>NC_142811.1:820124-1142624 GCF_049724085.1 Artemia sp. Qi Xiang Cuo
GTCTTCCTAACATTAATTTTCAAACCAATAGTAGCACCCTGAACTCGCAAAACCTCTAAAACATCATTCATTTTGCTCACACTTTCATCTAGGATGCTTAAACCATCAGTATAATTCAAGTCCCGGTGACTTTTTCCTCCCCATTTGATTCCGTGGTACCCCATTGCCTTTCCTGTACTGCTTAAAACAAAGTCCATCATAATAATTCATATAAAGGGGGATAGAACACCAGAATTTGGATAGCAGTTCCAGAATTTGGAACTGCTATAAATATCCAAAAATACCAACTTATGTCACTCCTAAACGTACATCACTCTACTTTACCCCCTCCCCCTCCTTGACTTAAAAATATGTAGTTGAAATTTTGTTTACTCTAAGAATACTCATTGGCTATCTCAAAATTTTGATTGGATGTGTTTGGGGAAATGGTTGGCCTGGAAGGGGTGTTAGTTGCCTTCCAATTACTTTCGATTATTAAAAAGGGCACTAGCCATTTCAATTTCTAATCGAATGAGCCCTTTTTGAAGTTTCTACGACAACGCGTTCTATAAAAAACCTTATAAGCCCCCAGGGCATAACTTACAACCCTTGCCCTGAGGGCTTTGAGGGGATTGTCAACCTCAAAGACCTAATTTACAGAACATAAAAATACGTTGAATAAAATGGCTATCTCAAAATTTAGATTGGAGGTGTTTGGGAGAAAGGTGGGCGTGAGAGGGGGGTTAGTTGCCGTCCAATCACTTTCGAGTATTAAAAAGGGCACTAGCCCTTTGAATTTCCCATCGAATGAGCGTTTTTGAAGCTTCTACGACACCGCCTTCTATAAAAACCTTATATACCCCCAGGCCATAACTTATAACCCTTGCCCTGAGGGCTGTGGGGGACTTTTCTCCTCAAAAACATACTTTCTATGTGGAAATAAACTACGTTGAACAAATGGCCATATCAAAATTTTGACCGTATGTCTTTGGGAAAATGGTGGGTGTTAAAGGGGTGTTACTTCCCCTCCGATCACTTTTGACTATTAAAAAAGGGACAAGCCATTCCCATTTCCAATTAAATGAGCCATTTTCGAAGTTTCTATCACAACTTCTTCGATACGAAGTGCCCTGCTCTAAAGGAAAAAAATAATAAATAACACATTTTGCCAACATCGTTCATATATGCCCTCAGGGCATAACTTAAAACCCGCCCAGAGTCTCGGGCAAGTGACCAAAAATTTGAAAAATTTGTGAAAAACTGAAATTTTCTCAGAATGTGGGGCTGAGCTTAGGCAACGATTAGGTACTATTTGAAAGATAAAGATGGCTTTAAAAGATTGTTCGCCTGTTATTTCAAGAAAATTAATGGTCCTTTGTCAATTCTAAGTTCTTGGTCAATCTTCTTAAGACCATAGGTGGGCGTCCTTGTTTGCCTCTCAATTACTTGGACTATCTGTCTTGGCTTTTCAAACAGATCGTGGTAACGAACTGTAAGTAAGGAGCGACCCGGCTCAATGCTAACCGAAACTCTAGAAAACGGTATTTTGATACAAATAGATACATCAAAAGAATCAAATTTCATTTCTGATTTCAAATATATAATTTTCATCAAGTTTAATCTTACCCGTCAAAAGTTACGTGCCTGAGAAAATTTGGCCGATTTTCGAAAAAAGGGGGAAAGACCACCTAAAAATTATAGAACCTTAATGAAATTCACACCATCATATTCAGCGTATCAGAGAACCATACTGTAGAGGGTTCAAGCTCCTATCTACAAAAATGTGGAATTTTGCATTTTTTGCCAGAAGAAAGATCACGTGTGCGTATTTATTATTTTTTTTCCCCCAGGGGTAATCGTATTGACCCAGTGGTCCTAGAATATTGTAGGAGGGCTCATTGGAACGTAAATTAAAAGTTCTAGTGCCCTTTTTAAGTGACAGAAAAAATGGAGGGCAACTAGGCCCCCTCCCACGCTCATTTTTTTCTCAAAGTCACCCAATTAAAATTTTGAGATAACCATTTTGTTCAGCATAGTCGAAAATCTAATAAATATGTCTTTTAGGATGACTTAATCCCCCACAGTTCCCAGGGGAAGGGCTGCAAGTTATGAACTTTGCTCATTGCTTACATATTGTATTGGTTATTGGGAAGTATACAGACATTTTCAGGAAGAATTTTTTCTGGTGGGGACGGGTGCGGAGGAGGGGGTTACTCTGGAGAATCTTTCCGTGGAGGATGTTTCTTTGGGGTAAGGACATTTCTATGAAGGGGGCGCCGGATTTCCAAGCATTATTTAAAAAACGATCAGAAATTAAATAAAAAAAAACAAGTTTTTTTCAACTGAAAGTAAGAAGCAACGTTAGAACTTAAAACGAACAAAAATTATTACGTATATTAGGGGGTTCTCCCCCAAGTCAATACCTTGCTCTTTACGCTACAGTTTTTTTAATGCTTTCAAAAGAGCTATCTATTCTAATGAAACGGCCTTTGTGATTCAGGGGTTTGTGAATTTAAAAATTTTTTAACTTTTAGCGTAAAAAGCGTGGTATTGACTAAGGGGAGAACCCCATCATATACGTAATAACATATACGTAATAAAAAAACAATAAAAAAAAAAACAAGCGATACGGCTCAATAGTAATCGAAACTTTTAAAAACGGAACTTTGATGTCAATAAATGTATCAAAAGAATAAGTTTTAATGCTGATTCTAAATATATGAATTTTATTAAGTTTAGTATTACTCATCAAAGGCTACGAGCCTGAGAAAATTTACCTGATTTTTTAAAGAGGGGGGAAACATCCTCTACAAGTGAAAGAATTTTAATGAAAATCACACCGTCAGATTCAGCGTATCAGAAAACACTACAACATAGGTTTCAAGGTCATATCTGCAAAAACCTGCAACTTTGTATTTTTTGCCAGAAGAAAAATATATGAATATAGAAGTTCGTTACGTAAGTTAATTTGTAAATTACGTCAGAACCAAATTTAGAGACAGCCATTTAGCAAAAGAAAAGTAAAATTTTTACGCAAATTTTGTTTACTTATTCAATGACGGTGAGCCAAAGTAAAAGCTGCTTTAATTAAAAAACTATCAGAAATTAAATAAAAAACAAGTTTTTTTAACTGAAAGTAAGGAGCAACATTAAAACGTAAAACGAGCAGAAATTATTCTGTATATGAAAGGGGCTGTCCCCTCCTCAACGCCTTGCTCTTTACACTAAAGTTTGACTCTGTCTCACAACTTTATCTTTTTAAACAATAAAAAACTTTAGCGTAAAGAGCGAGGCGTTGAGGAGGGGACAGCCCCTTTCATATACGGAATAATTTCTGTTCGTTCTGTTCGTTTTAAGCTTCGAATGAGCCCTTTTCGAAGTTTCTACGACAACTCCTTCGATACGAAGTGCCCGGGTATGGAAACAAAAAAAATAATGCATTGTGCCAACATCGTTCTTTACTTAGGCAGCGCTATTGCGCTGTCTATGATTTAGCCCTCAAGTCGATATCGAATAGCTCTTTTGTTTGAAATTTTAAGCCGGTAAAAAGTACGAAAAGCTTTTGAATCGCAGGATTTATCACAGGTAAATTATATGTTTGTCTGTGGCGTTACAATCAAGCAAATTTTAAACTAGGTGCTTTAAAGTCATTTTTTTATTGGAAAAAAGACGAAATTTCAATTGCAAAAAAATAGAATCTATCAGGATGAGCAAAACGTGTCCTATATTTGTAATAATAAAACTGAGATTCTTTGCAAGCAAACTCTTGTTGTTTGTGGAATAACAACCATGATAAATATTTCAACCAGAAAAATTGTTAATTATACTACTACTACTACTAACAACTCACCGCAGCCCCATGCCGCCTGAGGCCAACACAGCTACGCACGCTCCTCCTCCATCCCATTCTATTCAAGGCTTCCCTCTTTACACCCTCCCAAAAAGTTCCCATTTCTTTAAATCTTTCTTTATGACGTCCTCCCACCCCAGACGAGGACGACCTGCTTAGCCCTAGACGGTTGGTCGAAAAGAACAGTCTTCGGCAATCTGTCATCCTTCATCCGCACAACCTGCCCTAGCCATCTCAACTTTTCTTTCTTTATAGCCCTAGAGAGCGGTATTGAACCATATTTTTCGTAGAGCCTATTGTTTGAAAAACGGTCAGTCATCCGGGTACCCAGAACACTCCTTAAGCAATTTCTCTGGAATACATCTAGAAAATCTTCATCCGCTTTTCGAAACGTCCATGCTTCACAGCCATATTTGACTACTGTCATCACTGTAGCTTCTAATATTCTAATCTTGGTTTGCAGACTTATCTTCCTATTCTTCCAAACTATTTTTAATTGTGAAAAAAACACCCTGAGCCTTGGCTATTCTACTTTTAACATCTTCACTGATCCCACCATCTTTACTAAGAAAACTGCCAAGGTAAGTGAAGCTTGATCAATCTTTTCATTACCCAACGCCACCTTTTCATCTTCAGTTATTCCTAGCCTTGTGACTTAGTCTTCTTAACATTAATTTTCAAACCTGTTCTAGCACCTTGAACTGGCAAAACCTCTAAAAGTTCATTCATTTTGTTCACACTTTCCTCTAGGATGGTTAAATCATCATTATAATCTAAGTTAAGGAGATTTCCCCCCCCCATTTGATTCCGTGGTCTCCCATTGCCTTTCCAGTGCTCCTTAATACAAAATCCATCAATATAATCCATATAAAGGGAGATAGAACACAGCCCTGCTTAACTCCTGATTTAATACAAAACTCATTTCCTACCTTAACTGCAGCCGTGTTAATTATAATAAGTATATAAAACATTTATTTTGATCTATATGAAAGCTTTTTTCGATTTGGTTATTTGGTTTTCAACACGTTGTGTAGCCAGCTGATTTTAGAGGATTATTTCTTTACTTATGTGTGCCTTATGCTAATGCGTGGATCAATGTCTCATTAAAAATATCATAGCTTTTGTGATATTTATAGAGGGAAGAGGGGTGTCTGCCCCTAGAAATTAAAAAAAATTGAAGTTGTATAATATATTGCAACATAAAATATATGAAACATACTAAGACATATTGTAAAAAGGACTTTTTCCCCCATCCAAACCAAAGCTGTTAGCTAACAATTTCTACAGGGGTTGGGTTGCTGTTAACTAACAAAACCGTTAAGTTACATTGTTAGAGAACTTATTTAACTAATCGATTCATTGTTGGAGAAAATTGTTGAGACATTTAAAGTACAATTTTCAAAAACTAGATAATGCATCCAAGCAGTGTGGTTTCTAGTCTTATAATTTTAATATAGAATTCAGGACTGTTAATATTTCTTGGAAAAATTGTGGACAATTTAGATGTAAACCTTTATCCAACCAATTTGAGACAAAAACATTTTCGGCTGCTCTGACTTAACTAACGTTTTTTCCAATTTTTTGCTGCCTTGAGGACCTCTTAGATCCACAAACAATCTCTAGAGCTCAAAATTTTTATTTCCAAGTTTGTATTCCAATTATTACATTGCTGCGAATTGTTAACTAACAATCGGGTTTCCGCCCTCCTAACAATAACTGCTTGCTAACATTGTTAGCTAACAATTGGACAGAGAAAAAAAAACTCAGAGAACAAATTTTCGCTATTTTCGCAATTCATTCCATTATTCCACTTCAAAAACTGATTTTAATTGAGATAACAGCAAAATTTGAGTGCAAAATGTTCAAAATATTTCTTCTTCTTTTTCTCACGGGTTTAAGTCTCAAAAGAATTCGTTTTCATAAACTGACCTTTTAAAAACCGCTTAATAAAAGGCCCTAAGAGGGAGGGGTGCAATTCGAGAGTTTCTTAAGGCCTTCCTCCCTGATGTGTATACGTATTTTAATGTTAGGGCCCAAAAGTTGAATAGTAAAGCAATTAAATTTTATTCTATTTTTTTTACTATTATTTGGAGAGATATAATAGCTAAAAAACATATATTTCAGCATTTCAAACTTTCACTACAAGTAAGGTATTTTACTTTCCCTCTCTGTGTGACTGTCAGGGACATTTATTGAGGGTCGTAGACCCGGAGATGGACAAGGTTAAGGTTTTTCGGGTTACTACCAACCCTGCGCAAACAATTAGTTTATTTGTAGACTCTGGTTTCGACGGCTTTAATCAAACCGGAATCTCTTGCGGTAAATTTTGTTCTGTTTCGTATGATAAAGTATTTTGGATGAAGCCTTTAGTTCAGAAAAACTATTCTTGGAATTTGGATAAATGTTGGATAAATACGTTTGCTGGTAAACTCACGAAAACTAATAGGCGTAGAACGTGGGAGGGCATTTCCTATTCCAGGTTAAGCTTTAAGGGACCTGAGCTCCCAAGGAAAGTCTCGATTATCCTGCGAAGTGCCTGATAAAATTTAAGTTTTCTGGACCAGTATGGAGCCCCCACCTTAGAGTGATCAAAACACCAATATAAGACCCATGGAATATTTGGATCCTAATTAGGCTACTTTCGCTTGAATACCCTGAAGATATTGGGAGTTACAACCTCCCTCTCCCAAATTGGTCCAAAAGGTAAAGTTCTAGCTGAGGCATTTCTTTCTGTCTCGGAAAGCAGTTGAGTTATGCGAATGGGTCTTTCGCAAATCAATTCAAAGTGCAAAATATACCCTGCAAGGTTGTTACCAAGCCACTGCCTCTACAGTTTTCTAATTTCTAGGGGTTAGAAGATTCCTGAGATGTTCTATCTGTCTAAATTTTGACAAAAAGCGTTTTACCTTAATTTTGGGATTTTAGTCTCTTCTAGCTATAACTTTGAAGATACAATTCCTATTATTTCAGCAAGATTTCAAATAATATCATAACTTGATCCCTAAACTTAAGAATTAGATCACAAGTGTTTGAAACCTTATCAAACAGTTCGTGGTAACGAACTGCAAGTAAGGAGCGACCGGGCTCAATAGTAACCGAAACTCTAAAAAACGGAATTTTGATATCAATAGATACATCAAAAGAATCATATTTTAATGCTGATTTCAAATATATAAGTTTCATCAAGTTTAATCTTACCTATCAAAAGTTACGCGCCTGAGAAAATTTGGCTGATTTTCGAAAAAAGGGGGAAAGGCCCCCTAAAAGTTATAGAACCTTAATGAAATTCACACCATCATATTCAGCGTATCAGAGAACCCTACTGTAGAGGTTTCAAGCTCCTATCTACAAAAAGTGGAATTTTCCATTTTTTGCCAGAAGAAAGATCACGGATGCGTGTTTATTTGTTTTTTGTTTTTTTCCAGGGGTGATCGTATCGACCCAGTGGTCCTAGAATATCGTGGGAGGACTCATTGGAACGGAAATTAAAAGTTCTAGTGGCCTTTTTAAGTGACCAAAAAATGGAGGGCAACTAGGCCCCCTCCCACGCTCATTTTTTTTCCAACGTCACCCGATCAAAATTTTGAGATAGCCATTTTGTTCAGCATGGTCAAAAATATTATAACTGTGTATTTTAGGATGAATTAATACCTCAAAGCCCCCAGGGGGATGGCTGAAAGTTATGAACTTTACCCAATGTTAACATAATATCATTGGTTATTGGGAAGTATATAGACGTTTTCAGGGGGAATTTCTTCTGGTAGTGGGGGATGGGGGTGGGTCGGGGGTTATATGGGAGGATCTTTTCATGAAGGAAGTTTTCATGGGGGAAGGGACATTGCTATGAAGGGGGCGCCGGATTTAAAATAAAAGCCAAAATAAAAGCTGCATTAACTAAAAAACGATCAGAAATTAAATAAAAAAACAAGTTTTTTAAACTGAAAGTAAGGAGCGACATTAAAACTTAAAACGAACAGAAATTATTCCGTATATGAAAGGAACTGTCCCCTCCTCAACGCCTCGCTCTTTACGCTAAAGTTTTTCATTGTTTAAAAAAAATAGAGTCGTGAGAAAGTCAAACTTTAGCGTAAAGAGCGAGGCGTTGGGGAGGGGACAGCCCCTTTCACACAAGGAATAATTTCTGTTCGTTTTAAGTTTTAATGTCGCTCCTTACTTTCAGTTTAAAAAAATTGTTTTTTTTTATTTAATAATAAATCAGGATTGAGCAAAGGTGTGAGGCTCAAAACACTTCCTCACGTGCCTCATTTTAGCAGTGGGTCTATTCCTTGAGGTTTTACTTTTATAACACTTTTAAACAGTCATCAAGGGTCAGTGCCCTTTAGAGGAGGAACGGGTGGGGGTATTTAGTTCAAAATACCTTCCTAGGGAATTAAAATATATTGTTGGGGATCACTGAGGTTCTGGATCTATTCCTGGTGGTTTCATTCACAGAGTACAATTACTCTTCAATACAAGAAAAAACCTTACTTCTCAATTGGTTCATACTTTTTTTTCTTTTTTTTTGCTTAAATGCTTAAGGGTATTTTATAAAAATTTTAGATGATAGGTTTTTAATTAGGATATTTTTGAAAGTAGTAAGTTGGACAAATTAACTTTAAGTACCCCGGGCCTAATACATTGAGCTTCTGTCTGAGATAAATCTTTCTTTCTTTTTCACGACGGAGAAGGGTGTCAGCCCCCCCCCCCCAATTTCATGATTGTTATAATTTGTCCTATAGTTTTGTTTCCCATATAAATGTGCGTTTTCACTTCCCCTAAATTAAGCCCTCTCCCTCGAAACCAAATTTTAGGTAAACTCCTATTTTGAGGAAAAGAAATAGCTGTCTAAATTTCATGCGTAATTTAATTTTAATAAAAAGTATATTTTTTTTTTTTAATTTGAGTAAGAAGTTGCCAGAAATTCAAGAAAATTTAGGATCTCGGGGGGATAGCTTTTAAATTACTTTTTTTAATTATAAAAAAGGCATTGCAGTCAAAAGGCATTGGCATTGCTGCAAAAAGCATTGCAGTCAGGGACATATCTAGAATTTTGTTCAGGGAGAGGGGGTGCGCCAAAAAGTTATACAAACATACAAACATATAAACATTAACTTAGATTTTAGAAACGACCTTGAATAAGATTGGGGCCTTAACTCTGAGAATCGCGAGCTCGAAATTTTTTTCCTTCATAAACTGAGAAAATGGAGACCACATATCAATGATATGTGATATAATGATAGCAATACTTCTGACTCCCATTTCCTCAGTTTATGAAGAGATCAAATAAAACAAAAGGGATTTATTTAACTGAAAGTAAGGAGCAACATTAAAACTTAAAACGATCATAAATTATTCCGTATATGAAAGGGGCTGTCCCCTCCTCAACGCCCCGCTCTTTACACTAAAGTTTTTTATTGTTTTATAAAGTTGAGTTGTGATAAAGAGTCAAACTTGAAACTTGACTCTTTCCCACATCTCAACTTTATAAAACAATAAAAAACTTTAGCGTAAAGAGCAGGGTGCTCAGGAGGAGACAGCCCCTTTCATATACGGAATAATTTCTGTTCGTTTTAAGGTTTAATGTTGCTCTTTACTTTCAGTTAAAAAAAACTTGTTTTTTTATTTAATTTCTGAATGTTTTTGAATTAATGCAGATTTTGAAGATTTCTCACCGTACATGAAAAATTAAAACCAAATTTGCATATTAATTTTACTTTCTTTAAACTAATAATAACCTTATAATAGCCTAAATTTGATTTTTGTTACAGTTTTTTTAAGAATGACTCCTGAATCACAAAGGATGTTTAATTAGAATAATAGCCTCTTTTAAAAGTTAAAAATGAAACCTTAGCATAAGAGTGAGCTATTGAGGAGAGGCAACCCATATCATATATGTAAAATTTTCTGTTCCTGTTAAGTTTTAATGTTGCTTCTTACTTTGAGTTGAAAAAACTTGTTTTTATTTATTTGCTGATCGTTTTTTAAATAATGTCTGAAAATCCAGCTCCCCTCCATGGAAAATTCCCCTTCCCCACGAGAAATTTCTCCTTGGAGAGATTCTCCCAAGTAACTTAAATTAGCGATATTTGCGGAACTAATTTTGTAAGGCATAGTAACAAAACGGCCAAAGAAGTCGAAACTATTTTTATGAAAATGAAAGTCACAAGTTGAGCAATTCTCAAATCACCGAAATGATTAAAGAAAAGCTCTTTCAAAGATATACGTAATAATTTATATTCATGATATTTATACATAATAGTTTATGTTCCTTGTAAGTTTTAATGTTATTCCTTACTTTCAGTTCGAAAAAACTTTTTTTTATTTAATAGCAACAACAAGTCGAAGACACACAATATCTTTGATTTATTATCACATAAATATCATATTTATAAAGCTTCTTACGGTAAAATTAAATGCTAAGATTGGCCGGAAAATAACACAAACAAGTTATTGATTATATCGGCCATTATTTAACAAATTTGAACTTTAGCATAAAGAGCGAGGTATTGACAAGGAGTCGAACTTCCTCATATACGTAATATGAGGGGTCTGCCCCCTCATCAATACCTCGCTCTTTACGCTAAAGTTCGAATTTTGTTCCAATTGTTTAAAAATTGGAATCACATCCTTATCCCCTGTATTACAAAGGCCGTTTAATTAGAATAAATAGCTCTTTTGAAATTATTAAAAATACTTTAGCGTAAAGAGTGACGTATTGAGGAGGGGACAAACCCCCTCATATACGTAATAATTTCTGTTCATTTTAAGTTTTAATGTTACTCCTTACTTTCAGTTGAAAAAGTTTGTTTTTTTATTTAATTTCTGATTGTTTTTTAAGTAATGCTGGAAAATCCAGCGCCTTCATGTAAATTCTCTTCCCCCATGAAAAATTCCTCCATGGAAAGATTTTCCCACGTAAACCAATCCTCCCTGAAAACGTCTGTAAACTTACCAATTACCAATACTATATGTAAACAATGGGCAAAGTTCATAACATGCAGCCCTTCCTCTGGGAACTGTGGGGGATTAAGTCGTCCTCAAAGACATAGTTACTAGATGTTTCGACTATGCTGAGCAAAATGACTATCTTGAAACTTTGATGCGGTGACTTTGGGAAAAATGAGCGTGGGAGTGGGCCTAGTTACCCCCCAGTTTTTTGGTCACTTAAAAAGGGCACTAGAACTTTTAATTTCCATTCGAATGAGCCCTCTTTTTTCTGGGGAAAAAACACGCATCCGTGATCTTTCTTCTGGCAAAAATACAAAACTCAACATTTGTGTAGATAGGAGCTTGAAACCTCTACAGTATGGTTCTCTGATACGCTGAATCAGATGGTGAATTTGACTGAATTTGATGGAACTTATGTATTAAAATCAGCATAAAAATCCGATTCTTTTGATGTATCTGTTGGTATCAAAATTCCGTTTTTTAGAGCTTGAGTTACTATTGAGCCGGATCGCTCCTTACTTACAGTTCGTTACCACAAACTGTTTGAAAACTGTGAGAAACGGTTGTTACGAGGAAAATAGTTTCTACGTTTAGACCCCGGCGCCGCGCCGGCAGATCGACCGAACGCCGCCGACGAGAGGCCCGGTCGAACACTGCCGAAGTGTCGTTTCGGTCGACTTTAAATTATTTTTACGCCAATTCTTTATTGCGTCAACCGCAAAGTCGGAGCTTTTCCTTCTCGTGTGGTTTAGTATTTCGATTTTCCTGATTATAAATCAAGCAGGGCTTGCACTATCCCCGAATTCTCGGGTATTTCCCCGAAAATCTATGCGTCACCCCCCAAAAAAAATTGCTTCCCCCAATCCCCGAAAATCACGCAATCACGGTGCCACCCCTAGTGATTTATCACCAGTGACTTTCCCTTCCAAATAGTACTTGGCATACCATAATTCTTCACTGCTCTGTTGTTCATTAATTTTCGTCTCTTTTGTTACTTTGCATAAAAACCAAACAGATGCAATATGCTATTGCAAATATTGCAATATACAGAGTTCTTCATATGTTGACAAAAAAAAGTTATCGTCTTTATGAAATGAGTTTAAATCATTTCGAATGCAGTTTCCCAATCGCTATTTCTTACATCATTCGTAGTCAAGAATTTTATCTTCTAGTCAAGAAGTTGAATAGAATTATAGAACGCATTCACTACTATACAGCTTCAGCCTTTTGTTGGATTTTGAAATTGACAGCCTACAGATTGTTTCTACAGCTGAATTGTAGGTTTGCAGATTTTTTTTTTTGCTGTTTTTAGATAAGATTTTCTTTATGTTTAATACTCAATTATTAAACACCGGATATAAAATACAATCTTCTTTCTGGAACATTTTCCCCCCCCCCCCCCACAAAAAAAAAAACAGCCTTCGGTTGAGACAAAATTTAGCTATAGTATAAGATATGTACAAGGTTGGGGAATTAAAGATTGTTCCGGAAGTTACCCGAAAAATATGATTCATAAATAAATTTTAAATTATTGCCTATCGGGTAGGGGGATATGGGGCTATCATTTTTAAATGACAATACCTAATTTTTTTATTGAAAGCAGGGGTGCCGAAAAGTTAATTGTTTTTTTTTAATTTAAAGTGGAGGCAGGAGGAATGTATATTAAAGTCCCCGAGAACTCATTGGAATATATTGATATACCCAGAGCCCTCAATTGAGACTTGTTCACTGTCTGGGGTCTTTTGTGAATTCTGACAGGCTACTGACCTAATTTGGCTTTTGTGTGCTCCCTTTAAATTCAATTCCTTGGATCTTATGGAATGCTATGGCGAATCTATCACTCAGTTTTCCGATAATTTGAGGTATATCTGAATAATTTCGACATTTTTGTTGTTGTCTTTGTACTTCTTTACTCACCCTCAATTTTTTTTTCAAGGAACACTAAGCTAGCGTTATTTTGCGTGTTTGTTTGAACCATATAGTGACCTTGTTTATTATTCAGTAAATTATTTTTCTAATGAAAGCTTAGACGGTATCCTATCAAGGTGGTATCCAGAGGGGGGGGTAGGGAGGTATTATATTTAAATGATAATAGCTCGAAATTTTATTTATTGAAAGCAGGGATCCCAAAAAGTTCATTTTTTTTTTAATATAAAGCAGAGACGGCATCCTATCAAGGTGGTATCCAGAGGGGGGGGGGGAGATTGAGCTATCATATTTAAATGATAATACCTCGATTTTTTTTTTAAAGCAGGGGTGCCAAGAATTTAATTTTTTGTTTATTTAAAGCAAAGACGGTAGCCTATCAAGATGGTCTCCAGAAGGGGGGCATATAGTTTTATTATATTTAAGTGATAGTACCTTGATTTTTTTTTTTATTTAAAGCAGGGATGCCGAAAAGTTGAAAAGTTGACAAAATTAACAAGATTTTCGTGAGTTATACTTGATACAGCACTTGCATGGTTTTATCGTCCAAAGGGAAAGGTACATATGCTTCCAATCCGTTTTTTTTCCTATTGATGAAACGGGTTTACTTTGAAAACATTCATTCATATGTACCTGACAGATTCACACTAAAACGAATCGGTGTGACGAAAGCGATATCGACATCCCCACCTAACGTTGCGCTCCAGTAACAATGGCGTCCTTGGTCCAGTGCCCAAGTTACATTAAAAGGTCGGGTCGTAATAAAAGCTTTCAATTTGGGAGGTTCAAGGAGGAGTCTTTGACAGTCTTATGACCTTAGGGTACTAGATGCTGCAACGTTCTTAAGTGTCTACAGTGGTTTAAGACATGTGATCACTCCCCAAATAATGACCAAAATTATGCGCAAATGTAACATTTGAAATATTATAATACTTTTTTCAAAGCTTTGCATAAGAGCAAAAAAGTCTGAAGAACCCTAACTATGATTGTAAGCTATTTGAAAAAGAAACTCTTTGGAGATTTCCATGAAAAATGACCATAGCAGAAGCTTTGACCCTGGGTGGGGATCAAAGAGGAGTCTAAGTATTTTGACCACAAGTGACTTATTGTTGCGACTTTCTTAAATTTGGTAATTCTGGTGAGCATTTGGAAATCAAAGCTTAAACTCAATAAATGATACTAAGTGTCCTATCATTTTGCTTGGATTAAAAGTGACGAACTAGGATGAACATTTCAACATCTTCCTGGAGCTACTTCAGTCTGCATATTATGTTATTTAATTACATTTAAAACGGATGAGCTTTTCATTTTTTACCTAAGAAAATAGCTGGCACTTCATTTTCCTTCATACCGAATAAACCATTAAGTATTTTTTGAGTCATTGTAATTGAAGTGTTCTCATGTGAAGTGTTCATCATGTATTTTTCAATTTGATAAATTTACTCCTTTTAGATACAGTTTATAATTTGACGGATATTAGGTATTTATCAGTTTATAATTTGGAATGAATCCCCAAAAGAAAAAAATTATTTAAAAGAAGAAATGAATAATATCCAAAAGAGCAGCCAAAAGCGATAAAAAAGCAGCAGTTCAGCCTTAGCCTACATGACATATATTCTATAAAGAAGCCAAAAAAACAACTTTAAAATGCATTTTTTTTTAATTATAATTAAAAACCAATTTTTAATACAAGAGCAAAAAAAAAAAAAAAAAAAACAAAAATTATAAAAGTCGCCCATTTAAACTGTTTTAAATGTGACAAAACAGATATAGGCAAAGGGCATTATGAAAAAATTAAGCTTATAAGTTCAAAGTTATATTCAAAGTTTTTACCCAGATAACTGACGAATTTTTTGAAACAGTATTTGAAGTTTTATATGCAGTAATGCTCGATGAAAAAAACTACTAATTTTGATAATTTTTTATGTTAAGAATACATAGCTAATAGATACTTAAACTACTCGTATTATGCAAGGGTTCTGAAACGTCACAGCCATTTCGTTTCTACCAGATTTCTACTTCTCTTGAGGAATAACGAAGAAGACCAGTTTCCAGCCAGCGACTTGTGAATTTTTGAACTCATGAATAGGCTCGAATCTGTTGTAAATTGAAGATGTGATTTGAGAAAGACTGATGAAAACATTAATGTTTGTGGTCAACATTGATCGCGCCGCCGACATCTTACCGGCGGCGCTCCGCCGACATCTTACCGGCGGCGCTCCGCCGACATCTTACCGGCGGCGCTCCGCCGGCGTCTTACCGGTGGCGCGGCGCGGCGTGCTGTTTTTTGCCCCGCCGCCACCGGTCTTCCCTCATCGGCGCGGCGCCGGGGTCTATCTACGTTAGTAGTAGGCTAACGGCAGCGTACATCGGCATAGCCAGATACGGCTTCGGGGCTGATCTGACTCTTAATTCATTGTATTTTATTCTTCTCTATAGGGAGACACGTGTACTACCATGTGCCCACAGGTGCTACCTAAAGATCCTTAAAAATGAAAATGTTTAGTTATTACCACATTTCCAAAGATCTTTCCCCTTCACCCACTATATTTTGGACACGGTTACGATCATAGAATTGGACAACTTTTTGTGTGAGGGAGGTAGGTATTCAGTATTAAAATGTGACACACTGGTTTGTAAGACTTTTTGATTTGTCATCTTTCACTTACTTTCACTATTTTGAAAGTTTAGATTATTAGATATTTTGAAAGTTTAGTTTAGAAAGTCATTAGATTATAAAATAGGGGGAGGGGATTTCAATTACAATATCAACACCTGGCCAAGCCCTACTAGGTCATTCTTAAGTTTTGCTAGAGTGGCGTTGCTTGGCGAGTGGAGTGCGTGACACAGCAGAAGGATTTTCTTTTTCCAAAAATTTTAATAAACCTCAAGAACGGCCTAGTAAAGCTTGGGAATGCATCGATGAATGCTAATTTATTCCGTTTACTGATGCAAAGACACTCACTGAAAGCTCTGTTGTCCCTTAAAAAATAATCTGTAAAACGAGTTTTCCCCCACATCGGGAAAATTTCCCCAAAATCGGGAGTTTTCCCCCGAAATTTTCCCCAAATCGGTGAATTTCACCCATTTTATCAGCTTTTTTTTTCAAGTAAATACAGAGCTCACAATGAGTGAGCTCGCATCAGTAGACAGAGGAAAAATTAGCTTTCATTCACCATGTTAATGGATTTCGAATGATTTTCTTTGCAGGGCTATCCCAATGCGATTCTGACTAAGCAAGGTTATGATGATCAAAAGGACCACATTCTAAGGAAACATACAAGGTGACTCGCAAAGTTTCCACTCTTTTTACTGGCTCTCGCAAAAGAACCAATCAGGTTTTAAAATAGCAGCGTTTGTCTCTCCAGAAATTGCGCTTTCTTGTCAGTTTAGATGTCATGAATTATCGCTCAGGATTAGTTAATCGCGTTTTAAAAGGTGGGGCTGTTTTCTATCCAAATAATAAGGGAAAATATGATTGGCTTGCAAAAACATTTCATAAAAATAAACCCTTAGGCAGGGCACTATCCAAGATTTTTTTTTGGGGGGGGTACAAAAGATTTTTTTCGGTGGGGCTACAAAAAAACTGAAAAACGCATCAAAAATTTGTTTATATTCATTTTTGTTACGTTTCTTACGATTCGGATAAACAATTTAGGGCAGGGGTTCAAACCCCCTCCCCCCTGAATACGGCCTTGCCATTAGGATTCATGCAAAGTTTTAACACGAAAGTTTAAGACTGTCACCACTCTTTTTCTCTTTACTGGGGCTTAGCCTGCAAAACTGCTTTATTTTGGAGTTACACCTCATCACTAGAAAACGGGAACGTGCAAATAGAATTTCGCAAGCTCCACGTTATTTGGTCTCAATATTTGAGAAGGTGCGGGGTAGGGATTACAAAAGAAACAATAAAAGCATAAACAAAATTATTTTATTTTAGGAACCATGGGAATATTTTTAACGTTTGCATCATTATGGGTGGCGATATCTGGAATGGCCATATCTACAAATGAAACAGAAATCCCTGAGCCTGAATGTTTTGGAGCAAAGCAAATAATTAACACAGGAGAGGTACTTATTCAACGTATAATTTCTATGTACTTATTTTTAAAATAGTAGGGCCAAGCGTGAAATCGAAAGCAAATACTATACATTACGTAAATAAAAAACATAGAAGGCAAAAGTATTTTGACTTTAAAGAAAAATGTAGACATACCATTTCTAATAAATTTGCTGTCAATAATACGACATCTCCAGGTCTATATTTAGTAAAAATTATATGTACTAAAACCAACAAAACAAGTAGATATCATTTTCACAAAACATTTTAGATATCATTAACATTTAGATATCATTTTTTTATTTCTGGTAGTTTTTTTTCTTTATATCTATAGTTGAATCTACCAATAAAGCTCAGTCTCTTTCAGTAACCCGTCACTTCTTTTTTGACAGAAAAAATTTATATACGACAAACGAGTCTATGATCTTCTCGGCTTTAGATCTTTTATTCCGTTTTGATAAGCTTAGTTTTTGAAAGATGCAAGTCTCTTTCATAACCTTTCATTCTGGGCAACAGAAGAGGTGAAGAGTTGAACTTGAGGGGTAAAGAGAAGGAGTTTTTTTCAGCCCCCGGTCTTATGCTTATAAAACATACCGCAAAAACTCTTTCTGTTTTTCAGTCATGTGATATACACAGCGATCCAAAGTATAAATATTAGACAGTATGGAAAATTTGGTTCAGAAATGGGACACATCACAGCACATGCAAAGGGAAATTTTCCTTTGCGTAAGTCGTAATAACTTCAGTTGCTACTTGGGGTTTTGTCACTGCGCACGCGCGAAGGCGGAGTTTCTTTCATGCAGGAGATAGGAGTTTTTCATTGGGATGCCAAATGGACACTTTTAGTGGCTTTTGGACACTTTTTCACTCTGAGGGACACCGGGACACTATTGGGTCAAAAAAGGCAGCTTTTTGAAAAAAAAGACACTTTTTGGACATTTTTCCAAATCAAAAACCAAATGTCTTTAGAGAGAGATTTATTCTAAACAAACAAACAATTTAACATAAGTTTAGCGGACCCCAAGAAGTAAAAACTTGTCCAAGGGGGTGGCAAAAATACACTAACAAAACAAAACAATAAAAAAAACGAAAAAAATAATAACCTATCTATATCACAGTCTCCAAACAGCACCACAAACCATAAACCTTAACATTTTCATTAAATTTGCTATCATATTCATAATCATCACCCCCAGGAGCCATAAAAATTTACCAATATCATTTAAAAAAAAAAAAAAAAAAAAAAAACTAAAATTCATACTTACTAAAAAGCATCCCTTTAATTACAATCTTAAACGAAGAAATATCACCTATATTTTTTATATTTTGATCAAGATGGTCCAACTTCTGATCCCCCTGTGAAGCAAAGAAAACATCGATCGGGCCGAAACTACCAGTGGAATATTAATCTCTGCAGATGACCTAGTATCATAATCATGGACAGAAGATCTCAGGTTAGCCAAGCTATCAAAACACGGGAGGTTTATACCCCTCTGAATCCTAAAAATGAATAGAGGTGTATACAACTCCCGTAATCCGGAAGCTGGCAGTATCTTTACACGCTCATATACGTTTCGTACCGAATCCCAGGGTTGTAGGCCATCTAACAGCCGAACAGCGTTGTTCTGTAGAACTCGTATTGGCCGAGCAATAGAAGGAAATGTTCCAAGCCAAACACTACTACAATACAATATATATGGATGGATAATGAAAAAATAAAGAAGGAGCATAACAAAAGGAGGAAAAAATGCTTAAGTTTTCTCATTATACCCAGGTTGCGAAACACAATTTTACAAACCTACTGTACATTGCGCTTGAATGATAAAACTTCATAAATATAAACCCCCAGGTACTTATAAGAACACGCCCGCTTTAAAGCTCCATACTGTGTTGCAATATCCTGAAACCATGGATAAAAATCTGGTGAACAGGAAAAAATAACAAAATTAGTCTTACCCAGATTAATCTTTAATGTATTTACCCTCAACCAGGAATATAACCTTTCAGTAGCATCTTTCATCGATATCTGAAGTAATTCTTCTGTTTTCGCGGTACTAACAGCAACTGTGTCATCAGCAAATAATGACACCGTCTCATTCCTGGGATTTTTGGCCATATCACTAACATTAAAACAACAACTTGGGATACAATTAGGTATATCATTAATATACAATAGAAAAAGAATCGGACCAAGAACTGACCCCTGCGGAACACCACTAGTCACTGGGCGGGCGCCTGATTGTATACAAGTCATCTCTACAAACTGGTACCGGTTACTAAGGAAACTCCGTATAAGGTCAAGAGATTTACCTCGGATCTCATAGACCTCGCATTTTTCCAGGAGTAGGCCATGGTCAACTGTATCAAAAGCCTTCTGTAGGTCTAGAAACACTGCACCAACCTTAAATCCTTCATCTAAAGCTATTTTAATTATAATAGTCAAAAATATAAATGCATCCTCTGTCTTCCTATCTTTTCTTAAACCTAACTGATTATTATTAAAAAATTTAAACTTCTCTAAAAAATAGGTCAACCGATTACTAAAACATTTTTCAATAAGACGAGAAATAACTGGCAAGACTGATATTGGGCAATAATTACCCAAATCATTTCTATCACCACCTTTATAAACCGGTGTCACTCTTGCTTTTTTTAAACAATCTGGAAACCTTCCTTGACGGAAGCAATCATTAATCAATGATGTCAAACCACCAGATATACAATGGACAATGCATTCTAGAATTTTTAGGCTCAATAGGTAACTCCTGGAGGAACTATTTCTCATACTATAGAAAATATCCCTTAACTCATCTAATGTAATCATCTTTAGATGTAGCGATACATTTGCAGAAGATGGTAGAGTGGATCCAAAGAGTGGGTCATCTGGAGACGAGGAAAACATCTCGGCTATTTGTAGGCCTACTGAACAATAATGATTTAAAAACTCATTACATATCCCAGTACCATCTGCAATTGTAACCTCATTAACAGTCACTTCAGTTGGTAGAATATTAGACCGCTGACCTATAACATTACGGATTATTTGCCAAGTTTTCAACGGGTTACCTTTGACATCCTTGAACTTCATACTAAAATATTTTTGTTTAGCCTCACGGAGGATATTATTCAAACAATTACGAAAAGCACGGTATCGCTCTTTATTCTCATCCGTCGGTCTTAAAGCTTGTGACTTAAACAGTCTATCTCTTACATTTATTTTTCGAAGAAGGTCATGCGTTATCCATGGCTTCCTCCCATTATGTTTTCGACCTTTCGAATTCTTCACTGCTCCCACTTCCTTAACCATTTCTAAAAGCTTACTATAAAAGAGCGAAAATTTAGTATTTACATCAGTCTCATTTCCAAACAGAGATACCCAATCAATATGAACCATATTATTTTTTAGTTTCAATAGGGCACTACGATCAAAAACTACAACTCTTTTACTCTGTTCAGGAGTTTCTCGCTTAGGGATAGATACCTCAAAATCTGCAAAAACACCAAAGTTTTATTTTCTTCTTTTTTTTTATAAATACGACTGCTTTTAGTTTGTACTTTACTTTTAAGCTTTGGTAACGTCTTGGGGATTTTTCTTAGATGTTTTTGCGACTTTCAAGAACACCATATCAACCGAATAGGAATAGAACCTTAAGTCTTAACCAATGTGGTATACTAGAACTATCGAATCCATCTTTTTCTTCTATCTTACGGTTGACGTTTGTCATCAAGCAGGGGCGGATCCAGGATTTTTTTTGGGGGGGGGGGGGTGAAATAGGTTGATCCGAAAAAAAAGGAGGGGGGGGCAAAATAGGTTGATCCGGTAAACTTGCATTAGGAGCAAGTTTAATTAACGCAAAATTGAATTAATTAAGTAAATTACACTATTTTAAACTACGCTAGGGGGGGGGGTGCTCCCCCCTTGCCCTCTGGATCCGCCACTGTCATCAAGTCGGTCAACTTCAAGGACCCACCTACTGCTGGTGGCAGTCACCAAGGCCGCTGAGAAGGCTGGAAAGAAGAAGTGAATGGCCATTCCCTGCTGGCGCGTTCCGCGTAAATCCCTGTGGCGTGTAGCCGTTTGCATATGGCTATTATTACACTGCTGTCATAGAAAGAAAGGAGTTTCGCCAAAAAGCTGTGTTGCGGCTCAATTTTATTTATAGCCGCTAGCCAATGTTTCTGTTTTTATATTCTATACTTTCAGCTGTGTTTTTTGTCAAACGCTGGTCGCCAGTTTCTATCGAGTATAACAAGCGAATATATTTCGATTGGCCTTGTCTTCTCATTTTTTTAGTTCTCGAAAATGTCATTTTTGCTCAGGGCTACTTCTAAATGTTCAGAAAACGGGAAGATAGAGGAGTTGTTAAACGACTTTAACCTCTTGACCAACCAGTAGGCTGAGTGGTTAAGGTGATTGACGTCTTTTGTTTAACTATAAAACCATGTAGGTCAAAATAGACATTTCGTTTTTACAGCCGTTCGGACCTTGTCGCACCCAAAGATCAACGACTCGCATATTTTTCGCATAACTTATGAAAATACCGAAGCGAAAATGAATCTCTATGATTGGTTCTTTCCTTTTCGACTAAGATAGGTAGTGGTATCGATATAAAATTTCGCTCTGTTGACATTCTCATGACGATTTTTTTTTCTGCCATCTCTTCAAATTGAACTAGCACTAAACTTAATTTATATGTACCGTTAATGTCAAAGCTGGAAATTCCTGCAGAACTCATGCAGGTAACAGACTGCTAGGTGGCAGAACTAAGAAGGACGAATTTCACAGGTTTTTTGGCATTTTTTTCACAGGTTTTGAAAGTTCACAGAGGCAACCCTGTATTTTGGCTAATTTTCTAGAGGGATGCTAAAAGTGTCCTTTTTCGACTGATTTGGACACTTTTGTCCCTAAAAGTTTTGGCAACCCTGGTTTTCCATACTGTATAATATTTATGCTGTGCATCGGTCATAAGATACAATCAAGAAACATTAGTATAAAAATAATAAAAATTAAAAAAAAAATAAAATAAAAACCATGCTATGCGATCTAAAAAAGCTGCCACTTGGGCTAAAATCTGGAGCATATTTAACTCAGTCAAGTCTGAAGTTCCTGTTTTGGTAACATGCAGCCCATTTACAAAGGATAGCAGATTAGATTAATATCATACAGAACAAATTAATCAGAATAAAACCTTACAACTACTTTGAACAGCTTGTCGCAGAGCAATGTCAGATGACACCAACAGAGTACAAACATTTCAGTCTTGTGGCTAGTCATGAGTCATCATAGTTTCAGAAGGAGCTGCAACCAAATAAAGACTAAACCACGGTCTTTAGCAACCATAAATCTAAACCTCAGTTTTAATTAAACTGTCTAGCGACAAATATTTACCACACAACACTGCTTTGGAGCAGAGACACAAATTGGGGGGATTGCCCTTAAGATGTTGAAAAAAATACTTTTTTTGTATTTTCATGGAAAGGAAAAAAAATTCCCCCATCTATGATAAATTTATGAAATAAAAAAAAAATCACAGTCATCCCCCTACATTTTCTTGAATTGGCACCCCTGTTTTCGAAATAATAATTTCATTCTGATTCGACTACTACTACTATTACTGCACATAAAAACTCATTTGAGCAACAAGTCACCTGAAGTCAGCAAATTTAATTGTGTTCCTCCTCCACCCCAGTCCATTCAAATCTTCAGTGTAGGCCAAGGACTAATAACTTCTTCTCAAGTCCACACAAAGGGCTTAAGCCGGCTTAGAACCGTGTAAAAAGAATGTGTCGGGATCCCCAGTTGAATGGGCACTTTGTGTAAGCCTGTCTTATTTTGATCACTGCATGATTTTCAACATATGGTGCTGCATTCCAATCAGCAAGAGCCACTTTCGTTTCTATTATTTCCATAGATGACGCATTTGAAAGTCGTTCAAGCTAATTGGTTGGCGCACTGGGTTGGGAATCTTTTGTCCAAGGGGCACGGGTTCGATTGCTGGCGTGGCCGGTTATTTGGTTTGGGACGGGGGTCAGGGGTGTGACTCCGTTATCTCGGCCAGATCTAAATAAGTACTTGGAGAAATCTGGGGAAGGTAAGAAGGAAGGGTGTGCGAAAGCCAAGGATGGCTAGCCCCAACCCCCTATTGCACTTGCTGGCTGAAGGGCCACGAAGCAGAAATCAGCGCACCCAGTTTGGATCTTAAGGGTCTAGTGCCGTCATACTTACTTATTTTTATAGATGATTTACCTCAAGGGCTACCACTCTTGTCCCAAAGGTTACCCCAGAGTTAAATCTGTTTAGTTGTTATTAGTTTTAGAATTAAAAGATGGAGCCACTGAAAGGAAAGGAGATAGGGTTTAAAAAAATACTGAAAGGAAGGGTTAACACTTCTCAAGCAATAAGATTTCTTGACAGTCGCTGTTATACCACGTTCTACACAGTTTCCGAGCATCCTTACATATATTTTACCTTTTGACATTAATGAAACGTTGTGATTGTTGGTTAATCAGTAAATTCTAAGGATCAGTAAGGTTTTTGATTTGTAACATGAAAATCTCACTTTAATGACAAAATCTTTAGAATGATAGTTGTGCCTAGTTCAGAAGCATAGAATTTTGAAAAAATCCGTAAAGAATCTTTGCTATTTTCAACTTGAAATTTTTCTCAAATTGTCCTTTATAATGATTGTTAGGAAAACCTTAGAAGCTTTTTATCACATGTTCCTTTAGTAAAAAACCTCCTAGGATATCTTACAAAACTTTTAAGTTAAAAACGGCGAAAAGTTCCTTAAGAGATCTTGTCAAAATCCTATGCGTCTTATTTTACCTTTAGGAGGAAAACACAAATGACTTAACACCAACTACTACTTCATCGCCACGTTCAATCTCTAAATTATATGCTAAAGAAATCGTACTATGACCTGTTGCTCATTTGTAATCAATCCTTGTGGTCGCATTAATTGATTGCAAGAAGTTGACCCTGAAGGCAGCATAATATCTCCTGCACGAATGTACATAGGCCATGCAATGAGGGATGAACATTTGCTAGATGTTTTCCAGAGAAATTGCTTACGGATTGTTCTGGGTACCCGGCTGACTGACCGTGTTTCAAAGAGTAGCCCTATGCTGTACGAAAAATGTGGCTCAATACTGCTTTCTAGGGTTATAATGAAAGAAACGTTGAGGTGGCTAGGGCACGTTACGTGGATGAAGGATGACAGATTGCCAAAGATTGTCCTTTTCGGCCAACCGCCTAGGACGAAATGGAATGCAGGTTGTCCTCGTCTGGGGTG
This sequence comes from Artemia sp. Qi Xiang Cuo, assembly GCF_049724085.1. Taxonomy (NCBI): domain Eukaryota; kingdom Metazoa; phylum Arthropoda; class Branchiopoda; order Anostraca; family Artemiidae; genus Artemia; species Artemia sp. Qi Xiang Cuo. Next base: position 844,180 of record NC_142811.1, read on the forward strand.
GGAGGACGTCATAAAGGAAGATTTAAAGGAAATGGGAACTTCCTCGGGGGGTTTACAAAGGGAGACCTTGAATATATTGAGGTGGAGGAGGAACGTGCGTAGCTGCGTTGGCCTCAGGCGGCTTGGTGCTGCGATGAGTTGTTAGTAGTAGTAGTAGTAGTTATTATATTGCTCATTTTTCAGTTTCACTTTTATTTTCACTTGGTTTGGAAAAATTGGCTCCGACTTTGCCCCCCCCCAGTATTTTGATGACATTGCGCCACTGGTATTCAGAAATGAGAAAGGAGAGGGTTGATGGCAAGGGCGGATCCAGAATTTTTTTTCGGGGGGGGGGGTTACTATTTTTTGACTGAGTTTTCGACTAATTTTACTGATTTTTACCTAGGTTTTACTAATTTTCGACCTAATTTTGACTCTGTCAAAAGTTTCGGGGGGTCAAACCGGGTAACCCCCCCCCCCCCTGGATACGGCCTTGGTTGATGGTCAGAATATTATAATTTTTAGTCTAAATAATTATATTTCTGTGGATTTTATGGCTTTTTTTTTATCCTACACAGGAGATATTCTTCCTATCAAAATGGCGAATACCCTTTCCTTACTAACAGAGAGCTGGTATGAGTTTCAAATTGTACATAGTGAGTCTTTTTTAGGTAACATCTGCTGCTGAATTCTATGCTGGAGAAGTGGACTTCAGCATTGATCTTTTCAAGAAAGTCTATGCGGATAATGGTGGTATCAAAAGCAAAAAACCGCAAAATGTCTTCTTCTCGCCATTTAGCGTCCACTCAGCCCTGCTCCTAGCTTATTTTGGATCTGCCGGAGAAACTCAGAAGAATTTAGGAGAAGTCCTAAGACTAGGAGAAACGGACAAGGTAATATATGTGTTAAAAAAAAAGTGTAGGGATCGTCGACACCGACATCTTGTTGTTTCTTAACATTAGTTCTTGGAGGATTTAACACTTTGTTGTAGATTAACACTTCGAGGTAGTTTTAAGAAGATTGGGGGCGGGCATTTACCAAGGATTCTCATTCATTTTTATCTCTAAAAAGGGAGGGGGGGGAAAATAAAATGCCTACAAAAATTAGTGAATTTTATGATAAACTAAAAAAATAAGGAAGTAAAGCGTTGCAACGGTCGGTGCATAGTGCTGTTTTTTACGAGAGGGGGCTGCAGTAGGTACCTTTACCCTAGCCCAGAGACCCCAGCCTAAACTTGATCAGATAATTGTGTTCCATATTCCCACTAACTGCTAATCAACGAAATTTTGTTTAACATATGTAGAAATAAGTAATTTCTGTAGCCTTACCCATTCAGACACGGACATGCTTGACCTTTTTAATTAACTAATAAAAAAAACTTTTGCACAAAATAAGTTTTTCGAAAAAAAGTAAAGCACTCCAAAATTAAACCAAAAATGAACAAAAATAGAATCACACAATCCACAAAGCACACAACTACTGAAAGTTCATATCAATAAATAAATGAAACCCAAAACAAGCAGAAATTAAAATAAGTCAGACTCAAAACGAGCAGAAATTAATCAGAGTTGGGTTCTCAACCCTATTCTTTCTAAAAGCCAGAGTATAATATGTACTTTACTGAAAAAAATTCAAATGAATTTACTGAAAACAATGTGCATTGTCGATTTAATATACCTAAGCTGATATATATTCCTTGAAATCTTCATTAATTTTTGATTTCTTAACGTTATTAAATAAAAAAAACTAGTTTTTTAATCTGAAAGTAAGGTGCGACATCAAAACATAAAACGAACAGAAGTTATTCCGCATCTGAAAGGGGTTGTCCCTTCCTCAACGCCTCACTCTTTACGCTAAAGTTTTCTATTTTTTAAAAATAGAGTTGTGATAAAGAGTCAAACTTTGGCGTAAACAGCAAGGCGGTGAGGAGGGGCCAGCCCCTTTCATATACGGAATAATTTCTGTTCGTTTTAAGCTTTAATGTCGCTCCTTACTTTCAGTTTAAAAAACTTGTTTTTTTTATTTAATTTCTGATCGTTTTTTGTTAATGCAGCTTTTATTTGCATAAAAATTTTACTTTTCTTTTGCTAAATGGATGTCTTTACAAATTAACTTTCGTAACTAACTTTTATATTCGTATATTTTTCTTCTGGCAAAAAATACAAAGTTGCAAATTTTTGCACATATGAGCTTGAACCCTATTTAGTAGGGTTTTCTGATACGCTGAATCTGACGGTGTGATTTTCATTAAAATTCTTTCACTTGTAGGGGATGTTTCCCCCTCACATACGTTATAATTTCTGTTCGTTTTAAGTTCTAATATTCCTTCTTACATTTCAGTTGAAAAAACTTGTTTTTTTATTTAATTTCTGATCGTTTTTTAAATAATGCTTGGAAATCCGGCGCCCCCTTCATAGAAATGCCCCTTACCCCAAAGAAACATCCTATTGAATGTGTTGGGGGAAATGGTGGGCGTGAGAGGGGGATTAGCTGCCCTCCATTCACTTTTAACTATTAAAAAGGGAACTAGCCCTTTCAGTTTCCAATCAAATGAGCCCTTTTTTAAGTTTCTACGACAAAACTTTCTATAAGAACCATATATGCCCCCAGGGTTGTGAGGGTTGTGAGGGGGCGGGGGGGTTGTCATCCTCAAAGACCTAATTTTTAAAACGTTCAACTACGTTAAAAAAAATGAAAATCTAATAACTTTGATTGAATGGGTTTGGGGAAGTGGTGGGCAGGAGAGGGGGGTTAATTGTTCTTCAATCACTTTCGACTGATAAAAGGAGCACTAGCCCTATCAATTTCGAATCGAATTCTTTTTGAATTTTATACGACAACGCTTTCTGTAAAAAATCCTCAATGCCCCCAGGGCATAACTTACAATCCTTGCCCTGAGGGTTGTGGGAGAGTATCCGCCTCAAAAACATAATTTCTATGTGGAAATCAACTACGCTGAACAAGCTGGCTATCTCAAAATTTTTATTGGATGTGTCTGAGGAAAAGGTGGGCGTGGAAGAGGTGTTAGTTGCCTTCCAATCCCTTTCGACTATTAAAAAGGGCACAAGCCACTCCAATTTCCAATCGAATGAGTCCTTTTCGAAGTTTCTACGACAACTCCTTCGATACAAAGTCTCCTGGTATAAAATAAAAAAATAAATAAATAATACATTGTGCCAACATCGTTCTTTACTTAGGCAGTGCTGCTGCGCTGCCTATGATAAAACAATATCTGCGGCATGGGGTGATGTTGTTCCTTCTGGAGATTAAATAAAATAAACAAGTTTTTTTTTACTGAAAGTAAGGAACGACGTTAAAACTTAAAACGAACAGAAATTATTCCTTATATTAAAGGGGTGTCCCCTCCTCAACGCCTCACTCTATGCTAAAGGTTTTTATTGTTTAAAAAAATAGAGTTGTGAGAAAGTCAAACTTTAGCGTAAAGAGCGAGGCGTTGAGGAGGGGACAGCCCCTTTCATATCAGGAATAATTTCTGTTCGTTTTAACGTCATTCCTTACTTTCAGTTAAAAAAAACTTATTTTTTTTATTTAAATTTTGAACGTTTTTGAATAAATGCAGGTTTTGATCTTGGCTCACTGTACATGAATAATTAAAACAAAATTTGCATATTATTTTACTTTTATTTGGTTAAATGGCTTTCTCGAAACTTGTTTAATCTTATTTACGAACGTTTTTATTAGTAATAAATATACGCAACTTACGAATTAACTTACGTAACAAACTTCTATATTCGTATATTTTTAATAGGTATATTAGGGGGTTCGCCCCCTAGTCAATACCTTTCTCTTTACGCTAAAGTTCGAATTTTGTTCCAATTCTTTAATAATGACCGCTTAATCACAAAGGCCGTTAATTAGAATAAATAGCTCTTATGAAAGTAGTAAAAAATATTTGGCTTAAAGAGCGAGGTATTGACTAGGGGGTGAGCTCAATCATATATGTAACATTTTCTGTTCGTTTAAAGTTTTGATGTTGCTGCTGTTGCAGTTGAAAAACTTGTTTTTTTATATTTAATTTCTGATCTTTTTTTAAATAATGCTGGGAAGTCCTGCGTCCCCTTCATAGCAATGTCTTTTCCCCCATGAAAACTTCCTTCATGGAAAGATCCTCCCACATAACCCCCGACTCACCCTCATCGTGTGACTTTGGAAAAAAATTAGTGTGGGAGGGGGCCTAGTAACCTTCCATTTTTTTGGTCACTTAAAAAGGGCACTAGAACTTTTAATTTCCATTCCAATGACCCCTTCCATGACATTCTGGGAGCCTTGAGTTGACACGGTCATCCCTGGAAAAAAAACAAATAAACACGCACCCGTGATCTTTCTTCTGGCAAAAAAATGCAAAATTCCACATTTTTGTAGATAGAAGCTTGAAAGCTCTTCATTTGGGTTCTTTGATACGCTGAATATGATGGTGTGATTTTCATTAAGGTTCTGTAGCGTTTAGTGGGTCTTTCCCCCTTTTTTCAAAAATCAGCCAAATTTTCTAAGGCGCTTAACTTTTGATGGGTAGGACTAAACTTGCTGAAACTTATATATTTGAAATCAACATCAAAATCTGATTCTTTTGACGTATCTATTTGTACTAAAATACTGTTTTCTAGAGTTTCGATTACCATTGAGCCGGGTCGCTCCTTACTTACAGTTCGTTACCACGAACTGTTTGATGGGCGCAAGCATAGTTGATCTCTTAAAAATTAGAAGCGAAACTAAGATGCAGTGTTCCTTGCTAATATTTTAAACCACACTTGCGCACAAATACAGTGGTGGAACTCGATTTGGGTGTCCTCTTTGCTGCTCCTCTTTGCTGCTCCTCTTTGCTGCTCCTCTTTGCTGCTCCTCTTTGCTGCTCCTCTTTGCTGCTCCTCTTTGCTGCTCCTCTTTGCTGCCTTCTAGTATGCTCAAAATTTAAACAACATCATAACAACGCTAAAATATGTTTTTATTGTCGAAAAAATTGGTCAAGCGGAATCTAAGAAATAAAATATCATGCTGACAATTAATAACATCATATTTTTTGCGTCGTATTTATTTGAAAACACAATAAAATATAGATGCAGGCGTAACAACGGTAAAGTACATTTATTGTTGCTGAAAATAAAAATTGTTTACTAATTACTTAGCATGGAATTGTCATGCGGGTTACGATAATGTCATCATTTTGTTTTGCTATTAGGATAATTTACCGCTATTCTAATGGCTGCTCAAGAGTGTTACTTTCATTTGTTCGTTCAAGTAGAACATAATTAGGTCGCATAGCGGCAAACACCATTTTCAGTTTGTTGTTTTACAAATTTCTAGGTTTGAGATACCGAGAAATAGTCATTTTCCTTTTATTTTTAACAACGCTAAGGGAAAATTTAGTGAAAACCAGAGCTAGTAGGGAAAGGAAAAATCACCACCGCCATCTAGTTCTTGGCGATTTTAAAACTACGGGATACTTGTCTTGGGGTACTTGAAAATGTAGAGAAGGGTAAAAAACAGGAGAATTATATCCCTTGTATTTCCAACATCTTGCATTAAAGACAAATAAACTGTTTAGCCTACCAGGGTTTTCTCAAGCTCCACCTCAAGCTGCATTGAACGGTGTGGGTGTAACTGAACCCCCGTGTAGCTGAACCCCAAGAAACTGAACCCCTGTAACTGAACCCCCGTGTAACTGAACCACCGTGTAACTGAACCACCGTGTAACTGAACACCCGTATAACCGACCCACCGTGCAATTGAACCCCCGTGCAACTGAACCACCGTATAACCGAACCCCCGTGCAACTGAACCCCTGTGCAACTGAACCCCCTTGCAACTGAACCCTCGTGCTACTGAACACTCATGCACCTGAACCCCATTTAACTGAACCCTTGTGCAACTCAACCCCTGTGTAACTGAACCCCCGTGCAACTGAACCACTGTATAACCGAACCCCCGTGCAACTGAACCCCCTTGCAACTGAACCCTCGTGCTACTGAACCCTCATGCAACTGAACCCCCTTTAACTGAACCCTTGTGCAAATCAACCCCGGTGCAACTCAACCCCCGTGCAACTCAACCCCATTTAACTCAACCCCCGTGTAACTCAACCCCCATGTAACTGAACCCCCATGCAACTGAAACCCCATGCAACTGAACCCCTGTATAACCGACCCCCGTGCAACTTAACCCCCGTGCAACTTAGCCCCCGTGCAACTGAACCCTCGTGCTACTGAACCCTCATGTAACTGAACCCCATTTAACTGAACCCTCGTGCAACTGAACCCCCGTCAAACTCCATCCCATCTAATTGACCCCCCGTGTACCTGAACCACCATGTAACTGTAACTGTGTGTAAACAAGTAACCATGTAACTGTGTGTTAACAGAACACAACTGATAAGCGAAAAGTGATGAAATTGAGGGGCAATATCGAACTCTCAACTACCATTCTTGGGAGACATCTGACAGTTTATAAGTGACCTTGGAATTCCTGTGTTGTTTTAAAGTTACTTTTCTGTGAATAGGCAGCGTGGTGGCAGAGTGCACCTGGCGACGATAAATCACATCTGTCCAGTTTTTGTCAGGAAAAAATTACTCAGTGATAATTTATTGCTCCCGCTAGCATTATGCGCTTCTAGGTCTGGGCCGAGGGACCTAGTGGTAAATCATACCCCCCCCCCCCACAGTCCGTGAGGCGAGGCCCGTATGAAATTTGCCAATTGTTTATGTATAGTATTTGCTATTGGAAAGTATACTCACATTTTTGGGGGGAGGGGGATTTCGATTTTCATTAAGAGAATCTTCTTTTGGGGAGTTTTCCAGGGTACGAGTTTTCAAGGGGAAACTTTACACTGTGGGGATTTGATAGGATTCCTATACGAAATTCTTTTTAATTGTTTTACATTCTATTTGCCGACTCAATTTTGCCTGTAGAGATGTTCCGGGGGAATTATCCGGGGCTATTTACTGCTTGTTTTGATTTCCAAGATAAAATTCCAGGGAAAGGGGCAATTCCAGAGTGACTGAGAAACTGGTTAAAAATTAAAATGTTTTTCAATTGAAAGTGTTCCAAGGAGAATTTTTCAGGGTGAATCGTCCGCAAGAAATTTTACGGGAGAGGGGATTTTCAGCGAGGATGGAACTACCTAGAGGGAATTTGACCCCTTATCCATATATAAGGGGTTGGCCCCTCCTCAATACTTTGCTCTTTACGCTAAAGTCTGGCTATTGGTCCCATTTTTTTTAAAGGATGGCTACTAAAAGACAGAGGCCGTTTAATTAGAGCAAGAAGCTTTTTTAGAAGCGTTAACAGCTTTAGTGAAAAGAGCAAGGTATTGAGGAGTGGGCATCCCTTCATATACGGAATAATTTCTGTTTGTTTTGAGTTTCAAACTCCTTGATTTCAGTTAAATTTTTTTTATTTAATTACTAAAAAATTGGAGTGAAAACAGTAGCTTAATACTTTTGTTTCATTTGATATTTTGTTGAGAAATATTACCTTCATGTTTTATCATTTGAGCTTTCTTAAGCACGATTTATTACCTAAACTATAGGTCAGCATTTTTCTATTCTAACTTACAGCGTCATATAACCAGATAGTTCATATTTCAGAATTACATCATGCATTTTTTAAAGATACATGATCCTGTCACGATTGCTAATATTTTATTTATATTAAAATGTGAGCTTTACTTTTTTTTTAAATAGAAAACTAACCCTCATCTTTTAATAAGGATTGCAACATATTTAAGAATTGAATTAAATGGCTAATATATTTTTTTGTTTTAATAACCAAAATAAGACTAAAAAGAAAATGGAATAGCGCATCCGTAGACAGGGGTCTAGGGGTTTCCATCACCGCAGACCCAGAAAGAGCATCCGTTTTTTATTGCGTTCTGTTATTATTCTGTTTAATTTACCATATGTGTTTTAGCAACATTTTATTATGAATGTTTTTACTATTAAAACTAATTTAAATAATAGTTACCATTCCTGAAATGACTTTTTTTTTCTCATTTGCCAGCTTTCTTGAAAACGTGTGTTTTTCGTTAATACGGGTCGAGGTTCGTCAGACCACGACGGTAGACCATGTGGTTCGTGGTTGCAGCTATTACTGCAACCACGATTAAACTATATTGCATTTTGATTATTTGGAATATTTGGAAATTATTTGGAATATTTGGAATTATTTGGAAATAACCAACGGTCGCTTCTTACGGGACGTATTGGATTCTCTCCTCTGCTCTTTTTCTTAAGACTAAAAAGAAAATAAAACTACAGGCCTAGCCAGAGTGCTTAAGGGTTTGCAGTTATTACAGGGGCTAGGAGTTATTACTACCGTTAGACCCGAAAAACAATATATATATATATATATATATATATATATATATATATATATATATATATATATATATATATATATATATATATATATATATATATATATATATATATATATATATTATATACTTGGAGTTGCCCCGGTACTAGGCACGCAGCAGGCTTCTATATATAGATTCCCACTGTCGCTTATAAGAGGCAACGCTGTGGCGTTGCCTCTAGTAAAGGCCATACGGCTCCAATGTTCTATTTTTTTCCTAAAGGCACTTCATATGGAAGGGGTCGTGTTAGAAACTTCAAAGGGGGCTCATTCGATTGGAAATCGAGAGTTCTAGTGCCCTTTTTAATAGTCGAAAATGATTGGAGGGCAACTAGCCCCCCGCCCACGCCCGTCACTCCCCCGAACCCATCCAATCAAAATTTTAAGATAGCCATTTTGTTCAGCGTAGTTGATTTCCAGATAGAAAATATATTTTTGAGGAGGACACTCCCCCACCACCCTCAGGGCAAGGGTTTTAAGTTATGCCCTGGGGGCATTTTTTTCTAGAATGCGTTGTCGTAGAAACTTCAAAAAAGGCTCATTCGATTGGAAATTCAAAGGGCTAGTGCCCTTTTTAATAGTCGAGAGTGATTGGAGGGCAACTAGCCCCCCCCCCCATGCCCATCATTTCCCCAAACACATCCAATCAAAATTTTGAGATAGCCATTTTGTTTAGCGTTGATTCCAGATAGAAAATATGTCTTTGAGGAGGATACTTCCCCACAATCCTCATGGCAAGGGTTTTAAGTTATGCCCTTGGGGCATATAAGGTTTCTATAGAAGGCGTTGTCGTACAAACTTCAAAAAAGGTTCATTCAATTGGAAATTCAATAGGATAGTGCCCTTTTTATTTTTCTAAAGTGATTGGTGCGCAGATTCCCGCCCCCCCCCCACGCCTATCATTCCCCCAAACACATCCAATCAAAATTTTGAGATATCCATTTGGTTCGGCGTAGTTGATTTCCAGATAAAAATATATTTTTGAGGAGGACACTCCCCCACAACCCTTAGAGGAAGGGTTTTAAATTATGCCCTGGGGGTATATTAGGTTTTTATAGAAGTCGTTGTCATAGAAACTTTAAAAAAGGCTCGATTGATTTGAAATTCAAAGTGATAGTGCCCTTTTTAATTGTCGAACGGCTTTAGAGGGGAACTAGCCTCCCCCCTCCCACGCCCCTTATTCTCCCAAACATCTCCAATCAAAGATTTGTGATATCCATTTTGTTCAGCGTTGCTGATTTTCAGATAGAAAATATGTTTTTGAGGAGGACACTCCCCCACAACCCTAAAGGCAAGGGTTTCAAATTATACCCTGGGGGCATATAAGGTTTTTATAGAAGGCAGTGTCGTAGAAACTTCAAAAAAGGCTCATTCGATTGGAAATTCAAAGGGCTAGTGCCATTTTAATAGTCTAAAGTGATTTGAGGGCAACTGACCCCCCTCTCATGCCACAATTTCCCCAAACACATCCAATCAAAATTTTGAGACAGCCATTTTATTAAACGTAGTTTTAATTCTGGAAATTAAGTCTTAGAGGATGACAACTCTCCCAGAGCCCTCAGGGCAAAGGTTTTAATTTAAGGATTTTCCGAATCCCTCCCGTTATTTCTTATGGAAGGGATACTCGTATAAATTATAAAGAGGGGTTATTTGATTGGAAATTAAAAGTTTTTGTTCACTTTTTAAGAGTCAAAAGGGATCAGAGGGCAACTAGCCCCCCCCTCCTCCATGCCCTAAATGCATCAGATAAAAATTGTGAGATAGACATTTTCTTAAAATAGTTCAAAGTTCAGATAACAAAAAACTCCTTTGTCGACACAGCCCATCAGGGCCCGGGGGTAGGCGTTGTAAGTTATGCCCTGGGGGCATATAAACAATCATTAAATAAGCAATCAATGCAAAAAACATACAATAGATATTAATATAAATTAATAAATAAATTTAGTGCTGGTATTAATGTAAATTAATAAATAAATTTCTGCTGGGTGGAATTTAACGCAGCAGGAAAAGAAAATGTTCTTTGAGGGGGGAGGACTTTCCCAGGGGGGGGTTTTCCAAATGTGAATTATTGAGGGAGGGGACGACTAAACCCATTCGATAATGTTCTAAATTTTATATCTGAAAGTAACGGGAATAAAGAGTCAACGGAAATGTCAGAGATAGCACTTCAGGTTCCTTTAGACGATTTTGTTCGTGTCTTTTGAAAAAAGACATTTTCAAAAGACAGATTATTTTCATTTGTATTACTTTCTCTGTGGCTGCTCAATTATGCATGTGACGGGGGAGACTTCCCCCCACCACTGTCTACACTAAGGTTTCAGTTTTCATCTCAAGGCTTAAAATGGACGCAATGCGATAAAAGGATAACTCAAAATAACATATATAGAATAATGTATGCACAAAACACGGAACAATTAATCAAAATTGCATATTATGAGTTGAGACTCACCCAAATGATGGCCCAGGGGACTCACCATTCCACAATCTATGAAATCAATCCTGCAATAACTGAAAATATTAAGTATTTTTGAGCATTTTAACGTCTTCCATAACTCAAACGGTCCAACATTCTACAGCCCAATGAGTCTGTCTAATCTCCTAAATCGGGAATGAAGGACATAAGTGAAGTTCCGCGCCGTATTGGATGAGTCTCCAATCTCACCCCCCCCCCCTCTCCTACTGTCTACGCTAAAGTTTTCTTCTTTATGCTAAGTGCGCCGCCCCACACCTCAAAGACAAATCAAGTTTGAATCGAATAAAATTAACTACAAACAAGAGTTTGGGTATCGCCTCACTGCAGAAGCCTAAAACCTACTGTGTCGTTGGCGCTTTACTGAAAACGAATTATACTACAAATATTTTCTTTTGTACTTAATATTTAAAATAAATATGAGCTTTCAGAATTAACATCATTATACATCAAATATTCAGTTTAATTTATTAGTTCTTTCCAAGATTGGTCAAGACCAATATAGTTTCACTACAAACAAAATTTGGATACTGCCCTCTTCTTTTACTGTAAAAACCTAAAGCCTTCTGTGTCATTGGCACTTCACTGAAAACGAATTACTCGTATATTACAAATTTATTCTTTTCCAGTTCTTACTGCATTGAAAATTAACATAAAAGTTACAGTGAAAAAAAAAATCTTGAACTGACGGATCTTTCAACAGTTAATATCAATATATCTGCAAAGTACCCCAGTCTTCAAAATGGTTTGAAAAAAGTAATTGGAAGAAAGCTGGTGTTCCTCTTTATGCGTTTACACTAACAAGGCTTCTGTCTGCTATACGAGTTCCCTATCATCTGCTTCAGAGCCCTATACAAGGGAATCGCAAAAAGGACCTGGATTGCTATTATAATCAAATAATTAAATGTTTAAAAGATGCCGAGGCAGTTGCAGTGCCGCTGCAACGTGTTAGACGTGGTACGCAAAAACCTATTTGGTCTTTAGATCCTAATTTAAAAACTTTGAAAAATACAGCTAAGTTTTGGTTAAAAGTTTGGAATGAATGTAATAGACCGCCCTGTGGTATTGTTTCTGACCTTAAGCGTAAGACCCACAGGGAATATAAAAAATATCTTAAGTCTATGCGTTATCGTGGTATGGATTTTCCAGTGTCAAAGAGAGAATGGCGAAAAGTTATTAATTCTGAGTCGATTAGAAGTGATGTACCAAATAGTGATTGTCTTCCTGCATCTATTTGGCATGACCATTACTCGGCTATTTTTTCTAATGTTAATTACCGTGTGCATTCTTTGTATTCTCATTCTCTTTCTGCTATTTTTAGTACCCCTCTATCTCATTATCTCTGTGTTCCCATTTCTCTTTCATCTGTAATTGAAGAAATTCAAAAACTTAAATCAGATAATGTTGATAATGATGGTACATCTAGATTTCACCTTTTATTAGAAGGCTCCCCTCTTATTGACCATAGACGCATACTACTCAAGATGTGTTTTTGTACGTCTAGTTTACCGAAGAGTTTTTGTGTGGTACTGTCTCTTTAATTTTCAAGAAGGGAAATTCCCCTTTAATTTGCTCTTTTTACCGACCTATTACTGTCTCTTGCACCTTTAGTAAAGTTCTTGAGCATGTTTTAATACCTTTTGTGACTAATAACATGCTTGAGAGAGATAACCAGTTTGGATTTAAGCCCGGAGTAGGTTGTCAACACGCACATCGTGTATTATCTTCTTTGCTCCTTGAAAATTCTTCTAAGGGAAGGAGTATATATCTTTGTACTTTAGATCTATTAAAAGCTTTTGATAGTGTATGTCATAGTCAGCTTTTTTCTGCTCTTCGTGGTTGCGGTGTCAATCTATCGGTTATTTTGCTTCTTCGGTACTGGTACTCTAATTCTTTTCTTCGGCTGAAATCTGTGTCTGCATCTATTATTAAATTGAAAAGAGGTTTAAGGCAAGGTGGAGTTTTATCTCCGACCCTTTTTAATTTGTGTATTTCAGGAGTTCTGGCACCTATCTCAGATTTCGGCTACCTATCTCTCCGGTTTTTCTGATGTTTCCTACCTGGCTTACGCTGATGATCTGCTTCTTATAAGCCGTACTAAAACTGGTTTATCTAACATGGTTTCTCGTGTTGCTACTTTTTTTTCAAACATAGGCCTTTCTCTTAATATAGATAAATGTAAATTTCTTTCTTTTAATAAAATTTCTAGTACTTCCCTTCGCTGTAGTGGCTTTACTATCCCTCTCGTAGATTCTCTTCGATGGCTCGGTATTTCTATTACCAAAAGTCTTCCGAGCTTGCGCCAGCGCACAGTCTCATATATTAATATGAAAATTAAATTAGTATATGCTAAGATTGTTGCCAATAGAGGTAAATATAATAAACTCGCGTTAGCCAAGCTCTACTCAACTTTTTGTGACCATTCAATTCTTTTTGCTTCTGGAATTTTTCTCCTTCTGAAGAAAACTGAGTTAAAAAGAATCCGGATTAATTATTTTAGATTTTGTAAATTTTTGTTGTTTCTTCCACCTTGGACCAAAAACCGGGTAATTATTAATAAATTTCTTGTTCCTAATATTACTGAAAAACTGGAAGCACTACACAGAAAACTTTCAAATACTGCTTGTATCTGTTTTTCTCCGCATTATCACCTTATCAGGTTTTTTCAGTCGTAAGTTATTTTTCTTTTATTTGTTTAGTTGTTTTCTCTGTTTGGTCATTCTACAATTTAGATTTGTAAAGAGTGAGTAAAAATCCAATAATGATAATATTAATGCCTGCTTATTAGATTCTTCATGTTGTCAGTTTTTTTTTCTCTTTTCCTCTTTTCCCCCTCCTTTCACGTTATTTTTTTTGCTCTCGTTTCTTTTAAATTATTATGTGTTACACTGTAATTTGGTAATTTTTGATTTATATATTGTCTTGTGTCGCATTTTTTTGTGTTTTTCCTCGTGATACTCCACGTATTGTACCTCTGTATAGTGTGGGTTAAAAATAAATAATAACAATAATAATATATCTAATATTCAATTTGATTTTGTTTATACTTTCCAAGACTGTTCAAGACTCATATTCAGTAAGGCGCCAATGACGCAGTAGTTTTTAGGCTTGTGCAGTGAGGCGATACCCAAACTCTTGTTTGTAGTTATTTTTATTCGATTCAAACTTGATTTGAATATTCAATTTAAGTTTTACTCGTTTTAAGATTTATTTATTTATTTACATTAATATATATTGTATGTTTTTTGTATTGATTTTTTATTTAATTTCTGTTCGTTTTAAGTTTCATTTACACTTTGATGGCAAAATATTTGTTTGTTTTTTTCGTTTTAAGCTTGATTTTCTTATTCAATCTAAGCATTACTCGGTTTAAGATCTATTTATTCATTTATATTATTACTTGTTGTATGTTTTTTGCTATTATTGTTTACTTGATTTCTGTTCGTTTTGGGTTTCCTTTATTCTTTAATAGGAATTTCTGGTCGTTTTGAGTTTGAATTTTAACAGGTGTTTGTATCGCCTGATCTTAAATTTAAAACGGCCTTTACTTTTCTTTGAAAAACTTATTTTTCGGAAAGTTTTTTTTACCTTAATTATGACCTTAAATTAGAAGTGGTGCCAATGTAAACTTATATTTTGTTTTATTAGACCTTTATTTTTTGCCTCGACTTGTCTTTTGTCATTATGAAAGACAAATTGTCGAACCTTTGTTTCTTTCAGTTTTTCAGGTGGTGGGACAAAAATTTATTTTTCTTCCAACGATTTATCTAGTCCAGGTTTTTGTTTTTCAAAGGTATGGAAGGCATTGATGATCACCTTTGTGTCTTTTAATTGTTCAGATGGTGTGAAAAATACTTCTTCTGTTGCCTTGGCTTGTCTTTTGCCCTTATAAAAGGTGTATCGCAGAACCTTTTGTTCCTTATAATTGTTCAAGTGGTGGACAAAACCTTCCTTTTCTTCCAACGATTTATCCAGTCCATATTTTTGATTTTCAAAGGTATGGTAGGTATTGATGACCTTATCCATGTCAAAATACAAAACCCAATCATCATCGCTATCATTTTCAATTTGTTTGGTTCGTTACACCTCGGTTTATCTTTCGTCATTATGAAATACATATCGTGGAACCTTTCTTTTTTTAAACAAAGGCATGGGGCACAAAGTAGGCTTCTCTATATAGATTCTCATTGTCGCTTGTATTCTAAAAGCAGACAATTTGAGCCGTTTCTTGATGTCGTGATGTCCTAATGGACCTTAAATTAGAAGTCGTGCCTTTGTAAAATTACATTTTTTTTTATTGGACCTTTAACTTTTGCCTCAACTTGTCTTTTGTCATTATGGAAGACATATTGCCAAAACTTTGTTTCTTTCAATTGTTCAGGTGGTGGGACAAAAACTTGTTTTTCTTCCAACGATTTATCTAGTCCTAGTTTTTGATTTTAAAAGTTATGGAAGGTATTGACGACCATCTTTGTTTCTTCTAATTGTTCAGATGGCGGGACAAAAACTTCTTCGTTTGCCATGGCTTGTCTTTTGTCTTTATTAAATAAAAAAAACGTTCAAAAATTAAATAAAAAAACAAGTTTTTTTAACTGAAAGTAAGGAACTACTTTAAAACTTAAAACGAACAGAAATTATTCCGTATATGAAAGGAGCTGTTTCCTCATCAACGCCTCGCTCTTTACGCTAAAGTTTATTATTGTTTAAAAAAAATTAGAGTTGTGAGAAATTCAAACTTTAGCGTAAAGAGCGCGGCGTTGACGAGGGGACAGCCCATTTCATATACGGAATAATTTCTGTTCGTTTTAAGTTTTAAAATCGTTCCTTACTTTCAGTTAAAAAAACTTGTTTTTTTATTTAATTTTTGAACGTTTTTCAATTAATGCAGGTTTTGATTTTGGCTCACCGTACATGAATAATTAAAACAAAATTTGCATATTAACTTTACCTTTATTTGGTTAAATGGCTTTCTCGAAACTTGTTTAATTTTATTTACGAACGTTTTTATTAGTAATAAATATACGTAACTTACGAATTAACTTACGTAACGAACTTCTACATTCATATATTTTTAATAAGTATATTAGAGGGCTCGCCCCCTAGTCAATATCTCACTAAAGTCAATATTAAGCTAAATTTCGAATTTTGTTCGAATTCTTTAAAAATGACCCTTAATCACAAAGGCTGTTATTTAGAATAAATAGCTCTTATGAAAGTACTAAAAAATCTTTGGCTTAAAGATTGACGTATTGACTAGAGGGTGAACCCAATCATACACGTAATATTTTCTGTTCGTTTTAAGTTTTGAGGTTACTCCTTATTTTCAGTTGGAAAACTCGTTTTTTTATTTATTTAATTTCTGATCTTTTTTTTAAATAATGCTGGGAAATCCAGCGCCCCCGTCATAGTCATGCCCCTTCCCCCATGAAAACTTCCTTCATGGAAAGATCTTCCCAAATAACCCCTGACCCACCCACCCCCTACTAGCAGAAAAAATCCCCTAGGAGTTTAGGGGGTCTTTCCCCCTTTTTTCGAAAATCAGCCAAATTTTCTAAGGCGCGTTACTTTTGATGGGTAGGACTAAACTTGCTGAAACTTATATATTTGAAATCAACATTAAAATCTGATTCTTTTGATGTATCTATTTGTATCAAAATACCGTTTTCTAGAGGTTTGGTTACCATTGAGCCGGGCCGCTCCTTACTTACAGTTCGTTACCACGAACTGTTTGATGAAAGACATATCGCCGAACCTTTGTTTCTTTTAATTGTTTAGATGATAGGACAAAACTTCGATGTCATCCAACGATTTATCCAGTCTATATTTTTGGTTTTCAAAGGTATGGTAGGTATTGATGACATTATCCATGTCAAAATCCAAAACCAAATCATCATCGCTATCATTTTCAATTTGTTTTCTTCCTTACACCTCGATTTATCTTTCGAACCTTTATTTTTTAACACAGGTATGGTAGGCATTGATGACCTTACCCATGTCAAAATACAATACCAAATCATCATCGCTATCATTTTCAATTTTGACACGCTCTGATTCTCGCTGTCCAGGTTGATTTTCATTGACTCGCTTCTCTTCATTTTCATTTTTGGATTCCCCACTGGTTCGGTGTCGTATGTCTTCTAACCGCGTGTGTCTTTGCCCTTCATTTTCGTTTTTAACACGCTCTAATTGTTGTTTTCGCATATCTTCCAACCGCCCGTGTCTTCGCTCTTCATTTTAATTTTTGATACGTTTTTAGATTTTGATTAGTTCAGACAATTTAGCAATGACCTTTGCTATAGCTGTCCGAATTGGTGTTATCGCAATTAATGGTACAGGTTGTCAAATTTCACATCCTATCACGTTTGATAGTTCAGGTTCCGGTTTCAAAGAATCATAATTTATAGTAACTGCAATTGCGAGAATTTTCATTTTTGGGCCTTTCAACAGACATATTTTATAAATAACTGTTGCGTTGGAAACACAACAATCTTATTTATGATATGCATGACATCATATAAGAGAATACTTAAATGATGCCATATATGATGTCATTACAAATGCTTATATGATGTAATAACATAGTACATGACTTCATTTGCAAAAACCAAAATTAGGGGTCTTAACGATTTTTCCAAGACTTCCGATCTATCTAGATTGTTTTTTTATGCGAGAATATCCCAAGATACCAATTTACCCGACAAAATATGGAGCCGTTTTTGAGAAACAGAATAAATACATACATTCATTCATACATACACAATTATTACTCACATATATATTTGAAAATTATTTATTCATGTAATTTGTTTGTTAAATAAACTTATTCTTCTTTTTCTTCTTAAATTTTAGTGAATTGATGCACATGTTTTGGCGTAATAATGAGCATAATGTAAATCCAGTATTTTCTTGCTTCATTCCATTGATTTGAAAATTTTTCTTAAAGCCTTAGTAAACTGCTACAGGTTAACCAATGCTAAGCCAAAGAATTATCCAAACAAGAAAATTTCCTTTCTGGAGGTAAGGTCATGTCCCCCCTAAACTAAAAGGGTTGACATTATCTAAACTAGTTATGCAACTATGCAAAGGTTGACATTATGCAATAGAATGCTTTTTTTTATTGAATTTTCCAAAATTTTCGAATTTTGGAAGCAGAAAGTGGGTTTGAGCCACTAAGCCTCCTCCCTTCAGCTAATTGACTTTTGTAATGTTATTTAGAAGAAATCAAAAGAATTAGGGCCAGCTGAAGGAATAAGTCTCCTTAAGTCTGATAAGCAATAGGCTGAGTGAGTAATCAAATCTACCTGATTAATCTTAAATAAATTAATCAAATTAAAAAGCTTGATTTGAAGCAGGTAATGTATAGTATATAAGCCAGCAAAGGCAGATCTAGAGAAATAACTTAACGGGGGAGCGTGACAAGAGTCCAATAATTGACAAGTTTATTTAAAAAAAGTGAAAAAACAGAAAACAAGGAATGAGGGTGCCAAAAAATGAGGGGGGCGCCCCCTGGATCCACCAGTGTAAGCTAGCGCATTAAATTTAGCTTTTTTATTCCAGGCCACCGCCATTCGATCTTACAAAGCAACACAGATGCTCCATCGTCTCTCCAGTGCAGCTAATCTTACCTCAAAGAGCTATGACCTTGAACTGGCAAATAGGGTGTTCTTTGATTCTACCGAGCCACTGTCAAATTGTATCACTGAAGTTCTTTCAGAAGAAATTGAAGAAATGGATTTCTTAAAAAAGAGTTCTGAGTCATTGAACATGATTAATGGATGGGTGAACGATAAGACCAAGGGAAAAATAGAGAATTTCTTGGAAGAAAGTTCGATTACTTCTGAAACTCGAATGGTTTTGGTGAGTATTGTTAGTCGCAAAGACTGCAGAAAAGTAATAAAGTCTTGCATATAGGTACATGGACTTTAAAAATTGTCGGGTAAATCGGAGGAATTACAAATTTACTTGGCTGAGTTTTTGAGAAAATAACATTTTCGCGTTTTGTGTTAGATCTCATCCGTTCTATCCCAGGTAGTCATGACTGTTCAACTGGTTGTAATATTAAAAAAAAATGTGTTCTATAACAAAAACTCATTATAGGCTGATACGAAAAAATTCGATTTTCAAGAATATTGTATCTTAATTATGGTAGGCTTCCTAATCCTTATTGCCAAAACCTATTAACTAAGTTCCCCTGCAGATTGGATATTAAGTTGGGATTTCTTGTTTTATTTTTGCTCATTCACCTTTTTTTTCCTTTTTTTTGCCTTTAGCATGTCAATTGCATGAATAGCTGTTCGTTTTTGCTTCCAAAGTTCTACAAATGATCATTTTTTGGCTCATTTCGAAAAAACACAACTATCCAAACACAGAGTAAATCACAGAAAGACAGAAAAAAGTAAACCAATCAGATTATTTTCTTATTATTCCTATATTAACTTCTAAAATTGTAGATTCTTAAAAGCTGTCAGTTTGACTGTAAAAGCAGGAACCTGGGCAACTGTCTTCTAGATAAGAAACAGTTGTGAAAAACGTCTACAGTAACGATATTCTCACGAATCCAACTGTGATAGTAATTTGCTGATTTCAATTGTTTTTTTTTAAATCTGACAGAAGAGGTTTTACCAACTGGCTGGTCATTTTTACCGACTGTCTTTGTAAGAAATTAGCATAATGTCTGTTTTGAATACAATACGTGAAATCACGAGTCGGTAAAACCGCTGCATTTACCAATCGAGATTCAGATTTCGTTAAATATCATGTCACTATTCTAATACTGTTTATTTAACCAAATGGAAACTTGTGGCACCATCTGTAAAGTTACGGCAGGAGTCGGTAAAATGGTGAGTTCACCGACCGAGTTTGAACTTTCTGTAGATGATATGTCAATATTAAAGCGCTTTTTACGCTGTCAGTATTTGGCGCTCTTTACGCTAAAGTTTGAATTTTGTCCCAATTCTTTAAGAATGACTCCTGAAACACAAGGGTCATTTAATTAGGACAAAAAGACGCTTTTTATAAAAATACTAAGAAACTTTAGCGTAAAGAGTGAGGTGTTGAGGAGGGGGCAGCCCCCCTTTATATAAGTAACAATTTCTGTTCGTTTTAAGTTTTAATGTTGCTCTTTGCTTTCAGGTGAAAAAACTTTTTTTTTATTTAATACATGAAAAAGTAAGATCAAATTAAGAAACAAACACAGTGCAAGTTTACGAAACTTTATCAAACTTCACGTTGCCATTATATTTCAAATAAATTTCAGATAAATAAGGTTTTGTATCTGTTATTGGCGGGCCACTATTCAGCTGCATTCAGCTGCACTATCTCATTTGCGTTTTTTCATCAATTACTCGATAAATTGTCATAAACCATCTGCACTACTAGGGATTTTGTTTGTTAGAAATCGTAAATTGTCGAAAATTCGTTGGGTGAACTTTACGAAAATCAGTTGGGTGAATGTTATATCTACCCTAATTGACCGCAGTAAAGTGAGATCCTCCTCCTCCGGGAAACTAGGAGTCACCCTGAGATGGAGAAGCCTCTTCCCTCACAAGTCCATTTCAACACTATTCACTTCATGTATCAGACCAGTCATGGAATACGCATGTCTTCTATTTCGTGGCGCTCCAACTAGCCACATCACTCTTCTTCAATGTGTCCAAAATCGAGCAGTTCGTTCAGCAACTTAAAGCAACTCTGATGCCAAACCCCTGCAGTCGATCCAGAATCAATTTGACGTGGCTTCATTGTCGGTGTTCTCACAAATACATATTTTGCCCTCCATCTGAGGAGGTATCAAAGCTTGTTCCAGACAAAATAAAGGCTTTGTGATCAACTCGCCAAAGTATAGCTCGACCGGACTACATTGTGCCGGGCACACCCTGCCAAGAATATTTGGACAAGTTTCACTCAACGATGTGTCGCCACATAGAATGGCCTCCCAGTAGGGGTAATCCCGGAAAATCTTTCCCTTGAGGTGTTCAAGAGAAGGTATAAGAAACACCTTCAAAGTAAATAGCGTGGATAAGCGGCATATCATCACTTGTGAAGGAGCCGTGAAGCCTGTATAAAAAAAATGAGCAGGCTGTAAGCCAAAATGTTTTATTTTAAGTCAAAACTATGCTTCTAGGTGCCACTAACTGATAATTTATCTTGTTTCTGATTTTAGGCTAACGCAGCCTACTTCAAAGGAGATTGGCAATCTCAATTCAAGCCTGAGAGAACAAAGCCTACGATTTTCCACGTTTCACCCAGTGAGCAAACCTTTGTTAAGATGATGTACCAAAAAGGACAATTCAGACACGGTAAGAAGCTTCACTTTATTCAAAAATTGTTGGGCCAAACTTTTTGTTTTTATTTGGGGAGTTTAGCCAAATATCTTGAGCAAGTTATTGCCGGTCTCTACCACAGACACGTTCTTATTGGGGTTTTTGCTGTGAATTATTGACAAGTTTTTATCATCATTCCGCATTATTTTAGGGTATTTTAGTGCTGGCTAGAAGACGGGTCAATTAAAGCATTTAGACTGGGGCAGTTAAAAATTTAGGGGGTAATATTGTTCATATAGAAACAGTATTTTTTCAATTTCCCATGTTCATACTTTAGGGAAGTATGAACGTATTTTACTGGAATTGTTATATTTTAGCGGATTTTAAGTAGTATCTTTAGTTCAAGTCAAAAGCATCTTTATAGGTTTTGGTAACTTGTACTATTAACTTAATTATCACTCTATTTACCGTTTTTTCTCTTTTATCTGGTGCTTCCATATTGTTAGGATATGGAATTTGATAAAACTATCTGAACTCGGTAAAAAGGGGCTTTTTATTCTTCCTCAAAGCTTCGGCGGTGAACCATATTGGACAATTCAGCCATGATAAGATGAAAGGGCGTATCCAAGATTGCTGTTGAGGGGGAAGGGGCAAAAAAAACTTCAAAAACATCAAACAAAAATTTTTTTATACGCATTTTGCTTACGTTTTTTTCAAGTTGGAAAAAAATTCGGGGGGAGGAGCCGGGGGTTTTTAAATTCTACCCCCCCCCCCCTGGATGTAGCTTTGGTAAGACGTAACACTACTAAAAAAAAGCAATGCGATCAAAACATCTGTATTCGAGAATTTTAACTTACATTTTTAGGTAATTACTAACTCATTTACATTTACTTACCTGGTTTCGTTTATTATTTATTCATTTATTGTTGTTTCAATTCGGTTAAGATGATATATATATATATATATATATATATATATATATATATATATATATATATATATATATATATATAAATATTCCGTTGATAAAGGTTTCCTAATGTTCGTATGAAGGACTTTTGCTAGTATCTATATATATCTCGACATTTGGCGGTTATCTGACTGTTTTACCCACTATGATATTTTCATCTCATTTTACTTATGAATGGGTCTATGTGTAAATGTGGTCTAAGACATTCTTCAAGTAGGCATATGTGAACCGGCATGTGTTTTCAGGTTTTTACTAATAAAATAACGGGACTAGCAATTTAACCTATAATTTCATATATTTGTTATTAATTTGTCAATATTTGCTTTGCTTCGGGTTCGCACATACCCTCGCCCAAGCCTTCCAAATATTTAAGCTGGATTCGGCTAACTTTTTATTATTGAAGTTTTCCAAACCCGTTTTAGGGGTTAGTGAGGAGCTGATGTCTTATATCCTTGAACTTCCATACGTTGGTGAGGACATAAGCATGTTTATTCTTCTTCCTCCATTTGTGGAAAACGCTCTTGATGAAGTTTTGTCAAAACTTAACGGCAGCATTTTGAAAGAGGCATTGAGAAGCATGTGGAAAGTTGACATTGAAGTAGGAATACCAAAATTCAAAATTGAAGCCTCAATGGAATTGAGTAAGGTAAAGATTTTTTTTTTTTTATTATTCTGCACATTAACTAGAAGATAATGACGAAAATATAAGTTATAGTCTTTCTTGAAAATTCAGCATCATGAAGACAGAATAGCTATCTCAATCCCTTTACTTATTAAGGTTTAAAATAGTTTTGGGCTAAAGTTTTGAGCAATATACACAATACTTCATAGAAACAAATTGAAACTTGCCTTTAACTTAGAATGAAAGAAATTTCACTAAAAAGGGGTGCTTCATTCGAGTAAGTAGAGCTCAAGCCACCGAAAACTGAAATTAATTATTATCAAATAAGAGGCGAGGCTATCTCAAAAAGCTCAGCTAATTCTTTTTTACTTTTAGTCATGAAAAAGCAGTCGAATCACACATCTTGAGAAATAGATAGTTGGTTTCAAGTTTCCCTTGTGCTATTTCAAAAAGCTCATGTAATTTTTCTTTTTTACTTATTAGTCTTCGCAAGGCCGTATCCAGAGGGGGAGGGGGTTAGGGGGTTTGAACCCCCTCTCCCGAAATCTTATGTCCGACTCGTTAAAACGTAACAAAATTGAATATAAACAAATTTTGATGTGTTTTTTAAGTTTTTTTTACCCCCCCCCCCCCGAAAAAATCCTTTTGCCTACACATAACGATAGGTATTTGTATTTTTCTTCCAACCACTCTCCTTGCTTTAAAAGAGAAGTAGTTATATATTTGGTTGTTCGTGTAATAAGAATATGCTCAGAAGCTCGCATAGTCTCAGAATTGACCTATTCAAAGGACATTCTATTTTGCAATGAATATCCCATAAAATTACTTGAATCTGTAATAGAAAAAAGACAAAGAAGGCAGAAAAGAATACATCAACTTCAAAACACCCAACAGATATCATCTCCTTGGTGGGTGATAAAAAATGGGCTCTGAAAAAATGGTAAGTGAATCAGAGAATGGTCGGAACAAACAGTGCATAGTCTTGAGTCATTACTCAAGGGTACAAAATACAATCTAGCTAGGGTCAGTGAGCCTTATGGGGCTTGGTGTTGCAATGAGATGTTAGGAGTAGTAAAAATAGATTGAAATTATCAATACTTTACAATATTTGAGAACATTTGCAATAGCTTTCGGCTATTCTTTACGCCTCCAGGCCACTAGGGCTACTGAATATTTTGTGGCTTGGTGTTGAGATGAATTGTTAGGAGTAGTAGTAATAAATTGATATCATCAGTAGTTTTGAAAATATTTGAGAACTTTTGCTGCAATAATTTTCGGCTATTCCTGACACCTCCAATTCTTAGCACAGCATCTATTTGCTACCTTTTATTCGGCTCTTTTTGTTTTGTATTTGAGATGGGAAGCTATGGTAATTTAATAATATATATATATAAATATATATATATATATATATATATATATATATATATATATATATATATATATATATATATATATATATATATATATATATATATGTATATATATATATATATATATATATATATATATATATATATATATATATATATATATATATATATATATATATATATATATATATATATATATATATATATATATATATATATATATATATATATATATATATATATATATATATATATATATATATATATATATATATATATTTATATATATATATTATTAAATTACCATAGCTTCCCATCTCAAATACAAAACAAAAAGAGCCGAATAAAAGGTAGCAAATAGATGCTGTGCTAAGAATTGGAGGTGTCAGGAATAGCCGAAAATTATTGCAGCAAAAGTTCTCAAATATTTTCAAAACTACTGATGATATCAATTTATTACTACTACTCCTAACAATTCATCTCAACACCAAGCCACAAAATATTCAGTAGCCCTAGTGGCCTGGAGGCGTAAAGAATAGCCGAAAGCTATTGCAAATGTTCTCAAATATTGTAAAGTATTGATAATTTCAATCTATTTTTACTACTCCTAACATCTCATTGCAACACCAAGCCCCATAAGGCTCACTGACCCTAGCTAGATTGTATTTTGTACCCTTGAGTAATGACTCAAGACTATGCACTGTTTGTTCCGACCATTCTCTGATTCACTTACCATTTTTTCAGAGCCCATTTGCTCCTCTGATTTTTACTTTTTTTCAGACTTTTTAAGTTTTTTTGTTTACTCCTCCCAACAACTCATCGCAACACCAAGCCACATGAGGCTCACTGGCCCTAGATACAATGCATTTGTACCCTTGAGTAATGACTCAAGACTCTACACCGTTTATTTCGATCATTGGGTGATTCCTTTACCCTCTATTCAGAGCCCATTTGTTACTCTTGTTTTTTTTTTCAGACGCTGAAAAATATGGGACTTGAAAGCATTTTCGATCCTGTAATGGCTAACATGACGGATTTCTCTTCAAGTCCAGGTCTATATTTTGATGAGCTGAAACACAAAGCAGTTGTAGAGCTCAACGAAGAAGGATCAGAAGCAGCAGCAGCAACTGCACTCATTGCTCTTCGATCCTCCCGCCCCCTTGAGCGTGAAAAGTTCATCTGCAACCACCCCTTTATCTTTATGATTTATGACAACATGGTGGATTCTATTTTATTCATGGGGGCTTATCGAAACCCTAAAAGCAGTGTTTGAGTTAGATTAATTAAGATGTATTTATTATATGATTTGTTATGATTTATTTTGCACGTTTTTAATATAAGTGTCACTTTTTTGACTATTCTATTTTCATAGATTAAGCATAAGTTCAATAAGATTGCTGCATATATGTTTATCACTTTTATTTTTATTAATTGACACAATAATAACAAAAGGCACATCATAGATTAAGATAATAAATTAAACAAGAGGGCTGAATATTTCTGCCAAATTGGGATGGCACCACTCAATTTTTGTTTTAATATAGAAGAAAATGTTGTTTTTTTTGTTTAATGAGAACAATAATAATATATATTACAGCTGTGGTTTCTAGTCCTTTTGAATCAGAACTTGGTACTTTAGCATGATACAGGAAAAGGTGAAATATATACAGCTTCTGAGTAATACGTATGGAAAAGTGTGAATGAGTATATAAATGAACCAATCGTTTGTTTTAGGACTTCTACTCACAATCTCTAATGGCCGAATTGCGATATTGTCAACTGAGCATACAGATTAAAAATCAAAGGGTCAATAGCTATATAAAATACTGTCGGGCTGCATGCTCTTAAGTGTAGTGGTCAGGCAGTGTGATTTAATTACAAAAGTTTACTGCCTTTAAGACTAAGGGGATATTTCGAAAGAGACGAAATGTCCACTATCTGCTAATGCAGTGCCACTTTACAAATGAGGGTATAAAAGATTTCTTATACCCGTCAGGGGTAGATGCCACAGTGCAAAGAACAGGACTTTTCTTCATGTAATTCTTGTGATTTCGGGGGCAGATGGAAATGGAAAGTGGAAAAAAAACAGAATCTGAATATAAAAAGAGCCTTAAGCCCAAAACTCTACATACAGCATACTACCTCCTAGTCAGAGTGGTTTGTTTCAGCTTGGGCAGGAGAAAGTGGTAGGAAAGCTTGTCTAAAAAAAAAAAAAAATTTTCGCATTCTGACCATGGTCTGCGTTGCAAAGTACCAATCTCCTGATTCAATGCCTTCGGCTGGGAATGCAATGCGTGGTTGGGGGTAAATCATCCGATACTTCCCGTGTTTTTCCCCAGGTACCCATTTGAAGCTGGGTCGACTCTGATTGAGTTCACAGAGTCACACGATTGACCCCCGTTCTAGACCAAATAACCAACGATACCAGGTCCCGAACCCCTGACTTCAGGATTTCAAGTCTGGATCGCTAACTACTCAGCTAGGACGGCTCAAGTTGGCTTGAGTGTATATTAAGCCCGTGCCACATTATAGTCACATTTGTCGATAAAATTAAAATTACGCACGACTACAGTGCCAATTACGTTCACCGTACGTGATTTCTCGAGTTGAACATTGTTCAACTTTCAAACATAAATTTCTTGACTGACCAATCAGAGTCAAGGTTTAAGGCATACTTTTTAAAACTAGAAAGATGGAAACTTAGAACAGTGGTTTTTCTACCTGGGAGAGGAATCTGACAAAAGTTAAGAAGACTTAGTATTAGTAGAGAACAGATGGACACAAATTACTGTTGGTGCAAACTCTTTAAACTAATTTCATGCAATTTTAATTTTTTGCGTTTTAAATACAAGTGTGACGCTAAAATCAAGAAAACTATCATTCATGATATTTGGCTTTGTGTATCGATAGATGTAACTATGATGTGGCACGGGCATTATTCTTAAAGCCCTTTTTGTTTTGACTTTGTTTTTTTCTGTTTGTGCTTTGGTGAGAAATTTGATCTACTAATTCAAAGCCTTTCAATACTACTGATTCAAGACGCACAAGTCACCGTTACATTGCAAAACAACTTCTTTATGCCTTTACTGCGATTTTCTATATTAAATCCAAATGCACAATGGGAACTTTTCCATCAGCCGACTTTTCGTATCCGCAGTCTTCTGCGAAATTAAAGTCTTTTGCATTGAAAACAAGTCTACTACAATTGTTTAAGAAAGTCTATGCTCTATTTTGTCCGAAATTCAAGTGTTGAATCATTTTTCTATGGTACCTGGAGATTTTTTTTTACCTTTTTTTAACTTTTGGTAATTCAGTCAAAAACATAAGATAAGATATTTATTTCAAAAAGATCACTATCACAAGCCCACAAAGGGCCGAATTCGGACTTCGGAGTCGACATTATAAATGGTTGCACTAAAACTGGCAAAAATGGAAAAAACAACAAAGAAAAAAAAACATCATTATGAACAATCATTTAACAGTCAATAATTAAAACTGTAAAAAGTCAATTAAAAAGTTAAAAAGATAAAAACTGGTCAAACTAAACTTACCTAAACTTACACAAATACGAATCGTAAAAAAAAACGGACATAAAAAAAAGGAAGGGGGGAATAACAGAATATACACAAAAAAAGAGCGAGACATAAATGCATATAAATTAAAAGGGACACTAAGAAAGTGTCAATAATCCAACTACAGTAAGTCAATAAAAGAGTTAAAAATAAAAACTGATCAATAAGGGGGGGACAAAAAAGAGGGGAAAAAAAAGAAGCTATTGGGACATTTTATTAATTTTTCTTGTAATAAAGGGGACGCAAGTTCTTTCGTATCTCGAAGTAACGCAGCGAATGGGAGACAAAACAGGGGTGGGCTCAGAAAAAGCTTGAGGCAGCCGTAATCTTGACGGGGAATGACGTTTGGGGAAAATACTTGCCGTCCGAGGGTTCGTTATGGCATTTTTTGTAAAACGGAGGCACAAATTATTTCTTCGTCTCTCGGGGGTCTCTAGTTTTGAAATATTTAACAAATGCAAATATGGTATCTTGCCCTCTTTAAAAATAGTTCTTAGAGCTCTCTTTTGGACATTTTCAATTTTTTGTGTTGCTTCAGTTGAGAGGTTAGGGTGCCACACAGGACAAGCATACTCTAATATGGGACGCATAGAAGAAATGTATACTTGTAGTAAATGTGATTACGGGCAACTAAATTTATTTAAAAGTTAAAGGGGGGGAAGTTAGGAGTTTGTTTGTCGTAGGATATTATTTATATGGGCATCCCCTTTCAAATTAGAAGAAATTGTAACCCCAAGGAGTTTAAGAGATGTGACGGAGGTTTCAGGAGGAATAGGAGGAAGAAAAAGGGGAGGGGATTTAAGGAAAGTTACTGAGAGTATTGCGGATTTAGAAGGGTTAACTGCCATGTCAAGGGACGAGGCCTCACAGGCAATATCTTGGAGTATGCCCATTGGGTTGCTGAAAATGTTTTTGTGACATATCTCTATAACTGTCAAGTCATTGACAAATTTCCACCTATTGTCGTAAAGGGTTGAAAGGTTAATCATAAGAGAAAAAAGGGGAGGGCCTAGAATAGTCCCCTGAGGATTGCCATTAAATATGAGAAGATGATCTGAGAAACAATTTAGATATGTAACTGCTTGAGATTTATTAGAGAGAAAAGAGGCAACGAGCTTAACAAGGAAAATTTCAATGTGGAATTCATTTATAAATTTATCTATGAGTAAATTTTGGTTAATCAAATTGAAAGCTTTTTGAAGATCAATAGAAATCAGATTAAGCGAAGTGTTAGGTTTTTCAAGTAATTTACCCATGGTATCAACAAGATGGATCAGGTAATGAGAGGTTGACGTGGATTTGAGATTAGCAAACTGTCTAAGATCAATGAGGGGGAGGACTTTCATCTTAAGCCAGTCTGCGAGAAAACTTTCATACAATTTTGAATAAATTGAGGTAAGGGTGATAGGACGAACGCCATCAAAGCCAGGCTTCCCATTTTTCTTTTTGATTGGGGTAATAAAGCCTTGTTTCCAATATTGAGGGAACTGTCCAGATTTGGTAATTTCATTAAACAGGATGGATAGGGGTTTTGAGAGGTAATCACTGAAAGCTTTAATCAGAGAAACAGGAATATCTAAAGGGCAAATGCTTGATCGTTTTAGTTTTTCAATTTTATTTTTTAAATCAAGTGGAAAAATATGTGGGATTGAAAAAGGATCAGGAACATCTGGAAATACGTAAGGTAGTGGTGGGAGACTGTGGACAATAGAAGCCAGAATCTCATTGAGGTCATTAGCTGTGGCCTTTGGAGGTTCATTCGTATTAAAATTTAGTTGTTCTTGACTCTTGCCAGTAAATTTTTTAATTTCAGAGTACCGTTTCTTTGGCTTATCAGGGCGCACATATCTTATTTTATTTTTATAGTAGATTCGGGCAGCTTTTCTAATTTGACTTTTTAATTCCTTTCTTAACTTATTTGCTTCAGCTAAATTACCCCTGTTAAATAAGTTTATTTTCGTGCGGATTTAACTTTTTATGTGATTGGTTATGTATGGTTTATCACTGGAGTATTTTTTGATTTTTTTTTCCTGGGACATATAATGATTAGGAGTCATATATTTGTTTTTGAAAAATCAAATTTTTTTACCAAGGTTATTAGAATAATAAATTTCTGACCAATTTTCACTGGTCAGCCATGATCCAAAAGAAAAAAGGCCTGTGTCACCGAGGGGACGGCAAACCCCAATGGAGGTAGTAAAGGAATGTTCAATGGCTGAAGAGGGAGAAAAAAGAAGACAATAGTGGTAACTATTTTCTAATTGCTATTACTGAAGTTCAAGCTCAAAATTTGCACATGTTAAAGATTAACAATTTTTCTCAATTTATTAAAATCAGACCAGAAAACCACCCTCTGGGTAAGAAAGGTGGCGGAATTTTGTTCTTTGTCTTTAATGAGATATACCCAAGTGAAATCCCAATTCCGTGTCTTAATCCCTTTGATGAAGTTATGTGGGTGTGTGTTCGACCTAAAGTCTTGCCGCGTCCTTTTAATTTAATTGTCCTTTGTTGTTTTTATTACTCCCCTAATCAGAGATCCGCTGACAAAATAAATTTTATCGAAAAATTACATGCAAGCGCTGACTTCGTACTATCAAAATACCCAAATGCAGGAATTTTCCTGATGGGTGACGCAAACAATAGAAGACTTGATTCTACATGTAACGCTTTTAATTTAAAACAGGTCGTTAATGTCCCTACTACAAAAGGCAATACCACTCTTGATTTGATTTGCACCAATCTTTCAAAGTTTTAAAAACCCATCTTCATTCTGCCTCCTCTGGAGGGTAGTTACCACTTTAACCTTCTATCTCCACTGGATAAAGTTAAACAATCATTTTCTATAACTCAAACCGCTTATAGAACTCTGACTGGCTCAGGACTTTTCAATTTTGGCTTCTGGATTACTACTGATAATTGGTCCACTGTGTATCAAACAAATGACGTAGACTACATGGCTTTGTCCCTCCAAAATCTATTGAGGAGTAATTATGAATTCCACTTCCCTGAGAAAAAATTTAAAACGTGTTCTACAGATAAACCTTATGTTACTGAGTCTTTTAAAAAACTTATAAGAAAAAAAATCAATTTTTTCAAAGCAGGTCGCATTACTGAGGCTAATAGTCTAAGGAAGTTCTAAAGAAAAAATTAAGAAAAGCAGCTTCTAATTATTATAATAATAAAGTCTAAGATCCATATTCTAACAAGCCCAAGCACTGGTACAGAAAAATTAAAGAAATATGCGGAAAAAGTCATTCCGAAATTGATTTTCATCTCCCTGAACACCCTAATAAGACTGCCAACGATCTGAACTTGTACCTTGCTTCCATCGTGCAAAGTCGCCCCCTTTCACTGGCTCAATTCCAACTATTCCTCCCAATACTTCCTTCCCCTTTATTTCTCCCTCTGATGTTATAAATAAAATTCTTAAGCTAAGAAAATCAAGTATTTGTCCCCTGGACCTCCCAGTTGACTTAATTAAAGCCTTTTCAGACAAAATTGCTGAGCCCTTATCAAATTTTTTCTACCACATCACAAAATTTGGTAAATTCCCAAGTTGCTGGAAACAAGGTTTTATAACACCTGTCCCTAAAATATGTGCCAGTCTAACTTTTGCCAACATTCCCCCATTGCGCTCACTTCTGTTTTTTCCAAACTTTATGAAGGCTTCCTCTGTGACTGGCTTAAGAATAAAATTTGTCTGCGTATTGACACCCGGCAGTTTGGTAACTTAAAGAAAACTTCCACCACCCATTACCTTGTTCACTGAATGCAAACCGCCGTGAGTAGCCTTGATAAACCAAATGTTTGGCTGAACCTTGTCGTAGCTGATTTACAAAAAGGTTTTGACCTGGTTGACCACACAATCCTAATTCGTTCACAACTGGTTAACTTTAAACTTGATCCTCTGTTAGTAAATATTGTTATATCGTTTCTTTCAAATAGATCTCAAGTTGTTAAATACAAAAATATTTTCTCTAACCCCCTCCCTATATATTGTGGAATTCCTCAAGGAACCTTATTGGGACCACTTTTATTTCTAGTCATGATTAACGATATTGGTAAAGAGTTCCCCCAAAGGTGGAAATACGTGGATGACTTGACGATACTCGAAGTATGTCACAGGAATATTAAAAGTGACCCCCTTGAAATTCTATCCCACATTTCGGATGAAGCTAAGAACCTAAATATGAAAGTAAATTCCACTAAGTCAAATATAATGACGATAAATTTCTTGAAATCTATTCCCGCCTTCCTTGACCCTATCCCCCCATATATTTCTGTGTCTTCCTTTAAATTACTTGGGGTTACAATTTCCTCTAATTTAAAGTGGGATATCCACGTGAAAGATATTGTCCGTAGAGCT
This sequence comes from Artemia sp. Qi Xiang Cuo, assembly GCF_049724085.1. Taxonomy (NCBI): domain Eukaryota; kingdom Metazoa; phylum Arthropoda; class Branchiopoda; order Anostraca; family Artemiidae; genus Artemia; species Artemia sp. Qi Xiang Cuo. The sequence goes on from NC_142811.1 coordinate 876,164, forward strand.
AATGCGTCCATGTCTCTCCTTAAGCTCTTGAATAAATTTAACATCCCCCCATCCCATTCTTTAAGGATTTATACTTCCTTTCTCCGCCCGCATCTTGAATATGCTTGTCCAGTTTGGCATCCTGGCATCTCCCGTGATGAATCAGATAAAATTGAATCTATTCAAAAAAGAGCCCTAAGAATAATTTTTAAAGAAACTTTGGTACCATATTCACTCCTTCTAAAAAAGGCCAAGCTGGAAACTCTTGAGCACAGGAGAGGAACGCTGTGCCTCCGCTTTGCAAAAAATGCAATAATAAACCCTCGCACGGAAAAAATTTTCCCCAAAAGACACTCCCTATCCAGACATCGCCTGCCACGTACTGTATCTGAACCCATCCCTATCTTGTCCCCCATCCGTTGTTTAACCTCCAGATATGAAAAAACCTTTGTCCCCTTCATTACTGATCAAATAAACCACCAGTTTTGTTTTTTTTTTCTTTTTTTTGTACTGGTGATACCCATGCTGGTGTCCGTTTGGCTCTTCCGTTCCCTCCCCTTTTTACATACTCTCTTTTAAACCTTTTTAACACTATTTTTATCTCAATTTTTTTTTGGTTTTATTTTAATTTGTGCCTTTTTAACTTTCTTACATTTGACACTTTTTGTTTTTTAGACTAATGAATGGCTTTGCCTTTCTGATATTGTTGTTTTTGGCATTGTTTAGCCAGTTTTTTAGTTGTTGTGCTATTTCTATGTCTTTTATTATTATATGACACCGAAATGCAAATTCGGCCCTTCGGAGCTTGTGATAGTAATTTTTTGAAATAAATATCTTATCTTTAAATATCTTATCTAACTGCCTCCTAATGGTGGTAGCGCTTGCGGGGAGTTGTAATACTTACTCATGTTTGAACAAATAACATCCAGAGAGGTGTTGCCTTTTGTTGTAGATATTTTAACCAGTTGTTTAATATTGAGAGGTGCAGATAGAGTCTATCCTCAGGTCATTCGCATCCCCAAGTAAGCAAATACCAGCGTTCGGATACTTTGATAACATAAAGTCAGCACTTATAGTTTTTCACAAAGTCAGCACATAGAATTTCATCATAATCTGATAAGTTGGGGGTGGGGATGAGTTTAGGTTGGAGGTTATCTCGGACAGAAAATAATATACCACCCCCTTTTTTCCCGAGAGGGTGATCAGGAGGGCGAAGTTTTATAAACTGAGTATAATTGCTGATTTTTAGGAAATCTGGGTTCTGGGACTGAACCTCTGTCACAGCAATAATATTAATTTTATGAATTTCAGGGATGCCCTCGAGTTCGGTAATTTTATCCAGATTCAGGCTGTCAGCATTGGTGACTAGGAAAGTTGAAAATTTAAACCGATTTGGATATTGGGATTTTTTCTCAATTCGGGGTGGAATTATTTAGGGTTGAAGTTTATGAGGAGGATACTGTGGATCAGGGGCTAGTTTTGAGGCCTTATTAAAAGGTTGGACTGGACCGGGCTTGAGAGAAAAGGAGGACAGTGGACAAATTATGGGAATATTATTAAGTTGATATGGAACTACGGTGGAATTCGTCTTACTATTTGAAGTTTTAGAAACTCTACATGGAGGTGTTAACTGTGGATCCTTCTGCCTGCTTTCTCTTAAACCAGAGTCATACTGGTAGGGTAGCCAGGGGGGATAAAGTGCAAGGGAAGGGAGAAAGGTTTCCTTTAAAGTGCAAGGAAACATTTTGAAAAATCATCATATAAATCAGCAGGTACGAGAAAAAATAGAACTATATTATTAATTCAGTGTACAAAACCACATTAGAGAAGTTTGCTGTCGTTGTTTCTTTTTTTAACTCAAAGCATTCGAACTTTGTGAAAAAAACAACTTTTAGAAGTACAATGAGCAAAAACTGAGTGACGAAGAAATTCCAATTGTAAATCTAAAACTGGTGAAAAGAGTTAAAACAAAATCATGTTTTCTAATTCTTAAAAGAAGTTAACAGTTTAATATTTACGTTAATTAAAATGTAATTCCAGCTATTTAAAAAAAACACATAGCCTTCTAGAATTTTAATTGCATCACTAAATTTCATTTTAACCTGAAAAAAAAATCTTTCTTGGAAATGAACATATTAATGACGTGAGTAGAGGTATTTTTCAACATTTTTACATCTCCAGACAACTCTTTCACATAACTGTTTGAAGACTAACCACCAATATAAATACATCCATCGAATATTAACGATATCGTGTATACTTCAGTATGGGAACATGATAAGCGTAATACAGACAAAAATTATGCAACACAGATGTCCAAGCGACCTATTCTGCAATGCTACAAATGAGTCGGGTATAACCCTTGAAGCTATTCGTGGTGATGGCACTGCACTGTAGAAGACAGTGTTGACACACTTCTTAAACGACCATTTTGTAATGTTAAATTATATTTATTAACGATCATAGGATTAAAACCTACAAGTAATAACAATACAATTTTTTAACGAGTTATTTAAGTTTTTAGAATTTTTTTTGTAAACATCAAATGTTCTGAATAAACTTGCTTTGATATACACCATTAATGAATCATTTTTGGAAGAAAATAAAGGCAAATTAGCACAAGCACCAAATCCCAAAAAATGGTTACCAAAAAATTGCTCAGTTGGATATCCGTATCATATAGCTTTTGTCAATGAAGCTGACACTTGCTGTGTCGAAAAAAAGGTCACCAAAGTCATCTAGCATTTGTTTCGAATGCTGGAACTCTTTTGAGTTTTGAAACACCTTCCTGGGGAACAAATTTTTGCTATATGGCTCTAGATACTCTTCCGAAAGTCCTACTTTCTGTATTCAACTACTTTTCAGAATAGTTTAAATTTGCACTAAAATAGTTTTGGGGAAAATATCAAAACCCGAGATATCGAGTCTCTTAATTAATTTCTTACCATAAATTGGCAGAGTAAGCTTTTACGTAGTTTAGAATACAAGAGAGGGAAAAACCCCGATTCCGTTACTAGTACGAGCTAAAAGTCAGTTGGCTTTGTTAATCCACTAAGATTTACCTAGGCTGACCTGGGCCCATTTTATACAGATTGGATTTTAAGTTAAAACAATTATTGAAAATAAAAGAATTCGCATTAGCTATATTACTTTCCAGGAATTAATTCAGCTTTAATTCATCTTTATTGTATTACTATTATTTATTTTATTACTATATCTATTATTTTTATTTTATATTATTAAACATACATATTATTTAATAGACATAACATTTAAATATACTTTATATTATATATCGATATTCATTATTCTTATATTTTACTATATTTATTACTATTATCACAGCCTGGTGTATTACATCGGCTTAAATCCTAAAGAATGCTTATCTCAATTATCCAATCCTGTTTGAAATTAAATAAAAAAAAACATGTTTTTTTTAAACAGAAAGTAAGGAACGACGTTAAAACTTAAAACGAACAGAAATTATTCCGTATATGTAAGGGGCTGTCCCCTACTCAACGCCTCGCTCTTTACGCTAAAGTTTGACTTACACACAACTCTAATTTATTTAAACAATAAAAAAATTTAGCGTAAAGAGCGAGGCGTTGAGGAGGGGACAGCCCCTTTTATATACGGAATAATTTCTGTTCGTTTTAAGTTTTAACGTCGTTCCTTGCTTTCAGTTAAAAATCCTTGTTTTTTAAATTCATTTTTGAACGCTTTTGAATAAATACAGGTTTTGATATCGGCTCACTGTATATGAATAATTGAAAAAAAATTTGCACATTAATTTTACTTTTTTCGGTTAAATGGCTTTCTCGAAACTTGTCTAATTTTATTTACGAACATTTTTATTAGTAGTAAATTTACATAACTTACAAATTAACTTACGCAACGAGCTTCTATATTCATATATTTTTATTAGGGGGTTCTCCCCCTAGTCAATACCCTGCTCTTTAAGCTAAAGTTCAAATTTTGTTCCAATTCTTTAAACTGACCCCTTAATCACAAAGGCTTTTAATTAGAATAAATAGCTCTTATGAAAGTACTAAAAAATCTTTGGCTTAAATAGCGAGGTATTGACAAGGGGGTAAACCCAATCACATAAGTAATATTTTCTGTTCGTTTTAAGTTTTGATGTTGCTCCTTACTTTCAGTTGAAAAACTTGTTTTTTTATTTAATTTCTGATCTTTTTCTTTAATAATGATGGAAAATCCGGCACCCCCTTCATAGCAATGTCCCTTCCCCCATGAAAACTTCCTTCATGGAAAGATCCTCCCATATAACCCCCGACCCCCCCCCTCCACCTACCAGAAAACCCCCCCTGAAAACGTCTGTATACTTCCGAATAACCAATACTATATGTTAACATTGGGTAAAGTTCGTTACTTTCAGCCCTTCCCCCGAGGATTTCGGGGGATAAATTCATCCTAAAAGACATAGCAAAAAGACCTAATATTTTCGACCATGCTGAACAAAATGGCTATCTCAAAATTTTGATCGGGTGACTTTGGGAAAAAATGGGCGTGGGAGGGGGCCTAGTTGCCCTTCATTTTTTTCGGTCACTTAAAAATGGCGCTAGAGCTTTTAAGTTCCGTTCCAATGAGCCCTCCCACGATATTCTAGGACCACTGGGTCGATACGATCGACCCTGGAAAAAAAAACAAATAAACACGCATCCGTGATCTTTCTTCTGGCAAAAAATGGAAAATTCCACATTTTTGTAGATAGGAGCTTGAAACCTCTACAGTAGGGTTCTCTGATACGCTGAATATGATGGTGTGATTTTTATTAAGGTTCTATAGCTTTTAGGGGGGTCTTTCCCCCTTTTTTCTAAAATAAGGCAAATATTCTCAGGCGCGTAACTTTTGATGGGTAAGACTAAACATGATGAAATTTATATATTTAAAATCAGCATTAAAATTTGATTCTTTTGGTGTATCTATTGGTATCAAAATTCCTTTTTTTAGAGTTTCGGTTACTATTGAGCCGGGTCGCTCCTTACTTACAGTTCGTTGCCCCGAACTGTTTGATTTCCTACTTTTTAATGAAGTCACCAGCATTTGTTTATAAAAAAAAATTAGATTTTTGGAAAATTCTCTTAAAACGTAAAGTTCCTTGCATGTTTAAAAACCTTGAATTTTAATTATAAAGATTACAAAAGAATATATATAGTGGAACAGTCTTTACGTGGTTATAACTTCCGATTCGACAGTTTCAAACTTCATATCATCCACGTCCACATCACCCTCAGAGGCATTTAACATATTAAGAGTTACATTCCTTTGATTATTCGTAGGGTGATGCGACACCGTGTGCCCAACAAGGGGAACAGATTTCTGGGGAACATTTTGACTTAAACCAGAAGCTTCATATTGTTTCTTCCGCATTATAGCTTTACTTTGTACTCTGAAAACAAAACAAATGGATTAGATAAAGTAAATTAAAAATCTCTGAACCGCACTTCATTTTGGCACGAAGATGTTCATACATGTATCGAAGAAACTTTATAACTGAGAAGTCAACCCCTCTCTTGAAAGCTTCTACCAAAATCTGGACAAAATACACGAATCAAAAGCTCTAGCTATGTCTGGTGCACATAGAACCAGAAAATCCCCGGAACCTTCTACATCTCCAAGAACCTTTTGATTAATTAGCATTAATTAGTATTATGAGTTATGTCTCAAGAATATTAAATTAATCTTAAATTATATTTAATTGATGTCATTATTGATAAATAAAGCGAAAATACAGAAATATATACATTTAATCAGTAAAAGTTGATATTGAGACAGTAAATAAAATAAAAAGACAAATCGTTTCGGCTTTACATTTCAAAATTTTTTTCCTACAGAAAAAAGAGGAAAACTAGCCTAAAAAACAAAAATATACACGAAAGTTGTCGTCTTGGACAAGTTTTGTCTTCGTGGACATCTGTATTGCCCAGTCTACATGCCCTGTAGCCTGCAAGCCGATTAGGCCAAAACTTCAGATTCTCTTGGGTCACAAACTGGTTCAACCTATTTTTGTCTAAATTGATAAACTTAAAAGTAAGTTCAAGCCCGTCGGAGGATACGAAACTCCGACTGAATAAAACTTCGGATACAAAACTCCTTAGTCCATAAGTAGGCGCTATAATTCGATACAACCAATTTTGTTGTCTTCATTGAGGTCTTCTTGGTCGGGTGAAAATGCCCTGATTATATGTTAAAAAACCCCAAATCAATTTAACGCATGGTCTCCTGATATTTAAAAAGAGTAAACATGAGTTTACTTTTATTACTATTAACAGTGTATTTATATAGTTTATTTATATTATTATATAGTTTATTTACTAGTTTAGTTGTAGTTTATTACTCTAATGAGTTTAAATTGTTGTCATTGAAATGACAAAGATCAAAGATGGTGATGTCACTTTTTGGGAAGATAAAACATACATGTAACAATTCTTTGCTTTTTTGTAATGTTTACTTTTTAGTGTTTAATTCCTTTATAAGTTATTTTCCTTTGCAAAAAATTAAAACAATGCTCTAATGCTGAAGTATTAGGCGGGTAACAGATAGTTTCATGTTCTCAAATGGAAACAATACGATTATATGTTCGTACTTGTATATGTATATTTGACACATATACCCCAACAAATGCCCTAACGAGGAAATTTGGGAATAAAAGGCTGGAACTGTTCCGGTGTTGTTAAATGGTTAAAAATATTACAAATCTTATTTTTCTTACTGTAAACTTTAATTCCTTTAAACAACTATATTACAACAAATCACAGTCTTTTTCATCATAATATTTGTCCCTCGTGTTTTATCCCAAAAAGCCAACCCTAATAATGATGAATGTGTTGGAAGTGTTTCCATGCTCATCATTCCTGATTAAACTCTTCCTCGACCCAAATATGGCTGCTTCCTCTATCACTTTTAAAATCTTGTCTTTCTCTGCCTCTGTTGAAGTCTCTAGTTCCTCTGCTTCTGCCAAGGAATTTATGTGCATCGGTGGGGTGGGAACCTTCTCTATTGTAGCTACGTCTCCCTCCCTCATTCTCCTCATCTGCGCTCCTACTATAACCAATCGCTCTTCCTTTGTTGAATTCTCCATTTCTTCAGCCTCTATCGAGAAAATTATTTACTTTGGCATCGTACGAATTTCTTCCTCTGTTAGAATATGGCCTTCCCCTGGCGCTGTTAAAATCGGTAGCCCTTCGCTCCCTCTGCTAAACTCTGCCTTCCCTCGGCCTCTGTTAAAATCTAATATACTTCAGTTAAAATCTGACCATCCGCTTCCTCTGTAAAAGTTAGACCTTCTTGTGCCACTTCTGACAGTAGATATTCCTCTACCTCCAGGAGTTTTAATATCCTGTTCAATGGCGTTTTGTGCTCCTGACGTGTTTAACGCATTATGAAGGAGTTCCGTTCTTTTCTTTCTGATTCGACGTCTACACCTTTTGGTTAGATATATCGATATATTTTCAGTTTCTTCTGGATCCTCATTATGTTCAGTAGCCTTGTTACGGTCAATGATCACGTTTTTAACCTGTCAAGCAAGTTCTTGCTCTTGCAAATCTGCAGCTTCGGACCTTCCGCTTCTTCTGTTAAAGTCAGAACTTTCTCTACCTCTGTTAAAGTTGGACCTTCCTGTGCCACTACTGACCGTAGATATTCCTCTACCTCCAGGAGTTTTAATATCCTGTTCAATGACGTTTTGTGCTCCTGACGTGTTTAACGCTTTATGAAGGAGTTCTTTTCTTTTCTTTCTGATTCGACGTCTACACCTTTTGGTTAGATATATCGATATATTTTCAGTTTCTTCTGGATCCTCATTCTGTTCAGTAGCCTTGTTACGGTCAATGATCACGTTTTTAACCTGTCAAGCAAGTTCTTGCTCTTCTTCTTCTTCTTCTATTTAACAGCAGGCGGGCTTTTCAGTATAACTATTTAGCCCTTTTCCTTTTGCTTCACTCTGAGGGCTACAGAGCTACTGGCTTGATTGCCTCATATTTATTAAATATATTCAGATATCTTTCAGCAGATCTTTCGACTCTAGGAGTTCAAATATAAGATGATAGATGTTGATTTCTATGCTCTGTGTGCAGGTATAGTTGGCTAGGCTCTTGGCTGATAGTTGGATTTTGTGGTGTTTGAAGTATTTTAACAGTTTACAAAGCAAGGTATGTTGTGCAGACGTCAGCATATTACATTCAAATAGGCAATGGTCAATTGTTTCATTATTCATATTACACTGCCTGCAAAGAGGGGACAGGGGAATTGAACCACTTGAATTAGAAAGCTTATATGAGAATGCAAGGAAATTTAGTCCATTTGTTCCAGAACGAATTCTATGATAAATTTTAGAAAGATACTTATTGGGAAAGGGGGAAAGGATAGGATTAATCTTATTAAAATTAATATCTGATAGCCTCCATCGGTAAATATCTCTAATTGGGATTGGTCTCCCACTTGGCTGGTCAATATTTATAGCATTTTTTGCTATTTCATCAACCTGAGGATTACCACTTATGCCAGAGTGGCTAGGAATGTACTGAAAGTACGTTTTTATGCCACTTGAAGCAAGATTATCAATAATACTGAGACAATGATAAGTGTCAATGTCCAACTTATATTGAGGAGCTGAGGCCAGCAACTCAAGGCTTGATAAAGAGTCGGAATAGATGATAATATTATTAAAATTATCAATCAAACGTTGGTTTTGCTTAAGGTGTTCTAATACCATTATTATGGCATTTACTCAGCAGACATTATAGATAAATTATTAAATAACGTCTCTCACAGTGCAATTTTCATGTGATGAAGGAAAACACCACTTGCGACCTTCTCATTCAATTTTTACCCATCACCAAATATTTGGAAGTGATTTTTATAAGTAATTGTATTAAGTTCTGCAAATTTTTTCTGGACAAAAGCAATGGGGGTTAAATCTTTATTCCATTTTGAAAATTCAGTATTTATTATGGGAAATGACCAAGTCCAAGGAAGGGATTGGGGGAAAGTAGGTACAATAGACTTTGCTGGTACATGGAACTTCTTTTGAATATTGGCATACTCATCTGCAATACCTCTATACATGGCTAGATTTCATAACCTATTATGTAATGTGTGTGAGCTATTTGATTCAATTTTTGTAAGATGTTTTATCAAGAGTAAACTACGTCTCTCCCTTATTGTTGTTAATCCACTCTCCATAAGCAGTAACTTGGTGCTTGTGGGTTTCCTAAGACCAAATATGAGACGTATTATATCATTTTGTGTTGTTTCAATTTTTTGCATCTGGGTCTTTGCACATGCACCATAGACAATGAGCCCATAGTCAATATGGGGTCTTATATGTGATTTATAAAACTGGAGTAAGGTTTTCTCCTTACAACCCCAGGGTGTGGAAAGAAGTCTTTTTAGTATATTTGCTTTTCTATAACATTTTTTTATTGTGTTTGAAATGTGGAGGTGGAAATTAAGTTTTTGGTCAAGCATGAGACCTAGGTAATTAATATTATTATCTTCTGGAATAGTTGTTTTATTTAGAGTTAGTTTTGCATTAACATGGTTTCGCTTCCGGTGAAATTGGATTATTTTTGACTTGGTGGGTGCAATGGGTAAATCTGAATGTTGAGAGAATTTTTCAAACTGGAAAAGTGACTTTTGCAGATTTGACTGTGCTATCTGAAAGGTGTTGCCAGATGACCATAGCACCAGATCATCAGCATATTGTAGATTCGTGTGGGGTAGGTTCATGTCCCAGAGATATAGGGCAAAAAGGAGGCAACTGAGGACTGCTCCCTGAGGTAGGCCTTTGGATATTGTCTTTTGGGGTGAAGAGGCTGAACCAACACAAACAATGAAACTTCGCACTTCTATGAAGGATTTAATAAAGGATACTACCTTAGGAGGTACTCCAAGGTTTGCAAGTTTATTTAAAAGGATTTGGTGGTTCACATTGTCATAAGCTCCTTCAAAATCTAGGAAAGCTGCCACTAGGATATAATTTTTTGAGAAAGATTCATTTATTGCATTTGTTAGCAAAATGAAAGCATCTGTTGAGGAGTGGTATTTCCTGAATCCAGTTTGACTGTGTGGGATCAGATTATTTTTCTCAACAAACCAGAGGAGTCTGTGATAAATCATTTTCTCCATTATTTTCCCCATCACAGGTGTAATCATTCTGGGCCTATAAGACTCAGGGTTATCTTTTGGTTTATTTTTCTTTAGGATTGGTAGGAGGGACGAACTATTCCATATATTGGGGAACCTAGAAGATGCCCAAGCGTGATTATAACAATTTAGCAATTCTTGTTTGTATGAAGGTGTGAGATTCTTTATCCATGTAGGGTGTATATTGTCATAGCTACTGCTAGTTTTGGACCTAATATGATGTATTGCATTATTCAATTCCTGGATTGAAAATGGATTAGTTATGTACTCGGATCCTGGGCGTGGTTGGTAACTAGGGTTCATAGGAATTGTGGACAGTTTGCTTTGATTATTTGATGTTAGGTTATTAACAAAAAGAGTTGCAAATAGGTTAGCCTTTTCATTATCATTGTCATAATGGGTATTATTATGTATAATCTCATACAGGAGTGGGTTGGGAGAAGTCTTTTTCCCACATATGTGGCTTATGACTTTATGTATAATTGGCTCATTTGTTTCTCTGGAGAGATTATTTGCAAAATTATTCCAGTATTTATATTTAGCATCTATTATAGTCCTTTTTAGATTAGATTCTGCTTGTAATTTTTTTAAATATGTAGTAGGTGTTGGTTTTTTTATGAATTCTGTCCTAGCTGCCTTTTTTATCCTCCATTTATTTAGGCACTCATTTGTCCACCATGCTTTAGGAATTTGTTTAGGGAATGTTTTCTTAGGTGTTGTCCTGGGGATAGCATGATTAGCTGTATTTATTAGTAAAGATGTCAACGCTTCAGCATGTGTGTCAACTGTTGTGTTAGAAATGCATGAACTTTGGGTGAAACTTGTAATTTCATCATTTAGCTTATTTTGGAAAATAGACCAATTTGCTTTAGTGTTGATATATTTGGATGTATGAGATAAAGTTTCAGCAGGTTCATTTAGGGAGCAAACTATAGCAAAGTGGTCTGTACATAGACTATCAATTTTATTTATGTAAATTTTGTTCAAAAAATCTAAAGACACAATTTGTAGGTCAATTGTGGAGAAATTGCCACTTTTGGGGTTGAAATAAGTATTCAGGTTTGGAGGGGTAGCAACAACTAATTCATTATTATTTGAAGTCATATGCTCAATAAATTTACCAGCTTTATTTGCTGGTTTATTCCCCCACAAAAGGCTGTGGGCATTGAAATCACCACAAATAATGATATTTTTTAACATATTAGAATTATTTATATAATTAAAGAAATCCTTGGCATCTGTAGTTTGGCCATTAGGGTTATAAAAGCTTATTATGTAGGTTTTTAAATTATTCAGCCAAACACTTATACCAATTACATCAACATCATTTTCAAAATCTGGAAATTTGATGCCACAAAATTTTATATTATTATTAACTAATAAAGCTACACCACCTCCTTTTCTCTCTGAAGATCTATCCTTTCTCAGGATAGTATATCCCAGAGACTTAATTTGTTGATTTTGGGTTAAATGAGTTTCCTGGAGGCAGGCAATATTAATTGAATTATTATTCATAAATGATATTAGTTCATTTAGCTTATTTTCTGTGAGTGATCTTACATTCCATTGGAGTATTGATAAATGTTGTGTTGTTGATTTATTCTTCATATAACTGTGTATCAATGTTCAGCTTTGTTAAGAGTAAAGCAAGATCTTTTTTCGCTTGAATGAGCATATCATCTGGGATGTAGATTTTTGCCAATTCTGCAATAGTTTTTGTTTTCTGTAGTTGATGTATGTTCATGGCCTGAACTGCATTACAGTTTAGAATGAATAAGCATATATTTGGGGATTGCATTTTTGTTAGTGCATCCTTGTTGTTGGTTAAGGGATTGATTCCTGGTAGTTTTTCTGGTTTGTTTTTTGTTGGGAGGGAGGGCCAGACCGACCTCATCTCACTAGAACAGAAGGTTTAGTGGCTTGATGATTCCTTCTGATAGGGATTTCAGCTAGGTGGACTAAAAGATGGTGTTTGATATAGCGTGCTTGATGCATTGGGGACAGTTGACTCGGGGGGTTTGGTTGGTTTCATTACAGGATGTATTTGGTATTGTTGGGCAGCATTTGCTTCCATTGCTGCAAAGGGGTATGGGATGGCCTTCTCTGTTGATATTTGGAGTGTTAGAGCTCTTTTCTTGTATGCAGGGCATAATGATTTATTTGTAGATTCATGTGGGCCTTTGCAATTGATGCATGTAGGCTGGGTGTTGTTGCAAGTTGTCAGCTCTTTAGGATGGAAAGATTTACAATTACTACACTCTTGGAGAATTTCATTGCATTTGTTTGTTGTGTGTCCCAGTTTGAAACACTTCTGACACTGAAAAGGCTTAGGTTTGTATTCCTTGTGTGGTTTGATTTGCCCAAATAGGAATAATTTTTCTGGGATATCAATTTTATCCTTCAGTGTGAATAAGAAGTATCTACTAGTTTTTAGGCAATTAGAGTTGGTTTTTCAAAGTTGTGTAACATACTCAACTGGGATTGTGTTTCCAACCCTATCTGAAAGGCCTTCTTTTAACTCCTGAGTAGATATCTCTGGGGGAACATTATAAACTACTATTTTTGTTGGTGATCGTTTTGGGTTCCAATTAGATGCAATAATTGGGTTATTCAGAAGGGATTCAAGGTTAATTATTGTATCTGCTGATTTCTGATCTTCTACAGCTATTAGCAGAGATCCATCATGGTTAATATTAAGAGAGAATATTGATTTTAGCAATTTAAAAATTGCAACTCATATTGCAGTCATCTTTTTTCTTTTAAAGGGGGTAGTGGGAGTAATTTTAAGGTAATTTCCTTAGTTTTTGGAGGGAGGATATTGGGCAGGGAGAGGGGAAATTCTATTAATTGGGGAGATTTTTTTACTTTTTTTAGAAATTCTTGAGAGGACCTCTTGAAACCCATTATCATCATTTATGGTTACATTAGACCCTACACTTATCATTGTCTTATTCTCCGAATTGGAGCTATCATTAGAACTTTGAGATAGGGTGCTTGACCAGCCAGGATGGGTATCTTTCACTATGACACTTTCACTGGAATTTGATTTGGGATCTGGGGGGACTTTTTTTTTGGAGGACTTCTAATCATTGCCTAATGGAAAAAGCTTTAAACACAAAAATAAAACCAAAACAAGAAGGGAAAATAGATGATATCAAACCGTCTGCACTATACTATGGGGAGGATAAACACCACAGTATAGCCCTGAGGATGACTTGAGCAGAATTGGTTTAGTACAACTGCTGATTAGAAGAGATAATAATCACAAGAAAATATATTTCGATTTTCTTATAAGGTTGCTGTTGCTGAAAATAAGGCCAGGCTGAATTCAGTGTCCTTCGAAAGAATGCTAAGCAAAGAATGAACAGGAGCTTTCTTCTTGAAACAAAACAAATCCGTTTTGTTTGGCAACTGTTTTCTTTGACTTCTTCAAAAACTGATCCTCATTCTGTTCTTCTGGATCCTCATTCTGTTCAGTAGCCTTGTTACGGTCAATGATCACGTTTTTAACCTGTCAAGCAAGTTCTTGCTCTTGCAAATATGCAGCTTCGGACCTTCCGCTTCTTCTGTTAAAGTCAGAACTTTCTCTACCTCTGTTAAAGTTGGACCTTCCTGTGCCACTACTGACCGTAGATATTCCTCTACCTCCAGGAGTTTTAATATCCTGTTCAATGACGTTTTGTGCTCCTGACGTGTTTAACGCTTTATGAAGGAGTTCCGTTCTTTTCTTTCTGATTCGACGTCTACACCTTTTGGTTAGATATATCGATATATTTTCAGTTTCTTCTGGATCCTCATTATGTTCAGTAGCCTTGTTACGGTCAATGATCACGTTTTTAACCTGTCAAGCAAGTTCTTGCTCTTGCAAATTTGCAGCTTCGGACCTTCCGCTTCCTCTGTTAAAGTCACAACTTTCTCTACCTCTGTTAAACTTGGACCTTCCTGTGCCACTACTGACCGTAGATATTCCTCTACCTCCAGGAGTTTTAATATCCTGTTCAATGACGTTTTGTGCTCCTGACGTGTTTAACGCTTTATGAAGGAGTTCCGTTCTTTTCTTTCTGATTCGACGTCTACACCTTTTGGTTAGATATATATTTTCAGTTTCTTCTGGATCCTCATTCTGTTCAGTAGCCTTGTTACGGTCAATGATCACGTTTTTAACCTGTAGAGCAAGTTCTTGCTCTTGCATATCTGTTGCTTCTCCCCAATCAATCATTCTTTGATATTAAAAAAAATCAAATGTAGTCTTCTATTACTTGTTGGCGTCTTACATACGGAAAACTACGTCATAGATTTCCCACCGCTATGATGTTTATACCGTCTGACCTGACTTTAAATTAAAGTGACTTCATAGAATATGCGCTTAATGTACTACGACATATCTTTTATATTGGTCAACATACTAGTTTTCCTACTTGAACCACTAGTGACAAAATTAAAGTGACTTCATAGAATATGCGCTTAATGTACTACGACAAATCTTTTATATTGGTCAACATACTAGTTTTCCTACTTGAACCACTAGTGAAAAAATTAAAGTGACTTCATAGAATATGCGCTTAATGTACTACGACATATCTTTTATATTGGTCAACATACTAGTTTTCCTACTTGAACCACTAGTGACAAAATTAAAGTGACTTCATAGAATATGCGCTTAATGTACTACGACATATTTTTTATATTGGTCAACATACTAGTTTTCCTACTTGAACCACTAGTGACAAAATTAAAGTGACTTCATAGAATATGCGCTTAATGTACTACGACATATCTTTTATATTGGTCAACATACTAGTTTTCCTACTTGAACCACTAGTGACAAAATTTACTTATTAGATCGTAATTAAATTCCAACAAATCTCCTCTTAAGATACTTTTTCTTCTCTATTTGTGAGCTAGCGCCAGATTCTCTCTAGTCGTTAGGCTTTTCGTCTAGAATTACCCTCCTCCTTCCCTCTCTCTCTCTCTCGCTCGCTTTCTCTCTCTTCTGATCTGTTTGTGAGCTAGCGTCATATTTAAGGGACGATTCTTTTGCATATAGTACACGTAAAACCCTATCTTTCACATTCTCAAAAAAAAGTATAAAACAAAATGGTGAGTTTTGGCGTAAACAATTATATAGTTTTAAAGAGAATTCAAAAACCAAGAGCCACTTCCTTTATTGATACCTGACAATAAATATCCACTTGATTGAGAGTTTAACGTTACCTAGTAGTATATAAGAATTATTAGCCACTTCGAAACTCTACTCTCATCAAGAGGGTTACTGATAACTTACCAGCTCTCATCAAACTACCCTCAAGAGATGACCTGGCTACAACCTACGATTATGACATCATTCATCAATCTTTAATATGAAATTATAATCTTATTTTAGTTACTATGGGCTGGAAGTTTGTTCTTTACTGTAATAAAATTATGAGGTCATTGATCAATCTTTAACATGAAATATGCAGTTTTTCGTAAAAAAATTGATTCAATTCTAAAAATAATTTGTTTGAATTACAAAAGATTTTTAACCCAATTAATTTCCTTTAAAATGAGTCATTGAACAACTCTCTACGATGTTCCAGTGCCAAGCTATCTGTGGAAAAAAAAAGATACCGTTTAGGCAGAATGCTGTAGTAGCTGCCACTTTTCTTGATTTTCAAGCCAATTTGTTTCCCTTGCTGTTCAAGCCAAGGGACAGAAAGTTTCCTATATAGGGGTTTTCGGACGAGGCGGTTCTAAAGGTGTACTCTTTGTTTCGATCTGACTCTTTTTTTAGGAGTTATGGGTTTCTATATTTCTTAACATTGGACGTGATCATCTTTTACTAGGTTGCTAGCTACCGCTACAACCTGGATATATCCTCTGACAAAAAATAGAAGCTAAAATTACGTCATATTGACTAGAAAGAAGTCTAGCAAAACTTCCACAAAGAAAATTTCTTTAATCACTTTTGTCTCTAATATGTTAGTTCTCTACTTTCAATATTAAATTAAAAATCATATTTTTGAAATGAAGGTAAAAAATTTCAGTTAAGAAACTTTTAATGGAATACTAATACTACTAATAGCAACAACTCACTGCAGCACCAAGCCGCTTGAGGCCAACAGAGCTATGCACGCTCCTCCTCCATCCCAATCTATTCAAAGCTTCCCTATTTACACCCTCCCAGGAGGTTCCCATTCTTCTTTATGAATCTGTCTTTATGACATCCTCCCAACCGCGGTCGACCTGCTTTCCGTTTAGGCCTAGACGGTTGGCCAAAAAGAACAATCTTTGACAATCTGCCAATTGTGGGTTTAATGGAACAGCTCAACAGCAGGGGCGCTGTTGTTTCGTCTAAATCCAGGGGGGCGGAGGGCACAGTTTAAGCCAATTTTCCCAAAGCAAGTGAAAATGACAAAGAAAACTGAAAAATGAGTCATATATTACCATAAAGGCAAAGATATAGGCCTACTAAAGAAAACTATCCTGTTTCTTTGGATACTTGAATAACGCAGGCTTAACTTAATTTTGACAACATTTTTTGCAGAAACTAAATTTCAGCTGGGAGGGGGGGTGGGGTTGGGGTCTAGGGGAGCAAACTTGGGTCTGGAGGGGGCAGTCCCCCCCTGCCCCATAGCAAATTACGCCCCTGCTCAACAGAAACAGAATTATAGATTTAACAAAGCTGTGTTAGTACAAGTCTTCCAACTGAATTGAACTGAATTTCAGTTCAATCTTTCATTGAAGATTTCCAGCATGAATGTTTCTTTTCGACTGAATTCGGAAAGCTTGTAATTGAATCAGTCATTTGGTCTATATTGTGATCGTACACTTACGTTGCTCTTTCCCTAATACGGCCACTAATCAACTCTAGATCTCTGCCAAATTTTGAAACAGCATCATGAAGCATGTTTATTTCGTCTTCACTCCATCTCACACTGAAAATGCAAAAATAAAACAAATTGAAAAGATGAAAATTATATACATGACAAAAAAGCACAAGACGTTTTCATTCTAATTAAGAATAATTGTGACAGCTTAGGGATCGAAATGAAAACTTAGGATGCCCGGGTTGGCAATGACGAATTAACTAATTAAAAAACAGGGGATTAAAAAAAACTCGATATGATAGACATTTTTTAGCAAAATTATTTAAGATCATTTTTGGCAAGCGATTAGAGATAAATTGCAAATACAACTCCTTACCAACAAACCGCTTTAAGTGCTTGTCAAATTGCTTATGTTATCTTATGTTATGTTAGTGGTTAAGTTAGGCCGCTTTTAGCATAAACTTTAACAGATAGACAAGTTGTAGGCAAACGTAGACTTGGCTAACGTAAAAATCCAAAAGACCTCTTCGAAAAACATTGCAATCAACATTAGCAAACTCTTCAGGAATTATAAACATGGAATGGAGATTCAAGGTCTGTTCTATCTAGGAAAAGCTTACTCGTTTATTTCAAAATTTTTCAAAATTATTTCAAAATTTACTAACTACTCCACTTAAAATTCGTGCTACGACTACTCCATTGAGCAACTTAAACTTACGTAACGTAAGATCCTAAGTAGAGCTTGAATCTACTTGGCACTGATTACAAACGGGAAAAATCTTAAATTATGGTAGTATGAGAAGCTCAGGCGTAGTTCGAAAGAGCCACCAAGGCCGTGGCTTGGACGTGTCATGAAGTACCAAAATAGGATATATCCAAGGAATTACTGCTCCTGTACATTAGCCACAGCTCAGGTGGTACAGGTGGCAACCCTGAGCAGGGGTGGATCCAGTAGGGTAGGAGGCAAAGAAACAAGTGCCCAAAGAAGATTGAAAATTGCACTTATTACAGGGGTAGAAGAATGGATAATATCCACAGGGAGGCCAAGACTTTTGTACGCCCCCTAAATATAAAATCTGTGTCCGCCCCTGAAAAAAAAACATACCAGTAATAGGTATATTGACTAAGATAGGTAAAAAAAAATATGTATAATTATAGCTATTTTGCCCTTCTCTGGTAAAATGGGGTTCAGCCAAAAATATTTGCAACTGATATTTTCTTTAAGTTTCAATAATTATCTTTGGAATTTTGCTTGGCAATGTGAGATGGCAAAGCGTGTTTGTTTTTTTTTTCTTTGAGAAAAGCTTCAGTTTCCTCTCTTGCTAGTTGTTTTGTATTCTTTAAATAAAACATACTTACTTTGTTGTTTGTGATTCTGGATTTGTTGATGGGTGGAGATGCATTGTCAGCTTGGCTAATTCTGAGAAAGCGAAACCAGCAGCTGAAAAAATTTCGCCTACCTTGAAGGAAAAATACAACTGAAACCTTCTACATTTCACATATATACAGAAAGTGTACTGGAAGTATATAGAGGCGATACATGAAATATTGTCAACTTAATAACCATTTAAAGATTTTATGCCATAAATGTATGTTCCAGATTATTTCTATGTAGGTTTGCTTACAAGAAAAATTCATTAGAACTGTGCTGATTTAAAACAATAGTTGATTATAACTCGGGAGACACACATCCCAGCCTTACAAGCAAGGCCGTATCCAGAGGAGGTTTGAACCCCCCTCCCCCAAAATGTTTGTCCAACTCGTAAAGCAAGTCCCAAAAATGAATATAAAGAGATTTTTTGATGCGTTTTTTGTAATTCCGAAACTGGGACGGGGAAGTCAAAAGACAGACTAAAATATATTTTAGGCCACAGTATCTAATACTTTCCAGGAAGAGAAGGCCCATCTGCATCTTCCCTTCCATAGTTAACGAACAGGTAGATAAGGAATCTCAAAACAGTAAACTTTTTTGTTATTGTTATTCATGACATACCAGGGAGAACAACTTTTACTTTCTCCTATATTGGAGCTGTTTGGAAACAAAGTTAACCTACATTGATAATTTGATTTCCTTTTCAGATTTTACGCATCAAAGCACTTGATTATTTTCTAACTTTGCAGGCTTTTGGCTTTTGTCAAGTAGGAAATGAAAAAAGAAAACATCGCGATCATAGCATTATATGTCAATATCTCTTGGTGTTTGTAATACAACCAATCAATTTAGGATTTGAGCTACTTGCTGACCTGCATTTTTTTTGGGGGGGGGGGAGGGTCAATTATTCTAAAAATCAGACAACACATTCTAAAGCTGTCATGATTAAAGGATACCAATCCAAATTTTTAGTAAAACTATATTTTCATGCTGAACGCTTAGTCTTAATTAAAAGTTTCAACTTGTTACTTTCAGAGGAGCCATTTCCAGCCTTGAGATTGAATTATTTTGTAGTCTGATTAACTAAAATAAATTCCTAATAAGCCCCTGACACTTAATTCAAGTCTCTTTCTTAAACTTAAGACTTTTAGGTAAGGCATCATAAGTATTTGGGGTTAATCAACTGGCTAAGAACTTGCACTTCTTTGTCTCTTGAACACAATTTTAAATACAATTTGCAGGTTGATATTATAATCCAGGCCTTTTTTTCGTAACATCAAAGTTCCTTATACTTTGATCAGAGATTTAAGGACTAAGATGATCATCAAATTCCTCACTTCTATCTGAAGGAAAAACTTTTATGAAAGAAAAACTGAAGGAAAAACTTTTGTCTATATGAAGGAAAAACTTTTCTTAAAATTATTACGTCAAAACTCACAAAACAAGCCAATGGTAAGGCATACTAAAACCTTTTCGTTCTTTTACAATATCTATTAGCAATTATCAGCTACTTATCAACACAGAAATGTTCACTAGAAAAGCAGTAAGGTAATAATTGTGGACGATATCCAAAAATCATAAATTTTATAATCAATTGTTATAGAAAATTCAAATGCAGAAAGACTATATACCAGATTTTAAACTTATGAACAAAAATGTAATAAAACATTAAAAACTAAGAGTTTACGGTAGTTATTACTCAAATGGAAAAATTCGCAAAGTTTTGTTTTTGCTTGTCAAAAATTTGATGGTATAGCAAATTTGATACTTGTTAAAGAAGTCTTTAGTAATTTAACCAACATTTTTCTGTTAGCTTTGCCAACATGAATTATTAACAAACAGCTTTTGTTAGGATGCTAGAAGCACTGTTAAAGTAGGGGCCAAACAAAAATTAAGTATAATATAAAAAACTATAATTGATTTATACAATGCAAATTAAAATATAAACAAAATTAGAGACCAGACTAATTGTTCTATTAGTTTTGATCCGTTACTCACACACATGAAAATATTTTTTTAATACCTGTAATCTCATAAGTCCAATTGGTAATTAAGCAAAGTTGGACCAGAGCCTTAAGACCATTTACTCTCAACGTAAAAAAAAAGCATACTGCTCTTCCCCATTTTGCTTCTGGCAAATTTTACCCGTTTGGCTTAATTCACAGATTCAAAACTAGGTTGATTTCTGCTTGAAATTAATAATAATAATAATAATAATATACTACAACAAAAAGGCTTTCATCCTCTATAAAATTTTACTTTCGCTAAAAAACTTGTCAATACTATTCTTGAAAGAGTTGGTAGAGTCAGCCACAACCACTTCTTGGAAAAGGTTGTTCAATTCCTTGACTACTCAGTTTCAGAAGGCCCAGCTTCCGACTTCTTTTTTGAAAGTGTTTTGCTTTAGCTTAAAGTTGTGTCCTCGCAGATTGTTTGTGTTGAAGAAGGGTATTTCCTCTGGTCCAGTGTTAATATACTAGTTGTGCATAGCTTAAAAGTTTCAATTAGAACCCCTCAGAAAAGTCTATAGAAGATAGAAGGAAGGGACAGCTTTTCCAGTCATTGACAGTAAGAGAGACTTCTTAGTTTTGGTACAGCTATTGTTGCTTTTTGCTGAATCTTCTCAAGTGCATCAATGTTTTTTTGAAGGTGAGGTCTTATTATCACGTGACCATATTCAATGATAGGCCAAACAAAAGACTAGAATAGAGTTGAAAACAGCTGAGGATTGTTTAGAGTGAACTTTCTACAAATAAGTCCAACTTTCAAAGCCTTGTTCACGATAAATTTGTAATGGTTGGTGAGTTTTAGCTTGGGAGTGGGACCTTTCCAAGGTCCCACTCAAAAGATGTTTTTGGTATTAGACTGGTGTTAAAGCTATAGGTTGGCTTAAAATTCTGCAGTCCAAGGCAAAGGTGGGAGCTTTTTTTTTGTGTTGACCTCCATTTCCCATGCCCTCATCCATCAGCTATCTTGTTCAAGTTGGTCTAAAGTTCTTGAGAATCATTTGGACATTTACTATATTTGAATTTACATATTTCAATTTTTCAACATGGAGTACAATATCTGAGTTAATACTGTCAGGCAGGTTATTTGCAACAAGATTGAAAATCAGGGGCCAAATGATGCTACCTTGTAGGACACTGCTAGTTACTTTTGTCATAACTATGCTAATGGGGCCATCTACTTTAACCCTCTGAGTTCAGCATGAACCTGAAAATTTGTTGAGTTCTGAGTGAGCCAGAATATTCGTTGAGTTCTTAGTGAGCCAGAAAATTTGTGATCCAGCCAACAGCTTTCCCTGCAATCCCAAGGTTTCTTTGCTTGTGAAGTTAAAACTAACCTTTCATTTTGCTTGATTCAAGTAAAATGAACAAAGGTCAAAACTACAAGCCTAACTCAAGGCAATCTAACCTTGCAACAGGCATGTGTACCTGTTTGTAGTGACAGATAGAATAGCAAAAATACAGGAGCCAATGAAATAGGAGAACCTGGACACAGGTTTTGTTACCCAGGCCTGTTTCTCTAATAATCACCTATTTGCTTGTAGAGACTAGCAATGCAAGAGACAAAGGTTTCAACTGAAAAACAAAACTGAATATTTGCAAAATTGAAATATTTGGATAGCCTTCTTCTTCATAAAGCAAAAAGTCCTTGAACACCAGAGGCAAATTCTTTCAAATGTTATTACACCGGCTGTAGTATTGGGATATAATTACAACCAATTAAAAAAGAAGGTGAATCAGGTACTTTACATTTGAAATAACAACAGAATCAGTAATACAAAAATGAATTTTCTCTTCTTTACAATATCAGTGGATAACTTGAATCTCATCTGATCCTGATGGGGAGGAAGGTTAGAATTCATGATTCCATTCAAAGTGTCTAGACTTTAAGCCCAGGAACAGTGGTGCTTAAGGACCTTGGTCTCCTTACAACAGGGTCTCCCAAAAATTTTCAGGCCAAATTTTAACAAAATCTTCATTTATTAAAGAATTTTGCCAACTGCACCGTTTACTTTATTTTAATAAAAATATAATTTCAAAAATTACAACTTGATTATAACCATTAAATCATTTGTTCTGAATTTTGTATCCCTAATATTTCTGCGCCCGGGCAAGTGCCCATCTTCCTCCCCCGCCCCCCAGTAAAATTTTCTATGGAATCTCAAGACTGGTTACTTTAAAGCCATTGTGGCTTGATCAATTCCGTTTTGTATTTGTTTGATAAATACACATATTGTTTGCTGGCATATACTTGGTCTCCTTATTCATATAAGACACGTGGGATGGTTTCATTTGATGAGAAGAGAGTAAGATATAGCATAGATTGATGTCAATCACGCACATCAATACCCATTATAATTTGTGCTTTTATAGTAATTTCTGGCTATTTTCAATTTGAGGTGTTACAGGACTTTATTTCTGCATGTCCTTAGTTTTAGTATTGCTTTTAACTTTTTTGAGTAGTTTTTACTATTAATTACCTTAAATTGCAATTGCCAGTGAGATACGCTGATGATGACCTCTTGTAGTGCAAAGACCAAAAAGCTTGTTTAAATCTTGGTTGAGAATAGAATTGATTAGCTATCGTAAAGAACGATGTTGGCACAATGTATTATTTATTTATTTTTGGGGGGTTTTAGACCAGGGCACTTCGTATCGAAGGAGTTGTCGTAGAAACTTCGAAAAGGGCTCATTCCACTGGAAATTGGAGTGTCTAGTGCCCTTTTTAACAGTCGAAAGTGATTGGAAGGCAACTAACACCCCTTCCACACCCATCATTTCCTCAAACACATCCAATGAAAATTTTGAGATAGCCATTTTGTTCAGCATAGTTGATTTCCAAATAGAAATTATGTTTTTGAGGAGGACACTCCCCCACAGCCCTCAGGGCAAGGGTTGTAAGTTATGCCCTGGGGACATATAAGGTTTTTATTGAAAGTGTAGTCGTAGAAACTTCAAAAAGCATCATTTGATTGGAAATTCAAAGAGCTAGTGCCCTTTTTAATAGTCGAAGGTTATTAGAGGGCATCTAACCCCCCTCTCAAACCCAGCTTTTCCCCAAACACACCCAATAAAAATTTTGAGATAGTCATTTTGCTCAACGTAGTTGAAAGTTCTGAAAATTAGGTCTTTGAGGATGTCAGCCCCCCCCCCCAAAGGCCTCAGGGCAAGGGTTATAATTTATGCCCTGGGGGCATATAAGGTTTTCATAGGAAGCGTTGTAATAACTTTAAAAGGGGCTCATTCAATTGGAAATTGAAATGGCTAGTGCCCTTTTTAATAGTCGAAAGTGATTGGAAGGCAAATAACATCCCTTCCACGCCCACCATTTATCCAACCACATCCAATCAACATTTTGAGATACCCGTTTTGTTAAATGGAAAGTTCTGGAAATTAGATCTTTGAGGATGATAACCCCCCCCCCCGAGCCCTCAGGGCAAGGGTTATAAGTTTAACCTGAGGGCATATAAGGTTTTTATTGAAAGCTTTGTTGTAGAAACTTAAAAAAGGGCGCATTCGGTTGGAAATTCAAAGGGCTAGTGCCCTTTTTAATAGTCGTAAGTGACTGGAGGGAGACTTACCTCTATCTCATGCCCACCTTTTCCCCAAACATATACAATCAAAATTTTTAGATTGCCATTTTGTTCAATGTAGTTGAAAGCTTTGGATATTGGTCTTTAAGGATGACCCCCCCCCCCCCAAATAGCCCCCAGGGCAAGAGTTGTAAGTTATGCCCTGGGGGCATATAAGGTTTTTTATAGAAATCGTTGTTGTAGAAAATTCAAAAAGGGCTCATTCCATTGGAAATTGAAATGGCTAGTTGCCTTTTTAATGGTCTAAAGGAATTGGAGGGCAATTAACCCCCCTCTCACGCCCACCATTTTCGCAAACACATACAATCAAAATTTTGAGTTAGCCATTTATTTCAACATAGTTGAAAGCTCTGAAAATTATGTCTTTGAGGATGACAATCCCCACAGCCCTCAGGGCAAGGGTTGTAAGTTATGCCCTGGGGGCATAGGAGGTTTTTATAGAAAGTATTGTCGTAAAACTTCAAAAATCGCTCATTTGATTAAAAATTGAAAGGGCTAGTGCCCTTTTAATAGTTGAAAGTAATTGGAGGGCAACTAACCCCCTCTATCAGGCCCACCATTTCCCCAAACATATCCAAACAAAATTTTGAGATATTCATTTTGTTCAACGTAGTTAAAAGTTCTGGAAATTAGGTCTTTTTGGATTATAGCCCCCTCAGAGCAAGGGTTGTAAGCTACACCCTGGGGGCATATAAAGTTTTTATAGAAAGTGTTGTCGTAGAAACTTCAAAAAGGGCTCCTTCGATTGGAAATTGAAAGGGCTAGTGCCCTTTTTAATAGTACAGCAACTAACCCCCCTCTCACGCCCACCATATCCCGAAACACATTCAATTAAAATTTAGAGATAGCCATTTTATTCAACCTAGTTGAAAGTTGTTCAACGTAGTTGGAAATTATGATTTTGAGGATGACAAACCCCTCAGGGCAAGGGTTGTAAGTTATGCCCTGGGGGCATATAAGGTTTTTGTAGAAAGAGTTTTTGTAAAGACTTTAAAAAAGGCTCAACAGACTGGAAATTTAAAGGGCTAGTGTCATTTTTAATAGTCAAAAGTGATTGGAGGGCAACTAGCCCCCCTCTCAAGCTCACCATTTCCCCAAACACATCTGATCAAAATTTTGAGATAGCCATTTTGTTCAACGTAGATGAAAGTTCTGGAAATAAGGTCTTTGAGGATGACACTCCCCCCAGAGCCCTCAGGGCTAAGGGTGTAAATTACGCCCTTGGGGCATATAAGGTTTTTTATAGGAAATATTGTCGTAGAAACTTCAAAAAAGGCTCATTCAATTCAAAATTGAAAGTGCTGGTGCTCTTTTTAATAGGCTAGTTGAAACTGACTGGAGGGCAACTAACCTCCCTCTTATGCCCACCATTTCCCCAAAAACATCCAATCAAAATTTTGAGACAGCCATTTTTTCAATGTAGTTTAAAGCTCTGGATAATATGTCTTTGAGGATGATCAACCCCCTCCCCTCCCACACCCCTCAGGGCAAGGGTTGTAAGTTATGCCCTGGGGGCATATAAAGCTTTTATAGAGCGTTGTAATACAAACTTCGAAAGGCTAGTGCCCTTTTTAATATTCAAAAGTGAGGGGAGGAAAACTAACACCGCTTCCACGCGCACCATTTCCCCAAAAACATTCAATAAAAATTTTGAGATAAACATTTTGTTCAATGTAGTTGAAAAATCCGGAAATTATGACTTTGAGGATGACACTTCCCCCACAGTCCTCAGAGCAAGGTTTGTAAGTTATGCCCTGGGGGCATATAGGTTCTTTATAGAAAGCATTGTCTTAGAAACTTCAAAAGGGCTCATTCGATTGGAAATTGAAAGAGCTAGTGCTCTATTTAATAGTCGAAAGTGATTGGAGGGCAACTAATGCCCCTCTCAAGCCCACCATTTCCCCAAACACATCCAATCAAAATGTTAAGATAGACATTTTTTTCAATGTAGTTTACAGTTCTGGAAATTAGGTCTTTGCCAACGTTGACTTAGAGACTTCAAAAAGGACTCATTCAATTGGGAATTGAGAGGGCTAGTGCCCTTATTAACAGTCAAAAGCGATCGGAGGGCGAATGCCCCCCCCCCATACCCATCATTTCCCCAAACACTTTCAATCAACATTTTGATATAGCAATTTTGCTGAAAGTAGTTGAAGGGTCCGGAAATTATGTTTTGAGTATGACAGCCCCCAACAGCTCTCAGGGCTAAGTTTTTAAGTTATACCCTGGGGACATATAATGTCATATAGAAAGTGTTGTCGTAAAAACTTCAAAAAGGGCTCTTTCGATTGAAAATTGAGAGGGCTATTGCCCTTTTTAAAAGTCGACAGTAATCAGAATGAGAATCCCCTCCCCCCTAACGCCCATCATTTCCCCAAACATTTCTGATCAACATTTTGCGATGGCCATTTTGTTCAACATAGTTGAAAGGTCTGGAAATGTCGTCTTTGAGGATGACAACACTCCCCCATAGCCCCCATGACAAGGGTTATAAACAATAAGTAGAACAACAGGGAATTTTTTTTATACAAGACAGTGGAATGCAACTTTAAATTAATATTTCGACCCTATATCCAAGGGCCATCCTCAGCAAAACAACAAAAAAAAAAAAAATAATATAAAAGAAACTCACATTAAAATTTGATCATTAAAACTGAAAAAAAAAATTCAGTTCCTGGTTGAACTTCCTTGAAGTAATGATGCTAGGACTGTTCTGAAAATTTTAAAAAACTTCTTTCAGTTTTAGTGATTGAATGTGAGTTTAATGTGAGTTTCTTTTATATTGTTTTATTTTTCAGTTGTTTTGCTGAGGACGGCCCTTGGATATAGGGACAAAATATTCATTTAAAGTTGCGTTCCACTGTCTTGTATAAAAATTTCCCCATTGCTCTACTTATTGTTTATGATGGAAAGGCAGTGTGGTCTTTGTCGCTATTTATGACAAGGGTTGTAAGTTATGCCCTTGGGGCATGTAACGTTTTTATAGAGTTTTGTTGTAGAAGCTTCAAAAAGGGCTCATTCGATTGGAAATTGAGAGGACTAGTGCCTTTTTATTAGTTGAAAGTGATCAGAAAGCAAATGTGTCCTTCCACGCCCATCAGGTTCCAAAATATTTTCATTCAGAATTTTTATAGAGCCATTTTGCTCAGCCTATCAATAAGCTAGAGAAACTATACGTTACAGGAGAACAAGTCCTCTCAACCTTCAGGGCAATAGTTATATTTTGTGCCCCAGGGAAACATAGGGTTTTTATAGAAAGTGAGGTCATATAAACTTCGAAGGGGTTTCATTAGATTGGTGATCAGACGCTCTAGCGCTCTTTTTAAGAGTTAAGTGATCAGAGGGCAGCTACCCTTTCACCCCTACACACACGTCATATTGTCCCGAAATGCGTCTAATAGAAATTTTGAGATAGCCGTTCTATTCAAAATAGTCTAAATATCATATAACAAGGCCTTTGGGGTTGAAATAAACCCCAGAGATTAAAAATTCTTTTAAGTGTTCTGAAAAAAAATCCTTTAAATGTTTTGACTTATAACTTTAAGAAAACAAAAATTAATTAAGATTTTAAGGAATAAATATCAGCATATGTATATTAAACTGACAATGCACATTTTTTTCAGTAAATTCATTTGAATTGTTTTTGGTAAAGCACAAATTGTGTTCTGGCTTTTAGAAAGCATAGGGTTTAGAACCCTAGGCTACTCAGATTAATTTCTTCTCGTTTTGAGTTTGACTTATTTTAATTTCTGTTTGTTTTGGGTTTTATTTATCTATTGGTACTGATTTGTGGTAGTTGTATGCTTGGTAGATTATTTGATTCTATTTTGGTTCATTTTTGGTTTAATGGAGTTTTTTGAAAAATTTATTTGGTGCAAAAAGTTTTTTTTGATTAATCTTAAAAAAAGAAGGGAAAGCTTACTTAAACAAGTTATATAGATATGGAGAAATTAAAAAATCCCATGATAGTTGTTGCAATTTCTTCTGTCAGCATTATTTAAACCATACATAGAATTTTTATATACAATGTGGGGGGGGGGGGGACAAAAAAGTTTCAAGACATTTGCTTCTAGATTTGAGCAGCTAAATAGAATATGCACAATTTCTAATGCCAGTTATTTTTGCTACCAAGCAGTTCCTACATCTACTTGTCATAGCATATACCACTGTTATGATCTTCTATATATATGTCACCAGAAATTTCCCACTGTACTTAATGTTGAAAAAAATTTTATCTCTTGAAGGAGTTTCCTAATTAATGAAGATTACTTTTAGGAAAAAAAAAGATTGTATACAGTGCAAAAAGTATTTGCTGTCGATGGGAATTTGAATTGTGCATGATTTTTTTGCCTAAAGCCATGGCCTTTTGGTATAAGTGTGTAGTCAGGCTTGTTCAAAAGAAATACTATTAGATTCTGAAAAACTAAAAAAAATCGTAATTGGTTAAGTTATGTAAACACTGCAAACATTGATGGTTAATGTTTAAATTATTAATGTAAACATTAACACTGTTTCCTAAGAAGCAAAAACATCACCCAAATTATATAAGTTCTATGTATTTGTCCATCACCCCTCTTTTGTTCAAAGCACTATGAAATGGCCAAAAACCTCAATGCTCAAAAAAGGCTCTGATAAGTGCGCAGTGGAAGGGTGTCCTTTGGATGAAAGGCCAAATGTCATACAATGTGACAAATGTAATTCCTGGTTTTGTGCTGGGTGCCTCTCAATGTCTGATGCAGAGTACAATATTTTTAACAAAATGAACCAAAGACTTGGAAGTGTTTGGGTCTGCCCCTTGTGCAAAACCAGCAGTAGCAAACAAACCGTTTCAGACGTTGTAAACACCACATTACAAGAACACAAGAATGAAATGCAGGGCATGTTTGACTCATTCAAACAAGATATGATTGCTTCTCTGCACTCAATCAAAGCAAAAATCAATAACCTTGATGTGAGTATAAAAACAAAAGTTTCTGTGTTGAAAGTCAAGGACTTTGTAAACTGTAGTGTTGCTGATAAGCTAGAAGCCAATATTTGCAAAATAGTCAGGCAAGAACAAGACCAGTTTAACAGATATCTGAACCTCATTGCTTATGGCGTACCACCTCAGACAGATGATGCCAAATTTATAAATGACTTTCTGAAAAGTGAGTTCAAGATAGACGTGGGTGTCATTCCAAATATTTGAGGCCTGCCAGGAGGGCAAAACCATAGTGCACCTGGATCATCAGCTGCTGGCATAAGTGGTAATCATCAGGTTGATGAAATAGCAAAAAATGCTATAAATATTGACCAGCCAAGTGGGAGACCAATCCCAATTAGAGATATTTACCGATGGAGGCTATCAGATATTAATTTTAATAAGATTAATCCTATCCTTTCCCCCTTTCCCAATAAATATCTTTCTAAAATTTATCATAGAATTCGTTCTGGAACAAATGGACTAAATTTCCTTGCATTCTCATATAAACTTTCTAATTCAAGTGGTTCAATTCCCCTGTCCCCTCTTTGCAGGCATTGTAATATGAATAATGAAACAATTGACCATTGCCTATATGAATGTAATATGCTGACGTCTGCACAACATACCTTGCTTTGTAAACTGTTAAAATACTTCAAACACCACAAAATCCCACTATCAACCAAGAGCCTAGCCAACTATACCTACACACAGAGCATAGAAATCGACATCTATCATCTCATAGTTGAACTCCTAGAGTCGAAAGATCTGCTGAAAGATATCTGAATATATCTAATAAATATGAGGCAATCAAGCCAGTAGCTCTGTAGCCCACAGAGTGAAGCAAAAGGAAAAGGGCTAAATAGTTTTACTGAAAAGCCCGCCTGCTGTTAAATAGAAGAAGAAGAAGCTGCTGCAAGGCCTGATCCCATCTTATTCTCCATCAATTCAGGTAAACAGAGAACAGCAATATTAAAGCTTTCCCAAAAAAAAGGCACTATTGCCTTTTACATAGACACATCTTGAGGACTGTCAGAGAAGAAAAGAGTTGGTTGAAGAAATCAAAAGAAGAGCTACTGCCAGTGGGCATAATCTGGGAATAAGGAATGGGGTCATTGTGGCAAAAAACAGGCCTCCCTTGGGACACCCAGTCCCAAAGCAGATGGAGCACTAGATGTGGCACAAAGCAATGTACATAGTGTAAATAGGGAGCAAGTGGTCATTTGCAGTGAAACAAATTCCAAGCTTTGCCAGCACTTAGTCACTGGTCACAATGGACAAAGCTTTTGAAACCGCCTGTTTGGGCAGTGAGAGTAACCATGACAACACTGGCAGTGAGAGTGGTGGGAAAAGTGACATAAGTTTTTCTTGTACTAGTGGCAATATTGCTAAAATAGTAAACAAAAATTAAAAAAAATCTAGAAATGTCCATGTTTTTTACACAAATTCTGATACTCTTGCCCCAAAACTTAATAAACTGAAAGCTGTGTGTTTTGACCTTGATATAATTTGCCCTAAAAACTCAGTGTATAAATTGGAAGAATCTCATATCCAAATCCCTGGATTCAGTCTGTGTAGCAATTTGGATAACCACCGAGTGTCAGAGAAGAGCAGCAATATATTGCAGAACTGGACTGAGAGCTGAAACTGAGTTACTCTTTTATTAATTCTGATTAGTAGTTTGGTTGAGTATGTCTGTTTGAAACTCCATGTTGGATCTGAATCATTTATAATAGGTATTATTTACCGAAGTTTGTCTGCCCTTAATCAATTTATTTCACACCTAGCTGCATCTGATCTCATATTGAAGATAAACGCTCAAGACCATTCAACAATCTTTTTTTTGGAGATTTTAATGTCAGATGTTAAGTGGGTTGAGGGCATAGGATTCTCCCCTGAAAGTAGCCCTCCCTATGTCACTACTAAATCCCTCACTGACAAACTACTCCCACAGATTATTGACCAACCAACACAATTCAGGCACCAGCAACAACCCTCCTTACTAGACTTAGTTGTCACAAATGACCCTGGACAAATTATTTCTACTTCCTATATCCCTGCAATTGGAAGCAGTTACCATATTTCCAACTTGACTGAGATACACATGAACACTAAGAAGGAAAATAAAATGATTCTTTACAGATTATGAGTTGATACAGCAGGACCTGTCAAAGATAAAATGGGAGAATGTGTTTGATGGTATTAATATAGAAAAAAGCTGGGAGGCATTTAAAAAGTAGTCTTAGCTACAGAAAACAAACATACCCAGGTATAATGGTCACTCCTGCCAAAAACACTCCCCTTCCTACCCAAAGAAGTCATAAGAGCTAGAAAGAAGAAGAAAAGAGCATGGGCCAAATACGTAAAGTGCAGATGTGATAACCACTATGATACGTTCAAGAAATGCAGAAACAGGCTAAGAAATTTGACTCGGAAGATTGTAAAAAATCACAAGGAGGCAATTGCAGCTGATACAAAGCAGAGTCCAAAGGGGTTCTGGCACCATGTCTCAGCAGCTAATCCCTTTAGACATGATATCCCAGACCTCATGAAAGAGGATGACATAAAGACCTCAAAAGCTAAAGAAAAAGCAGATTTGCTCAACTCTAGCTTTGGTACAAATTTCTCCACTCAGCCCATAGCAAACCAATATATATGACAATTATGAGTGTAGAGAATGTTCTGAAAAGGTTTAAAAGACTGGATGCAAATAAAGCAGCTGGGCCAGATAATCAACAACCCAGACTATTAAAAGAAGCAGCTGAACAAATTGCTGAGCCATTAGCAATGATTCTTTGGATGTCACTCACTTCTGAAGTGCTCCCAAGTGACTGTAAGCAGGCAAACATCAAACCCATCTACGAAAAAGGGAGAAAGGACCAAGCCAGTAATTACCACTCTATAAGTCTTACTTCTGTTGTATGCGAGGTCCTTGAGAGCATCATAAATGATGCACTGGTCTCTCGCCTAGATAGAAATCAGTCACTTTCAAAAAGTGAGCATAGTTTCTATAATAGTTTGCTCAATTAACACAAATCTTATTGAAACAAATGACTTTGTGAAAATATTCTTGAATGATGACCTCTGATGGAGTTAATACTGTTTAGTACAAACAAAAGGCTTTAATAAAGTACAGCATCAACTTCTCCTGAAAATAGAATCATACAGGGTACATGAGGATATAGTTGCCTGGATTGAAGGCTTTCTTACTGGAAGAACTCAGAGGGTAGTAGTTTATGATGCCACTGGGAAAACTGTTTATTCAGATGAAATTTCTGTCATTAGTGGAGTCCCACAGGGCACAACCTTGGGGCCCACATTGTTCAGCATATATATTAACAACTGAACAACCCACTGAAAATATATGATGATGATTGCAAGCTCTTAGGACAGGCCCAAATTAGCCCCAATCATTCAAAAGTGCAGGAAGACTTAGATCAACTATCTAGATGGTCACTTGAGTGGGGTTTGCAGATCAATGTATCAAGATGCAAAGTCCTACATCTTGGGCACAACAATCCTAGACAACCTTCCTGTATTGAAGATTACCTACTTGAAGACACAACCATTACCATACTTGCAAACTGCTAGAAAACAACCTCTCAAGTCAAATTTTCTCCTCATCCCTTGCAAGTACAACAAGAGGTCACACAAAGAAGCTGCAAGTCCCCCATTGCCATCAACCTGAGCACCAGCAATTACCATCCAGTCCCAAACCATAGATGTATTCAAGAATGGAGTTGACCAGGACTGGGCCAATGCAGAGTGTAGGCTAACCTGAGATGACAAAATTTAGTCATGTCAAACCAACAGCAAGATGTTCCACAGGAGGCTCATTACCACCTTATTTCACTGGGCATGCAGTTTAAGGTAACTAACAAAATCAAGCAGTGTAAAAGGGCATGTGTAATATACAATTTGGGCTAGGCCTATATATTATCAAATTAGGAAGGGGGAAGGGTGTAAGAAAAGTGAAGTGCTTATAAGAATGACATCATTAAGTATTTAAGGATTTTTCACAATGGTTTCAAGAATTTTATAGTGTTTTCTTTTGAGTGAAAACCAATAGGCTACCAACCATTTTTTTCTGCTTACAAAATTAAAAACAAGCCCATAGGAATTTATTCAACTGGTGATTGTAACAAGAAGAAAATTAACTTGCTACTAAAACAGAGATCCCCACTGTTTTAATAAACGTTTGTTGTTAAAATGTTTCAAAACATTTTAAAGGTTTATGAGCCATCTTTTATAAAATACATAAAACACTCTTGCCTGAAAAATAGTAGGCTAATTAGGAAGACTAAAAACAAAAAAAGTGGCATTTTTAAAAACATTTATATCCTGAGCTTTGTAAGAGAAGTTTTGGTAAATATATACCAAATCATATTATTGAGTTAGGAATACAGTGAATACACCATTCAATGCCTTTTTTTTATGCTGATTACAAATATAATAACCATTTATGTCAGAAATGAATTTTAGCCCCCCCCCCCTCTATATATATACCAATTTAGGGCAATTATTTCTACATTATGGGGGGGGGGGGTAAAGTTTAAAAGTACCTCCCATTTACATCAGAAACAAAATTTGCCATTACCCTCCCCCCCCCCGAATGTAGAAATATATACCCTGAATTGGCATATATAGGGGGGGGATGAAACCAGAGTTTCTAAGTAATGACTGTTACTTTCTGTTGAGATGTTGGCAAATATCTACCAAATCATATTATTGAGTTAGGACTAAAGTGAATACACCATTTGATGCGTTTTTTTATGCTGATAATTAATATAATAAGCATTTCTATCGGAAATGAATTTCAGCCCCCCCCCCAATATATGCCAATTCAAGGTTAGGTATAGCCTATATAGGAGGGGGGGCTGAAATTCATTTCTGATAGAAATGCTTATTAGCCTATATTCGTAATCAGCATAAAAAAGGGCATCAAATGGTGTATTCACTTTATTCCTAACTCAATAATATGATTTGGTAGACATTTACCAAGATGTCAATCTGCAATATCATCTAGATTTGTTTTCATCCATGGTTTTCCTTTAAAAGCTTTAGACTATGCCTTTGTGAAAACAATAAACTATAATTAATCTACAAGTAAATAAGACAAATATTCAGTTCAAAATGATAACAACAAGACATTAAATTTCATATTCATAAAATTTGTAGGCGTCAGATATCCTTTCCTCTCAAATACGAAATACAAAATAGTGTTGAACCCACTTTATTAGACTGCGTTGTCATTTTTCAAATATACCGCTTCTTTCTACACCATCTATTTCGAAAATAATTACTATAATAAATTAACGTTTGAATAAATGTCGTTCTGTCATATTAAGTGCTGTTAAAATTATACTGAAAACTCACATGGTTTTATATTTTCTTTGGGTGGGATGCAATACTTTGGGTAGATTGGCATTCTACCAAAGATATTGGCTATAAACTATGTACGTACTTAACCACTCGCCCAAATCCCATCGGCCCTCTGTGGACATTTTGGGGCCACTCCTCTATATTTTTTATTGAGCACTGCTCGATATGATACTCTGTCAGGCTCAGTTCTAGGCAATTAGATGATACACTATTGGCCACAGTTGTTTGTCCACCTCTTACAAGGTATTTTATTTTCTTCACCTGACCGAACCAGCGCAGCTGCTGTCCAGTAGCGGTTTTAGGTCTCATAATCAAAGGGAGGGCAAGGTATGCCATAACAGTGTAAAATAAAAAATCAAAGGAGTCTAATATTTAAAAAAATCTTGGGGGCAGCTGCACCCTGGCCAGGCCTTGAACTACCCCAGTTGTTGTCTTCTAAATTTGGTTGTAATGATTTCTGGTTAATTAAATCTTTCCTTACTACTTTATTTGTCACAAGATCAGTGCATCTCATCTTTGCTATCTAGCAAAGTCAACTTATATTTAGCGTGAGAAGGGCTTGTTCATTTTCATATTTTTTCATCCATATTTCACACCCAAACGGAGAAATGGGTAAGATCAGGCTTTTAAAGAGGCGAATTTTCGTGTGGTTCAAAACGGGGCTAGATTTCAAAAATTTTGAAAGCACTTTTGTATCTAAAGCTGACCAGGGCCTGGCAGCGTCTGGCATTAACAGTTTAGAAACTATCAACCGCTAATAGACTACCAAGGTAAAGGAAGTGGTTCATTGCTTTAAGTTACACACCATCTCTTACAGTAGATGGGGGTTTAAGGTGTCCTGCTATGACACAACCGTGGCTTTTGTTTTATTTGCATGAGTACCCACCCAAACAGTTTCACTGCAAGAGAAATGCTGACCGCCAGTCAGTGGACTTCTTGGGTGCTTGTAGCTAGCTGAAAAATACCATCAGTATAGACCAGTTTGTCTATACTTACCCCATTTGTTTTTTCTCCCCAACACAGGGGATATAACAGAAAGAATGATATGCAGAAAAAGGCTTAACAAATATTAAGTAGTATACTTCTCTAGAGAACTTCTGTTGTTGTCAAAGATTCATTAGGATATCGTATTGATAGTCAACATCTGGAGTACTTACTGGTTATACATGTCCTGAATTATTTGAACGATTTTTATTAGAGACACCAGAGTGTTTTGTAATATGCTACACGTTTATCCTCCCAAAAATGTAAAAGGCATATCTAAAATCAAGTTATACTTGAAGAGCTCTCCATCAAACTGGATGCATCTTTTCAGTAGTTAGTGCACCAGAGAAATTTTGATTAAAAGTCGATCGCTGAGGTAAAAATCAGCTTGTCCTTTCATTACTGTGAGCGATGATTGATTAAATTTTATAAAAGAGGATCTTCGTTAAGATTCACTTTTGGTGGCTTGTGAGATAAATAGGCTGGTAAAGTGTAAACCCTTTATTCGATACATTTTTTTTTATATAGATTGGGAATACTAATGCCTTAAACTGCTGTCATGATACATATCCTTTGGACCAAGTGAATGATTTAACACTGTTATAGGTCGTTGACATTATTTAAGTAGAAATTCACTACTTTTGCAGTGCCTCCGTCTACTCTCGGAGCTTTGATTTACTCTATGGATAAAATTGGCCACTTTGGTTTCAGATATTATTGGAAATGGCTGGCTGACACGCTGTCTTGTTGCAAAACAGCATAGGACACTTCGCCTGTCTTTATTAGTGGGTTTAATTTCTCTTTGAAATATACATCTCATCAGGCAAGCCTTGCTTTTGTGTCACTGATGTCATTCCCATGTTTGTCCATGAGTACTGGCGCTGGAGAATCACTTTTGGTAAAAAAAACAAAAAACATGTGTTTATTTTCTGAAAGTTCGTGGTTGTTGCTTAAAAAAAAATTATATTTCACTGTTCTTACATTTCTTAGTAATATGATTCTGGAGTGCCTTCCTGACTTTTCTCTTAATATTTCTTGAGATGCACATAGGTGTCAGGCTGTCATGCAAAAAGTGGGGTAGCATAGTAGCAATGCTATTTGGCAGTTTTCATGGCCTAGTGAAATTTGTTGGCAGATTTTGTCTGAAAATACCATTTTTACATATAAAAATACTTTTTGCTCAAAGAATACTTTTTAGTAATATGATTCTGGAGTGCCTTCCTGACTTTCCTTTAATGTTTTTGAGATGTACATAGGTGTCAGGCAGGCTGCCAGGCAAAAAGTGGGGTAGCATAGTAGCAATACCACTTGGCAGTTTTCATGGCCTAGTAAAATTTGTTGGCAGAATTTGTCTGAAAATACCATTTTTACATATAAAAATACTTTTTGCTCAAAGAAAAGTTGTTAAAACACAAGTTATGCTGCTAAAGTGTTGGCAGCTTTTGGAATTCTGCTACTGGCAGCCTTGGAACTTTTTCCATACTTGGTGTCAGCTACTTGTATCTGATTTGCTGTTGCAAAGGCGTTTCTGGTCGTATAATTGTTTAATGCCTTCAGCGATTCAAGTTTTTTTTTACTATGTTCTTTCTACGAAGGATGTCATCGGCGGTCTCTAGTATTAAAGAGGTAGTATGTTCTACTAACTGGTCAGTTTCTTCTGGAGTTCTGAAGGAAGATAATATACTCAAGATCTTACGTAGTTTTGTTAAAGGAAAAGTAGCATTAGGGTCTTTTTTGTTGGAAAGGTCACGGCGGATTTCTGCTTGAAATCTAGGATTTTTTTTCTTTTGGGGGGTCGTTTTGACTTCAACTTGAGTTGGATATCAGCAGCGTTTTGTCAGAGTCATAGTTTCCTCTAGATTGTGAAACTGTCTCTTACTGATCATTTCCATCATCCATATATCAGGATAATTTCGGAGACCACACTGCCTTTCCATGACGATAAAATAAAAGTTCAAAATAGGGATAAAATACTTTTTAATAGACAGTGTATAATAAATTTCACAAAAAATACCAGATATTTTGGTCACATATACAGTAACCATCATGAGTAGTAAAACTAAACTAAAACAATTTAAAACAAAAGTTTATATACTAAATCAAATAAAACCACATATTGTTTAAATCTCTAATTCTTTTCAACGCAAAGGCGGAAGCTAGCCTCTTTAACCGTCATGGAATCGTTTCGTTAGGGTTCAATGGTATAACACTTGAACAGAGGTCAACTACATTTGGTGAACTGAACATTACTCTGTCGGATTTCAATAAATTATCGTAGATAGAGTTCAGCCCATATTCACCTGTATCTCGATTCAAAGCAATATTCTTGAATAAGATTTTCTTTAATTCAAGAGCTTCACGAAAATTTTGCTTTAAACCCCGATCCCTAGAAATCAAATAGACATTCTCGAACAAAATAAAATGGTCTGGAAAATTAAAAATATGTTCTGAAAGGGCTGAAGTAAAATCTTCAGACTTAGAATCTTGCTTTAAAGCCGAAGAAATAGAAACTTTATGTTGTAATAATCTCATTTCCAAACTTTGGTTAGTACGTCCCACATATGAGCTTCTGCAAGTACATGGGATCTGATAAACCCCACTTTTTTGCCCCAATGAAGTTAGATCCTTCCCAGAATTTAGAAAACTACCCAAAGTGTTATTACTCCTTAAAGCTACCCTTAGACCATTGCTTTGTAAAATTCTTTTAAGTTTTTCACTTAGCCCGGGTAAATATGGTAAGGAACAAAAAACATCCTTCTCCCGAGTTGTCTCCAAAACTTCCTTAGAAATCCCTAGAAACCTTTTTCTTCTTTTTGAAAAAGTCTAGTTAATTAACCATTCGGGATACATGTTGCTTATTAGTATTTTCCTTAGAAAAGACAACTCCTCCTCAACAAATTTTGGAGAGCAGAAATATCTGGCATTTTTTTGTGAAATTTATTATACACTGTCTATTAAAAAAGATTTTATCCCTAATTTGAACTTTTATTTACCGCCATGGAAATGCAGTGCGGTCTTCGAAACTATCTATGTCCTATTTATGGAGATGGTTCGAAAAAAATTGTTCATAAATTTACAAGCGCTCAGAAAAAACATGCAAGTGTTTTCAATCAACAGGATTTTCTTCTACAATGTAAAAAAGTAAGAATCGTGACACTCTTACTAAAATTCAATTTACGTCTGGGCACTTTCAAGGAATAAAAGTTTGAACGAAGCTTAGATTTCAAGACTTTAAATCACATTATTATGGATAAAAGTAGAAAAAGAGCTTTAATAGTGACAAATAAACTTTCCCTGGAAAATCTTATATAAAAAAAAGTTGGTGTAAGTGACTTTTGTTTTATTCAACAAACAGGAAAAAATCACTTCAATCATGACTTTCGCCTTTCCAGAGAAAGATTGCTAAAAAAAAGTTTTCGAAATCATCAACAAATAATGCGGTTATACCTTCGTCAATTCTTGGACCAGGTATGGCTAATTTTTGATCAAGAACTTTAACGATACAAGAAGAATCAGTGCTTGAAAAGGGTCCGAAATTTTGTTTTAAACCGGATAATGTCCCCGTGGAAGACATTATCTCTTCAATAGAAACATCTTTGCATAAAAACGTAAATCTAATAAAAGATGTTAGCTTAGTAAGAGCTTCTACCGTAAAAACCCTGTCTAATTTTGTATTGAAACCGGAATTTCTTAGTACGACCACCAAAGACATAAGAAGTCTTAAAAACTTGAAAAAGGATAGTTCAATTACTATTACAAAAGCAGATAAGAGTAACACTTTAGTTGTGATAAATACTGAGGACTACGAATCAAAATTAAGAAGTTTACTAAATGATGAAAAAACATACAAGAAGCTATCGTATAATCCAACAGACTCTTTTACAAATAAGTTTAAGAACGAATTGAGGTGCTTAAAGGATGAAGGAAAAAATTACACCTCAACTTTATTACAAATTCCTGCCACGCAGTTCCTTGTGCCCTAAATTATATGGGCTTCCCAAAATTCATAAGCCTAACCTACCATTACGACCAATTGTGTCAAGTACAAGGTCACCAACAAGTGTTTTGAGCAAATGGTTAGTGTCAATCTGTAAACCACTTTTGTCTACACAAATTTCGTATATCAAGAATTCTTCGAATTTGGTTGAAAAATTGAAAAAAGTAGAAATTTCTTCGATTTCTTTGCTTTCAAGCTTCGACATAGTATCAATGTACACAAATATTGATGTAGAAGCAGCCAAAACTCTTCTAGAAGGAAAGCTGTTAAGAAATTTGGATTTGATTAGTGGCAAAACAGATTTGGAAGTTTCTGTAATTATGTATTTAGTAAGGTTGTCCAGTAAGTTCTCTTATTTTTTCAATTTAGAGGGGAGTATTTCGAACAAATAAATGGTTTATCTATGGGGGCCCCTTTATCCCCTTTATTAGCTAATATTTTTGTGGAGAATATTGTAACAATTGCGTTAGATTCATAATTTTTAAAACATATTTTCTGGGACCGGTATATGGATGACATTATTTCAGTTTGAGATTATGGGGAGGAAGAATTAAAAGGATTTTTGGAACATCTTAATTGTTTGGGGGGGGGGATTTAAAGTTTACTGTTGAATTGGAAGAGAATGGGAAACTTCCTACCAGCCTGAAGTAATAGCCCATTGCCCATCGCCCTGGCCATCGCCCTATGTTCAGTGTTGCCAAATTTTGAAGAAAACATCTCTCGCCGATCGCCCAATCTTTCAAATTGATTACAGTGTTGCCGAATTTTGTCTCCTTTAACCTAAAGTACTATTAAAAATACTTCAACACAATTGAATCACAGCAGCGGAGATTCTAAGGGATCAGAAACTACTTTTTGGGACTAAACCTTATCTGCTTGACTAGTAGCTCATTTTAAAGCCCACTTTTCGCTGATTCATAATATATACGTTGAATTCAATTTAGTTCCCAAATAAAGTTTTTTTTTTATGAAATCCAAAATCCTTGTCTTACAAAAAAGCGGGCGATGGCGTTGCTTTGCCTTGCTTTGGCTTCTTATGTCCTATACAGTGTTCTTATGGAATGAAAAATAATTCACCATAACATTACCATAAAATTCAATATTTCCTTCATTGCTACAACTCTTTTTGACTTTTTCATTTAACCAGGGCGATTTTCTTATCGCCCTAGTCTCAAACTTCCAGCCATAAGGTCAAAGAATGAGAAAAAGGTTCCAATTCTTCTCAAAACGTGGAGTGCTATCATCAGACAGATGAGACGTTTCAAATGAGCTGTCACTCGCCACAAATCGGAGCAAAATAACATTTGACTCACAGCATAGAAGATTCTAAGGGGTCAGACACTACTTTTTGGGAATAAACCTTATCTGCCTGACTAGTAACTCATTCTAAAGCCCATTTTTCGCTGATTCATCATATATACGTCTTACCACTTCTAAAATTCTCGAATTCAATTTAGTTCACAAATAAATTTTTTTTATGAAATTCAAAATCCTTGTCTTTCAAAAATGCGGGCGATGGCGTTGCTTTGGCTAATTCTGTCCTATACAGTATTTTTATGAAGTCAAAAACAATTTCCCATAACATTACCATAAAATTCAATATCTCCTTCATTGCTACAACTCTTTGTGACTTTTTCATTTAACCAGGGCGATTTTCTTATCGCCTTAGTCTTAAAATTCCAGCCATAAGGTCAAAGAATGAGAAAAAAGCTCCTATTCTTATGAAAACACGGAGCGCTTTCATGAAAACGATGAGACGATTCAAAGGACCTGTCACTTGCCACAAGTCGGAGCACAACCACAATTAGCTCATGATTATTGGACTTCTCAAAAATGCTCAATTAAAAGATTGACTGGCTTTGCGCTATATACCGTTTTAATTTAGCAAAGAATTATAGAAAAGTCTTAAATAAAAATCATTTTTGGAAGTAAAAGTTGGGAACAAAATTAAACCTTAAAATTGTGAGGATGGGGTCTACCCCCTCCCCAACTCTTGCTATTTACGCTAAAGTCTTCAATATTTATAAAATTACTTCGCATTCAAAATCAACGACCCTTTCTCCAGGTTGAAATAACCATCATTTTTCGAGAGAGTTGTTGATTAATTATGACTCTCGCCCTTTTCTCTTAGACGCATACAAAAAAAAGAAGCAAGATCGCATCAAAAAACGCATACAAAATTTGTTTATATCCATTTTTGTTACGTTTCTACGAGTCAGACAAACATTTGAGGGGGAGGGGTTCAAACCACCCTGACCCCCCCCCCCTCTGGGTACGGCCGCGATATCCAGCAAAGAAGACCAACAACTCAAATAAATAATTGCCCCGTAAATTTATCATATAATTCAATTTGCTCTCCATTGTTAAATGTCTTTCTGATTTTCTAATTTAAAAATTTATTTTTCCTTATTCCCTAGTTTACTGTGGAGTGACTACAATTTGTTCTTAAAGGAATCGTTTATTATGAATAAAATGTAGAAAAATGGAAAAATTTCGTCATGATTTATTAACAAAACATAAATGGCTTAAGTTCA
Source organism: Artemia sp. Qi Xiang Cuo (assembly GCF_049724085.1). Classification (NCBI taxonomy): domain Eukaryota; kingdom Metazoa; phylum Arthropoda; class Branchiopoda; order Anostraca; family Artemiidae; genus Artemia; species Artemia sp. Qi Xiang Cuo. Next base: position 917,947 of record NC_142811.1, read on the forward strand.
ATTATCAGCCTTCATGAAGCTTGAACAATAGCAAAGCATTCGTCTTCATTTGTTTCTTCAACTTTGGCTTTGAATATGTTGGGCTTAGATGAATTCTCTTTGCTCCTCATTAATTGCTTGTTTCAGTGGATATTTATGAATTCCTTAACAGAGGATTTTCAATGGCCTTATGCAACAAAAGATGCCTGAAAGTAGGAAAATAAAGGAAGTAAAAATTGGTCAAAACAAAAGATTTGTTGGCATGAAAGTCAGGAAAATGATTATGCATAAAATAAGTCAAATTAACCTGGAATATGATTACTGTCACCCTGTCACTAGAATGCTAGGCTTTTGCATATACCTCTACTTCAGCCGACATTAAGTTGTATTGAAAATTAATACTTACTAGTGCTTTTTCAGCATTTAATTTTAAGTCTGATTATGAAAAACTGTGATTTTATGGAATTATTTGACTAGTTTCTGGAGAAGTGTGTAAGCCTTCCACGTTGTTTCAAGCATAATCATTTCTAGTATTGGTAGTACCCGGGGAAAGACAATTTCAGTGTCCCCTCCCAACTCTATTATAATAAAAAAAAGCCGAATGAGGGTACTACTGTCAATTTAGTTTTTTACTTTTCCCGCGTAGCATCTTTTTTTTATTATATACTCCTACAGATTTAACTGCAGAGAGTGGCTACGGCACCTCGTCCACTCAACGACGTTATAATTTAGAAATTTTTAAACTTAAGGTCGCTTAAAATATCTTCCATTATTCACTTTTTTGTGAGAAAAAACATCATAAACGAGGAATATAAAACACAAAATGACCCAAAAATGAACATATACCAGTTTATAACACAGACTTGTAGATACAAATTTTTATTTGACTAGCTAATTTTAAGTGTAACGACCAATGAAATATTGCTTTTTTCAAGACTTATAGCCTAAATTATATATTTCCCATATATTCTGTCACTTCTCTTTGTGTTGTCTCATGCTAAGCTGAAAAAAACTAACGAAGAAACAGGTTTGTTCTCGAGTTTTACACAGCATAAACTTTAGTGAGTGGTGCATAATACACAAGTACCAAAATTCCTTCCCCCTACGGAAAAAAAAACTTAAATAAAATTCTCAAATTTGGAAAGCCTTATTTTCCACGGGGTATTTTCCGGGGGGGGGGAGGGCGAGGGGGGTATTCGCCGGGGGGGGGGGGGTGAGGGGGATTATTCACTGGGGGGGGGGGTGAATGCCGACTACAATTTTGAAGTACATACCTCCATTCCTTCTCCGTCTCGAGGATCCTGAAATTTGCCTACGTGACGGGTCTATTTTGACCTCTTAAAATAGAAATTTTGACAAAACAGCATTTAGCCTTGATTTTCATTTATCAGTTTCTTTTTATCTGGCGTTAGTTCCGAAAAAACAATTCTTGTTATTTTATTAGAATTTTAAGTCTTATAAATGTTTTTTTTTCAAATTTAGGATATGTATTTGCATATCTTTAAAATCTCATATATTAGGATTGATTAAAGATGTAAATGTGATGACGATTTTGTTTTACTTCATTTAATAAGAACACCTATTTTGCAAGGTTTTACTTTTATAACACACAGATTTTTAAAGGTCATCAAAGGTCAGGACCCTCTAGAAGGAGAAGGAGTGGCGGCAGGTACTTCAAAATCTCTTCCAGGGACATACTTTAGCCTGTAGACTCAACCCTGAGAGTTTTTTTCCTAGCCTAACCTCTTTCCAAGATAGCCAAAAGTATCTAAAGTATAATTTTACCTTTTTTTATTATAATTTAATATAGAAAAAACAATCCCATGATCTTTTTATTTAAACGGAATAATTTCTGTTCGTTTTCAGTTTTAATTTTGCTCCATAGTTTCAGTTTAAAACTTATTTTTTTATATAATTTCTAATCTCTTCCAATTTATGAAAGATAAGACAACTCAAGCCTTCTTAAGGAGCTGAACGATGAAGCGGTACAAGAATCGAAGGAAAAAATAAGCTTAGAGTGGAAAAAAAAATTAAAACACAGAGTCATTTCTTTTGGTAAACAAAAATTAAAAAATAAAAATATATATTTAATTCTTTGTTTAAGAAAATTTAATTTGGTAGCACTTCAGAAAGTAGCTCCAGGCGAGTAGCTTCGAAACAAAAGGCTAACTAAGTGGACAGGTTTGCATATCGATATACTAGTGAAAAATTTTGCTAGTTCGATAGAAATGTGCCTTCAGAGTTAGAGAGTTACTTAAAAAAATCGAAAAGACACTCATTACTTAGAAATGAATCGAAATTTTAAAAAAAGATCATTTCTCGTGTAGATACGATAGATTGTATTATAAACTGAGTTTATTTTAATTTCAAAAATTTTGGGAAGAATTACCTGAATTCTCCTACAGAACTGTTTTCATATTTTGGGTGCCATTTCTGGACTAGAAAGGCTGGGAATAATGAAATGGGGGTAAAAAGCCAAAACGGCTAATATTTTAATGAAATGAATATTTTACATGTAAAGCAGCGTTGATGTAGCATGAAATTCCCAAATTCTTCAGTCCAGCATTTGGTAGAACACATTCCATGTTGTTGTTCTTTCTGTTAGTCACAAAGTCGTTATGGTAGAGATTCGTTTTAGTCAATATGTTCGTTTTAGTCAATAGTCTACATTTTCATGAAGTCGAAAATAAATAGCTTGAATAATGTTGTCAGTAGATTATCGAGTCACTCGGCAATAGCTTAGATTAATATCCAAAATAATGCCAGGTCAATTTTGGTAAGAAAAATACCAATAAATGAGAAATAGGTAAAAAATTTGATTTGGTTTCAATTATTGTCAAATCTCGACTAAATGACAAATTCACAAAAAGCTGTTTTTTTTCAACTGAAAAAGGTCTTGCCTTTACTCCCTGCGTCTGGTTGGTCTCCAATCGCTTTCCACTTACAATAAAATGACTCTCATTTTCTGATCGAATGAGCACCCTCCAAAGTTTCTGTGACCTTGAGGTGGAGATGGGGATAAGGAAGGGGAAGTTTTCCTCCTATGCGATTAATATCACATAATGGCTTGCAGTATTACGACTGAAAAAACGCAATAACAAAAACAGGAGTCATGGTTGCAGCGGTAGCTGCAATCCTTTAAAGAGCGAACCACAGCCCAAAAGTAACTAAAATTTAAAAACCGCATTTAAAAAAAACTAATTAGTGGAAGAAAATTCCTATGTAGCACTGATTCAGGATCAAATGAGCACCCTTCAAAATTTCTATGACCTTGAGGGGGAGAAGGGGATAAGGAAGGGGTAGCTGTTCTCCTATACGATTAATCTTACATTATCTAAGGCCTATTGTTTTTCACTTCATAAAAACACTGTATAGGACATAAGAAGCCAAAGCATGGCCATCGCCCGCTTTTTTGTAAGACAAGGACTTTGAATTTCTTAAAAAAAACTTTATTTGGGAAATGAATTGAATTCAAGACTTTTAAACGCAGTAAGACGTATATGTTATGAATCAGAGAAAAATGGGCTTTAAAATGAGCTGTAGTAAAGCAGATAAGGTTTATTCCCAAAAAGTAGTGTCTGACCCCTTAGAATCTCCTCTGCTGTGAGTCAATTGTGATTGTGCTCCGATTTGTGGCGTGTGACAGCTCATTTGAAACGTCTCATCCGTCTGATGATAGCACTCCACGTTTTGAAAGGAATAGGACTTTAAAATGGACTTTAAAATGAGCTACTAGTCAAGCAGATAAGGTTTAGTCCCAAAGAGTAGTGTCTGACCCCTTAGAATCTCCTCTTCTGTGAGTCAATTGTGATTGTGCTCCGATTTGTGGCGATTGAGAGCTCATTTGAAACGTCTCATCTGTCTGATGATAGCACTACACGTTTTAAGAAGAATAGGAACCTTTTTTTCATTCTTTGACCTTATGGCTGAAATTTTAAGACTAGGGCGATAAGAAACTCGCCCTGGTTAAATAAATAAGTCAGAAAGAGTTGTAGCAATGAAGGAAATACTAAATGTTATTGTAATGTTATGGTAAATTGTTTTTCACTTCATTTTTTGTAAGACAAGGATTTTGAATTTCTTAAAAACAACTTTATTTGGGAACTAAATTGAATTCAAGACTTTTAAACGCGGTAAGATTATATATTATGAATCAGAGAAAAATGGCCTTTGAAATGAGCTACTAGTCAAGCAGATAAGGGTTAGTCCCAAAAAGTAGTGTCTGACCCCTTAGAATCTCCTCTGCTGTGAGTCAATTGTGATTGTGCTCCTTTTTGCGGCGTGTGACAGCTCATTTGAAACTTCTCTTCTGTCTGATGATAGCACTCCACGTTTTGAGAAGAATAGGAACCTTTTTCTCATTTTTTGACCTTGTGGCTAGGATTTTAAGACTAGTGCGATATGAAAGTCGCCCTGGTTAAATAAAAAAAAGTCCAAAGAGTTATAGCAATGAAGGAAATACTAAATTTTATGGTAGTGTTAGAGTAAATTGTTTTTCACTTCATGAGAACACTGTACTGGACATATTAAGCCAAAGCAAGGCCATCGCCCGCTTTTTTGTAATTTTTTGTAAGACAAGGATTTTGAATTTCTTAAAAACACTTTATTTGGGAACTAAATTGAATTCAAGACTTCTAAACGCGGTAAAACGTATATATTATGAATCACAGAAAAATTTCCTTTAAAATGAGCTACTAGTCAAGCAGATAAGGTTTAGTCCCATAAAGTAGTGTCTGACCCCTTTGAATCTCTTCTGCTGTGAGTCAATTGTGATTGTGCTCCAATTTGTGGTGAGTGACAGCTCATTTGAAACGTCTCATCTGTCTGATGATAGCACTACACGTTTTGAGAAGAATAGGAACCTTTTTCTCATTCTTTGACCTTATGGCTAGAATTTTAAGACTAGGGCGATAAGAAAATCGCCCTGGTTAAATAAAAAGTCACAAAGAGTTGTAGCAATGAAGGAAATATTGAATGGTATGGTAATGTTATGTTAAATTGTATTTCACTTCATAAAAACACTGTATAGGACATAATAAGCCAAAGCAAGGCCATCGCCCGCTTTTTTGTAATTTTTTGTAAGACAAGGATTTTGAATTTCTTAGAAAAACTTTATTTGGGAACTAAATTGAATTCAAGACTTTTAAACACGGTAAGACGTATATATTATGAATCAGAGAAAACTGGCCTTTAAAATGAGCTACTTGTCAAGCAGATAACGTTTAGTCCCAAAAAGTTGTGTCTGACCCCTTAGAATCTCCTCTGCTGTGAGTCAGTTGTGATTATGCTCCGATTTGTGGCGAATGAGAGCTCATTTGAAACGTCTCATCCGTCTGATGATAGCACTACACGTTTTGAGAAGAATAGGAACCCTTTTCTCATTCTTTGACCTTATGGCTGGAATTTTAAGACTAAGGCGATAAGATGGTTAATAAAAAAGTCACAAAGAGCTGTAGCAATGAAGGAAATACTAAATGTTATGCTAATGTTAGGGTAAATTGTTTTTCACTTCATAAAAACACTGTATAGGAAATAATAAGCCAAAGCATGGCCATCGCCCGCTTTTTCCAAGACAAGGATTTTGAATTTCTTAGAAAAAACTTTATTTGGGACCTAAAGTGAATTCAAGAATTTTAAACGCGGTAAGACGTATATATTATGAATCAGCAAAAAATGGGCTTTAAAATGAGCTACTAGTCAAGCAGATAAGGTTGAGTCTCAAAAAGTAGTGTCTGACCCCTTAGAATCTTCTCTGCTGTGAGTCAGTTGTGATTATGCTCCGATTTGTGGCGAATGAGAGCTCATTTGAAACGTCTCATCCGTCTGATGATAGCACTACACGTTTTGAGAAGAATAGGAACCCTTTTCTCATTCTTTGACCTTATGGCTGGAATTTTAAGACTAAGGCGATAAGATGGTTAATAAAAAAGTCACAAAGAGCTGTAGCAATGAAGGAAATACTAAATGTTATGCTAATGTTAGGGTAAATTGTTTTTCACTTCATAAAAACACTGTATAGGAAATAATAAGCCAAAGCATGGCCATCGCCCGCTTTTTCCAAGACAAGGATTTTGAATTTCTTAGAAAAAACTTTATTTGGGAACTAAATTGAATTCAAGAATTTTAAACGTACTAAGACGTATATATTATGAATCAACAAAAAATGTGCTTTAAAATGAACTACTAGTCAAGCAGATAAAATTCAGTCCCAGAAATGAGTGTCTGACCCTTTAGAATCTCCTCTGCTGTAAGTCAATTGTGTTAAAGTATTTTTAATAGTCCTTTAGGTTAAAGGAGACTAAATGTGGCAACACTATAATCAATTTGAAAGATTGGGCGATCGGTCGAGGGATGTTTTCTTCAAAGTTTGGCAACACTGAACATAGGGCGATGGCCAGGGCGATGGGCAATGGGCGATGGGCTATTACTTCAGGCTGGTAAACTTCCTTTTCTTGATGTTCTTCTTTTGAAAAATCAAAATAGTCTGGATTTTAAAATTTACAGAAAACCGACAAATAACAATAGATTTATGTCTTATAGTTCCGGTCACGCTCGCCCAGTAAAAATTGGTTTGATCATTTCTTTAACTGATCGAATCTTTAGTATTTACTCTCCAAAATTTTTTGAGGAGTTGTCTTTTCTAAGGAAAATACTAATAAGCAACATGTATCCCGAATGGTTAATTAACCAGACTTTTTCAAAAAGAAGAAAAAGGTTTCTAGAGATTTCTAAGGAAGTCTTGGAGACAACTCAGGAGAAGGATGTTTTTTGTTCCTTACGATAAATACCCGGGGTAATTGAAAAATTTGAAAACATTTTACAAAGCAATGGTCTAAGGGTAGCCTTAAAGAGTAATAATACTTTGGGTAGTTTTCTAAATTCTGGGAAGGATCTAACTTCACTGGGGGCAAAACAGTGGGGTTTATCAGATCCCACGTACTTGCAGAAGCTCATATGTGGGATGTACTAACCAAAGTTTGAAAATGAGATTATTACAACATAAAGTTTCTATTTCTACGGCTTTAAAGCAAGATTTTAAGTCTGAAGATTTTACTTCAGCCCTTTCAGAACTTATTTTTAATTTTCCAGACCATTTTATTTTGTTCGAGAATGTCTCTTTGATTTCTAAGGATCGGGGTTTAAAGCAAACTTTTCGTGAAACTCTTGAAATAAAGAAAATCTTATTCAAGAATATTGCTTTGAATTGGGATACAGGTGAATATGGGCTGAACTCTATCTTAAATATTGACGAGGACCACACTGCCTTTCCATATCAAACAAACACAACTTAAAAACAATAGGGAATATTTTTTTTTTTCTCCGTCTTGAAAAAATTTCCCTATTGTTTTTAAGTTGTGTTTGTTTGAACTCTATCTATGATATTATATTAAAATCTGACAGAGTAAAGTTCAATTCACCCAATGTAGTTGACCTTTGTCCAAATGTAATATCATTGAACGCTATTGAACCGAATCTAAGAAGGTCAGAGAGGCTAGCGTCCGCCTTTGCTTTGAAAAGAATTAGAGATTTAAACAATATGTAGATGTAGTTTTATTTGATTTAGTATTTAAACTTTTGTTTTAAATTGTTTTAGTTTAGTTTCACTACTGATGACTGTCACTGCATATGTGACCGAAATATCTGGTATTTTTTGTGAAATTTATTATACACTGTCTATTAAAAAGGATTTTATCCCTATTTTGAACTTTTATTTTATATCAGGATATAGTCAATCATGTTTTCAGACACTCTATTGGATGGTCTAATCTCCATGTTTTCAATAGCGTCTGTGCTTGCAAGCGATGTTGGTGATGTATGATTTACTCACTCTGGAGGAGCCGATTAATTGCTCTCCCCTTACATTAAGATGTCCATGTCTATCTGGACCCATGGCATCCCTTTAATAGATGTGGCTACTATCCACCAATATTTTGATCAAGACGATTAATATATTGTCATTTTGGTATATGATCAGTGATACTCTGTTACTGGAGGTGAAATTGATGGCAATCCTCCTCACTTCGAGCAAATTCCATAACGTACATCTCTAAGATTTATACGTTTTGATGGGTCTTTTAAGACAGATGGTCACAATTCTCTCGAATAATTTGATTAGTGATATCTTAGAATTCGGTGGGAGACTGAAGCTGATACCTTGCCTTGATCATTGTCGGTGTATCATAAACAATAAAAAAGTGGTTCGAAGGATATTTTCTTCTTCGGCTCAACAAAGATAATTCTCATTCAGACTGACTAAATCAAATTTGTATCTACTAATTTATCTTAATAAGGGATCAATTTTCCCACGTTTATCCAGAGTTCAGGTATGGCTATTCTACTTTGAACATCTTCACTGTTCCCACCGTCTTTCTAATAATGCTACCAAGGTAAGTAAAGCTATCCACTTGACTGATGTTTTCGTTACCCAACACCACCTTATCATCTTCACTAATTCCTAGCCTTAGAAACTGATTCTTAACAATAATTTACAAACCTATTCTACCATACTGAACTCGTCAAACCTCGACGAGTTCACCCAAAAAGAAGTTTATTCATTTCGCTCAGACTTTCATCTAGGATGCTTTAACCATCAGCATAATCTAAGTCCAGGAGACTTTTTCCTCCCCATTTGATTCCATGCTCTCCCATTGCCTTTCTTGGGCTCCTTAAGACAAAGTGTACCAAAATGATCCATATAAAAAAGGATAGAACCAACCATGCTTAACCACTGAAATGATACAAAACCAGCTGTTAACCTTATTTCCTACCTTAACCGCAGTAATGTTATTTTCGTACATACCACTAAACACTTTAATGTTTTGATCGACACATCCTCTACCCTTCCTGAAACTACACGGTTCTTCCCTTAAAACTTCTCTTAAATGTTTTTACTTTTATAACTCTAATAAATCAAATAATATTAACAATTTGATTACTAAATATCAGTATATGTATATTAAACTGACAATGCACATTCATTTGTATTTTTTCATTAAAGTGCAAATTTTCTTCTGACCTTGGGAAGGCATAGGGGTTTTCCGCCCAACTTGTGTTAATTTCTGCTTGTTTTGAGTTTGACTCGGTTATTTATAGTAATATCTGTTCATTTTGGGTTTCATTTATTTATCGATGCTGCTTTATGGTAGGTTCACGCTTGTTAGATTATTTGATTTTATTTTTGCTCATTTTTTGTTTAATGAAGTTCTTTACTTTTCTTTGAAAAACTTATTTTGTGGAAAAAGTATTCTTTAAATTAATTTCTGTTCGTTTTATATTGACATAGTCTTTTCAGCGAAAAAGAAAATAATACTTTAAATCTTTGCGTTTTTTAAGACTTAATAGTTTGGCCAACTATTTGTATGCTGGAGAAAAATTTATCAGCAATTTTTAACAATATACACCCTTTTCAAAATTTGGACACAAATAGTACTGTTTAATTTAGTTTCATACCTCTTCTAGTTGACCTGAAATGGAAAACTTGATACCATTCGCAAAAAATATGTTTACTTTCTTTGATAGCTTGGATCTACTTACGCCATTTTGATTTGGTTAAATTTTAAGAACAGAAGTAGCCCCGAAAGTTTGAACATAATACGATCAGTCGTTCTTGGGATACTGCTGAGATGCCTTATTGGGAATTAGCATTATCACAGTGCATTTTGATTTAATCTTAAGTAAACATTTAGTTTTTAAACATAATAAGCAAATGGGAGGTTGAACGTGGGAGGGTGGGAACTGAAGGGGGATTAGTCGCCCGCAAGTCGCTTTCTACAAGGAAAAACGGAACCAGCCATTTCCACTTTTAATAGAACGGGCCCTTTACGAAATTACCGTGACAACTTTTTCGGTGCGTAGTGCACAAGTCTAAACAACAACAACAACAACAACAAAAATAACACATCATAACCATTTCGATCTTTACTATGAGATTGTCAAGCCTTCCAATCACTTTCGACTATTGAAAAGGGCACTAGGGCTTTCGATTTCCAATCGAATGAGCCCTTTTGGAAACGACAACGCTTTCTATAAACACCTTATATGCCCCCAGGGCATAAATTACAACCCTCACCCTAAGGTCTGTTAGGGTGGTTGTCATCCTCTAATGTCATCATCATCTTTCCAGAACTTTCAACTACATTAAACAAAATGGCTATATCAAAATTTTAATTGGATGTGTTTGGGGAAATGGTAGGCGTGAGAAGGGCGGTAGTCACTCTCCAATCACTTTCAACTATTAAAGAGGGCCCTAGCCCTTTCAATTTCAAATCAAATGAGCCCTTTTGTAGTTTCTACGACAAAACTTTCTATAAAAACCTCATAGACCCCCAGGGCATAAATTACAAGCCTGGCTCTGAGTGATGGGAGGGGGGGGTGTCATTTTCAAAGACCTAATTTCCAGAACTGTCTACCACGTTGAACAAAATGGCTAGATGAAAATTTTGATTGAATGTGTTTGGAGGACTGGTGGGCGTGAGAGGGGGTTTAGTTACCCTCCAATCACTCTCGACTAATACAAAGGGCACTAGCCCTCTCAATTTCGAGTTGAATGAACCTCTTTTGAAGTTTTACGACAACTCTATCTACAAAAACCTTATATGTCCCAAGGGCAAAACTTAAAACTTTTGCCCTGGGGATACTGGGGGGTTTGTCATCCTTAAATGAATAATTTCAAGAACTTTCAACTACGTTGAACAAAATGGCTATCTCTAAACTTTGATTGAATGTTTTTGGGGAAAGGGTGGGAATAAGGGGGGGGGTGTGTAATTACTCTTTATTCACTTTCGATTATTAAAAAGGGCAATTTCATTTTCCAATCAAATGAGCCCTTTTTGAAATTTCCATAACAACTTTCTATATAAACTTTATATCCCCCAAGGGCATAGCTTACAACCCTTGCACTGAGGGCTCTGAGGGGGTTATCATCCTAAAAGGCCTAATTTCAAGAACTTTCAACTACGTTGAACAAAATGGATACCTCAAAATTTTGATTGGATGTGTTTTGGAAAATCATGGGCTTGAGAGGGGTGTTAGTTGCCCTCCAATGACTTTCGACTATTAAAACGGACACTATTCGTTTGAATTTCGAATCGAATGGGCCTTCTTTGAAGTTTCTACGCTTTCAATCAAAACCTTATATGCTCCAGGGCAAAACTTACAACCCTTGCCCTGAGGACTGTGGGGGAGGAGGGGTTGTCATCCTTAAAGACCTAATTTCCAAAACTTTAAACTACGTTGAATAAAATGGTTATCTAAAATATTGATTGGAAATGTTGGGGAAAAAATGGGCGTAAGACGAGGGCTAGTTGCCGTCCAATCACTTTCGACTATTAAAAAGGGCACTAGTCCTTTGAGTTTCCAATCAAATGAGCCCCTTTTCAAGTTTCTACGACAAATATTTCAATAAAAACCTTATATGCCCCCAGGGCATAACTTATAACCCTTGCCCTTAAGACTGTTGGTGGACTGTCCTGCTCAAAGGTATAATTTCCTGAACATTGAACTTCGTGGAACAAAATGACTATCTCAAAATCATTATTGGATGTGTTTGGGGAAATGGTGGGCGTGGAAGGGGTGTTAGTTGCTTTCCAATCACTTTCGACTGTTAAAAAGGGCACTAGCCATTTCAATTTCCAATTGAATGAACCCTTCTTGAAGTTTCTATGCTTTCAATAAAAACCTTATATGCCCCAGGGCAAAACTTACAACCCTTGCCCTGAGGACTGTGGGGGAGGAGGGGTTGTCATCCTTAAAGACCTAATTTCCAAAACTTTCAACTACGTTGAATAAAATGGCTATCTAAAATATTGATTGGATGTGTTTGGGGAAAAGATGGGCGTGACAGGGGGGTTAGTTGCCCTCAAATCCCTTTCAACTATTAAAAAGAGCACTAGCCCTTTGAATTTCCAATCGAATGAGCCCTTTTTCGCGTTTCTACGACAAAGATTTCAATAAAAACCAAATATGCCCCAAGGGCATAACTTAGTACCCTTGCCCTGAAGACTGTGGGGGGAGTGTCCTGCTCAAAGGTATAATTTCCTGAACATTGAACTGCGTGCAACAAAATGGCAATCGCAAAATCATTATTGGATGTGTTTGGGAAAATGGTGGGCGTGGAAGGGGTGTTAGTTGCTTTACAATCACTTTCGACTATTAAAAAGGGCACTAGCCATTTTAATTTCCAAACGAATAAGCCCTTTCCGAAGTTTATACGACAACACGTTACATAAGAACCTTATCTGCCCCCTGGCCATAATTGACGACCCTTGCCCTGAGGGCTGTGGAGGGGTTGTCATCGTCAAAGATCTACTTTCCAGAACTTAAAACTACGGTGAATAAAATGGCTATCACAAAGTTTTGATTAGATATGTTTGGGGAAAAGATGGGCATGAGAGGCGGAATAGTTGCCCTCTAATCACTTTCGACTATTAAGAAGGGAACTAGCCCTTTGAATTTCCAATCGAATGAGCCTTTTTTGAAGTTTCTACGACAACGCCTTCTGTAAAGAACCTTATATGCCCCAGGTCAAAACTTACAACCCTTACCCTAAGGGCTGTGGGGGACTGTCCTCCTCAAAAACATAATTTCTATCTGGAAATCAACTACGCTGAAAAAATGGCTATCTCAAAATTTTGATTGGATGTGTTTCGGTAAATGGTGGGCGTGGAAGGAGTGTTAGTGGCCGTTAAATAAATTTTAAATATGCGAAACTGCAAAAACCACTCAAATTTCCTATTCAATGGGCACTTTCTGAGTTTTCTTCAAAGCGTCTTCAAGACGAAGTGCCTCGCTCTAAAGGAAAAAATTAATAAATAATACATTCTACCGATATTATTCTTATATGCCCCCCAGGGCATAACTTAAAACCCTTGCCCTAAGGGTTGTGTGGGAGTGTCCTCCTTTTTACTTAGTCCCCGTTTCTTGTCTCGTTCTCGAGTGTCCCCGTTCTTTACTTAGGCAGCACGACCGCGCTGCCTATGATTTATACAACAACTTTGTATATAAACTTTATACACCCGGCAGGGCATAACTTACAACCCTTGCACTGACGGCTCTGAGGGGGCTATCATCCTAAAAGACCTAATATCCAGAACGTTCAACTACGTTGAACAAAATAGCTATCTCAAAATTTTGATTGTATGTGTTTTGGAAAATCATGGGCTTGAGAGGGGTGTTAGTTGCCCTCCAATGACTTTCGAATATTAAAACGGACACTATTCGTTTGAATTTCGAATCGAATGGGCCTTCTTTGAAGTTTCTACGACAACGCCTTCTATAAAAACCTTATATGCTCCCAGAGCATAACTTACAACCCTTGTCCCGAGGGTTGTGGGGGTGTGTCCTCCTCAAAAACATATTTTCTATTTGGAAATCCACTACGCTGAACAAAATGGTTATCTCAAAATTTTGATTGGATTTGTTTTGGGGAATGATGGGCGTGGGGGGGCTAGTTGCACTCAAATCACTTTCGACTATTAAAAAGGGCATTAGCCCTTTGAATTTCTCATCGATAGAGCCTTTTTAAAGTTTCTACGACAAAACCTTCTATAAAAACCTTATATGCTCAAGGGCATAGCTTAAAACCCTTGCCCTGAGGGCTGTGGGGGATTTTCCTCCTCAAAAATATAATTTCTATCTGGAAATCAACTACGCTGAACAAAGTGGCTATCTCAAAATTTTGATTGGATGTGTTTCAGGAAAAGGTGGGCTAGGAAGGGGTGTTAATTGCCTTTCAATCACTTTCGACTATTAAAAAGGGCACAAGCCACTCTAATTTCCAATTGAATGAGCCCTTTTTGAAGTTTCTACGACAACTTCTTCGATACGAAGTGCCCTGCTCTAAAGGATAAAATAATAAATAATACATTGCGCCAACATCGTTCTTATATGCCCCCAGGGCATAACTAAAAAATCTTGCCCTAAGGGTTGGGGAGGAGTGTCCTCCTCTTTAGTTAGTCCCCGTTTCTTGTCTCGTTCTCGAGTGTCCCCGTTCTTTACTTAGGCGGCACGATCGCGCTGCCTATGATTTATACAACAACTTTCTATACAAACTTTATATACCTCCAGGGCATAACTTACAACCCTTGCACTGAGGGCTCTGAGGAGGTTATCATCCTAAAAGACCTAATTTCTAGAACGTTCAACTACGTTGAACAAAATGGATATCTCAAAATTTTGATTGGATGTGGTTTGGAAAATGATGGGCGTGAGAGGGGTGTTAGTCGCTATCCAATCACTTTCAACTATTAAAAAAGGTACTAGCCCTTTCAATTTCCAATTGAATGAGCCCTTTTAAAGTTTCTATGACAACACTTTCAATAAAAACTTTATTTACCTCCAGGGCATAACTAACAATCCTTGCACTGAGGGCTCTGAGGGGGTTATCATCCTAAAAGACCTAATTTCCAGAACTTTCAACTACGTTGAACAAAATAGATATCTCAAAATCTTGATTGGATGTATTTGGGAAAATGGTGGGCATGAGAGGGGCATTAGTCGCTATCCAATCACTTTCAACTATTAAAAAAGGAACTAGCCCTTTAAATTTCCAATTGAATGAGCCCTTTTGAAGTTTCTACGACAACGCTTTCAGTAAAAACTTTATATGTTCCCAGGGCATAACTTACAACCCTTGCCTTGAGGGCTGTTGGGGGGGGGGTTGTCATCCTTAAAGACCTAATTTCCAAAATTTTCAACTACGTTGAATTAAATGGCTATCTAAAAATTTGGATTGGATGTGTTTGGGGAAAAAGTGGGCGTGAGAGGGGGATTAGTTGCCCTAAAATTACTTTCCACTATAAAAAAAGGGTACTAGCCCTTTGAATTCCAAATCGAATGAGCCCTTTGTTAAGTTTCTACGACAAAGATTTCATTAAAAACCTTATATGCCCCCAGGGCATAACTTATAACCCCTGCCCTGAAGACTTTGGGGTAAGTTTCCGGCTCAAAGCTATGATTTTCTGAAATTTAAACGTCGTAGAACAAAATGGCTATCTCAAAGTTTTTACTGGATGTGTTTGGGGAACTGGTGGGCGTGGAAGGGGTGTTAGTTGCCTTCCAATCACTTTCGACTATTAAAACAGGCACTAGTCCTTTGAATTTCCAATCGAATGAGCCTTCTTTGAAGTTTCTACGACAACACCTTCTATAAAAACCTTATATGCTCCCAGGGCATAACTTACAACCCTTGCCCCGAGGGTTGAGGGGAGTGTCCTCCTCAAAAATATATTTTCTATCTGGAAATCAACTACGCTGAACAAAATGGTTATCTCAAAATTTTGATTGGATATATTTGGGGGAATGATGGGCGTGGGGGGGGCTAGTTGCCCTCCAATCACTTTCGACTATTAAAAAGGGCACTAGCCCCTTGAATTTCCCATCGATAGAGCCTTTTTTCAAGTTTCTAGACAACACCTTCTATAAAAACCTTATATGCCCCCAGGGCATAGCTTATAACCCTTGCCCTGAGGGCTGTGGGGGATTTTCCTCCTCAAAAACATAATTTTTATATAGAAATCAACTACACTGAACTAATTGACTATCTAAAAATTTTGATTGATTTTGTTTCAGGAAATAGTGGCCTAGGAAGGGGTGTTAATTGCCTTCCAATCACTTTCGACTATTAAAAAGGGCACAAGCCACTCTAATTTCCAATTGAATGAGCCCTTTTTGAAGTTTCTATGACAACTTCTTCGATACGAAGTGCCCTGCTCTAAAGGAAAAAAAAAATAATAATAAAGGATACATTGTACCAACATCGTTCTTATAGGCTATTAAATAAAAAAAACAAGTTTTTTTAACTGAAAGTAAGGAACGACGTTAAAACTTAAAACGAACAGAAATTATTCCGTATATGAAGGGGGCTGTCCCCTCCTCAACGCCTCGCTCTTTACGCTAAAGTTTTTTTATTGTTTAAAAAAATAGAGTTGTGAGAAAGTCAAACTTTAGCGTAAAGAGCGAGGCGTTGAGGAGGGACAGCCCCCTTCATATACGGAATAATTTCTGTTCGTTTTAAGTTTTAACGTCGTTCCTTACTTTCAGTTAAAAAAACTTGTTTTTTTTATTTAATTTTTGAACGTTTTTGAATTAATGCAGGTTTTGATTTTGGCTCACCGTACATGAATAATTAAAACAAAATTTCATATTATTTGGTTAAATGGCTTTCTCGAAACTTGTTTAATTTTATTTACGAACGTTTTTATTAGTAATAAATATACGTAACTTAGAATTAACTTACGTAACGAACTTCTATATTCATAAATTTTTAACACGTATATTAGGGGGTTCGCCCCCTAGTCAATACCCTGCTCTTTAAACTATAGTTCGAATTTTTTTTTCCAGTTCTTTAAAAATGACCTCTTAAAATCAGTTGATCAGTTGAAAAACTTGTTTTTTTTTAATTTAATTCCTGATCTTTTTCTTTAATAATGCTGGGAGATCCGGTGCCCCCTTCAGAGCAATGTCCGTTCCCCCATGCAAATTTCCTTCGTGGAAAGATCTTTCCATATAGCCCCCCACCCTCTCCTTTCCCCACATACGAGAAAAAATCTCCTCTGAAAAAGTCTGTATACGTCCCAATAACCAATACTATATGTTAACATTGAGTAAAGTTCATAACTTTCAGCCCTCCCCCTGGGGACTTTGGGGGATCAAGTCATCCTAAAAGACATTTTTATCATATTTTCGACCATGCTGAACAAAATGGCTATCTCAAAATTTTGATCGGGTGACTTTGGGAAAAAAATGAGCGTGGGAGGGGGCCTAGTTGCCCTCCATTTTTTTTTGTAAATTAAAAAGGGCACTAGAACTTTTAATTTCCGTTCCAATGCTCCCTCCTACGATATTATAGGACCACTGGGTCTAAACGATTACCCCTGGGTAAAAAAAAAAAAAAAAAAAAACAAACAAAAAAACAAATAAACACGCATCCGTGAGCTTTCTTCTGGCAAAAAATGCAAAATTCCACATTTTTGTAGATAGGAACTTGAAACCTCTACAGTAGGGTTCTCTGATACACTGACTATGATGGTGTGATTTTCATTAAAGTTCTATTATATTTAGGGGGTATTTTCCTCTTTTTTTGAAAATCAGATAAATCTTCTCAGGTGCGTAACTTTTGATGGGTAGCTCTAAACTTGATGAAAATTATATATTTGAAATCAGCATTGAAATCTAATTTTTTTGATATATATATGTGCATCAAAAACGCGTTTTCTAGAGTTTCGGTTACCATTGAACCGGGTCGCTCCTTACTTACAGTTCGTTACCACGAACTGTTTGATGACCTCAGTGCATAACATAAAACCCTTGCCCCGTGGCTTTTGGGGGAGTGTGCTCCTCAAAAACATATTTTCTATTTGGAAATCATCTACTCTGAACAAAATGGCTATCTCAAAATTTTGATTGGATGAGTTTGGGGGAATGATGGGCGTGGGGCGGGTTAGTTGCCCACCAATCACTTTTGACTATTTAAAAGGGCAATAGCCCCTCCAATTTTCAATCGAATGAGTTCTTTTCGAAGTCTCTGCAACAACTCCTTCGATACGAAGTGCCCGGGTATGGAGAAAAAAGAAGAAAAAAAAAACTTTGTGCCCACTCGTTCTTTACTTAAGCAGCGCTATTGCGCTGCCTATGAGGGAGAATTAGCAACAATACTAAAAGGATTAAAAAATAATAAAGCTCCGGGTTCAGATAGTGTGGTAAATTAGTTTCTTAAATATGGTGGCTCTGAGGTTAGAAATAAGTTACTGAAGATTATGAATATGACTTTTTGAAAAAAGGGAAGTACCTAACGATTTTAGGAAAATCTTTATTAAGCCACTTTATAAGAAAGGGGATAGTAATGAGTGTGGTAATTATCGAAGCATTAGTCTGGTCTCTGTAAATAGAAAATTAATTAGTAACAAAATACTTTTTAGACTGAGAAATACTGTAGACAAGTTTTAAGAGGAGAACAGTTTTAGAGCGGTTTTAGAAAAGGTAGAGGATATATCGACCAAATTTTCACTCTTAGGTTAATAATTAACATGTGCCTGACTTGTCAAACACCTTTGGTCCTCAGTTTTATAGATTATGAGTAAGCTTTCGATTCTGTTGGTAGAAGAGCTTTAGCAAAGATGTTATCCTTGTATGGTATACCAGCCAAATACATTAAAGTGATTAGTGGTATGTAGGAGAATAACACTGCTGCGGTTTAGGTAGGAAATGAGGTTAGCAGCCGGCTTTGTATTAAATCAGGAGTTAAGCAGGGTTGTGTTCTATCCCCCTTTATATGGATTATTTTGATGGACTTTGTTATAAGGAGCACAGGAAAGGCAATGGGTGATCACAGAATCAAATGGCGAGGAAAAAGTCTCCTGGGTTTAGATTATACTGATGATTTAAGCATCCTAGATGAAAATGTTAGCAAAATGAATGAACTTTTAGAGGTTTTGCAAGTTCAGGGTGCTAGAACCGGTAAGAAAATTAATGTTAAGCAGACTAAGTCACTAAGGCTAGGAATAAGTGAAGATGAAAAGGTGACGTTGGGTAATGAGAAGATTGATCAGGTGGAAAGTTTCACTTACCTTGGTTCCTAAAATTGTTCCAGCTTCACAAATTGTTTTCCTAAAATTGTTACATCCCCCTTCTACATTGCCAAATTTTAAACTCTCGAGTTTAGCATTCAAACTGTTCCTGAAAAGTTTCTCTCAAATTCTTATCCTGGAGTCTACCAACATCATAACTTCCCAGAAGGTAGTTACCCTTCCAAAATTTCAGCTTTTAACCCTAGACACTAATAGATGGTGACCTTTACTTTTAAAAGCAACAACAGCACTCCTACACGCCCTAATATCTTGTATTGATCCTGCCAGTCTTCGGTTTACAATAACATAATGAATAAGTTTATCTGTCTTACCATCATGTGAATACCATGTTAACTCAGGGGCCATTTTATGCCAAATACTGTATTGATTATAACTAGATTGATATACCTACAAAATCGCAGCAGTATGCAGCCATTCATCCCCCTCCACTTTCTATGGAAGTGCCAGCTTTGTACTCCATTCTGTTTGTGAGACATTACATCTCTGCCATTTTAACAACTAGAATGCACTCGAACTGTTCTAATTCAGTTTAATAGTTGTTGTAGTAGTAGCAGTAGTAAAAAAATCCGCATTTGTAATGACTGCAGTAGCATTAATAGCAGTAGTTGCAAGTAGTCACCGTCGCAAGCAGTTGCAGTCGCTAGTTGCTGCAGTTACAAGTAATTAGAGTCATATTTAGAAGTGTTCACAGTCGCAATTACAAACTGTTAAATTCACAGTTGCAATTAGTCCCAGTCAGAAGCAGTAAAACTCACAGTTGTAAACTAGTTGCTATGGCAGTAATAGTAGTAATAGCAAGTCACGATTAGTCACAGGCAAAGTCTCAAGTAGTGACGGCCACAGTAACATGTAGTTACAACCGATGTTTGAAAGTAATCACAGTCACAAGTAGTTGCAGTTGAAAGTGGTTGCGTTTAATGTTAAAAGTGGTAGCAGTGGCAGCCAGAATTAGTCGCAATCGCAAGTAGTTACCGTTGCTACTATCTACGGCGGCAGTCAAAATTAATCATAGTCACAATCCCAAGTAGTTACAGTCAAAAGAAGTCAAATTCATAGCCGCAAGAGGATGCATTCCCAAGTAATCTTAGCCATAGTGGTAATTAGTCACTGCAGTAGTAGTACTAGTTGTAGTAGTAGTAGCAAGCCGCAAGTAGTTATGGTCAAACCTACAATTAGTCGTAGTCACTGTCGAAAGCAGTCTCAGTCACAGTTGAAAGAAGTCATTAACTCGGCTTTGCATTAATATGTATGCGATGCTAGAGCGTAATGTTCAAAGCTTGTGAGTTTTTTGTTGATACGTTTTCTACGTTGATACGTTTTCGTGCAACTTTTTGGTTTGTGCGACAATCTGGTGAATAAAACTGAATTATATTTTCTAAGCCCGCTCTTGGTTATTTTCTAACCCAACTAGGCTGGGGAAAGGAGTTTATTTTCTAACCCAACTAGGCTGGGGAAAGAAGTTTTGTAAGACTTCTTGGTGTGTGTTGAAATGTGGCACTTACATTTGCCAATCTTGATAGATACCCCACTCTCCTAAATATTTGGTAGTAGCAATCGAGCCCACGTTTTTCAAAGGTTTGGGCTATTCTTAGTCTATAAAAGAAAAGTCCATAAACAGTAATAAAAAACATCCCCGAATTTAAAACTATTTTTGTTTTGAATAGCTATGGCAAGGCCACAATTTAATTAACTAATCACATTAGGGAAAATGCGTGGACTAAAGCCCGCATAAATGATTTGTAGTTACAAACTAACGCCGAAAGACGTATATTAACGCCAAAATACAACGAGGTTCTAGAATTACGCAAGATCAAATATTGCTCAGAAGGCGGTTTGTATATTTTAGATATTCAGGGAATTTATTATCTAGCAATAAAAGGTAATGCTGTGAAGCAAATAAATGAATTGGGTTAATTTTTGAATCGAGAATGAAGAGGTAGAATCAGTAGTTATCTAGGTACCATTTTGCTTGCGTGTATAGCAATCTCCATGTTATTTGCTTGCGTGTATAGGAATTCCACATTCCATGGCACCTTTCCATGGCAGAATACCAGACTAGTTATTAGGAAAGGTTTTTTAGGGAAAGCTGTCAATCACCCATGTGTTATCCACAGTTCCATTTTTGAAGTCTGTGGAAACAGTTTGACGTATTCTGTGAGATTACGTTCCTTGGCGTTTGATAGACATTTGCAAAAAAGGGGTAATTAGTGATTGGATAATTTTTTAACGTGAAATCTCTGAATAAAATATTTTTGGAGCATGTACTTGACAATGGATAAAAGGGTTAAGGTGATTAGCAATTACGAGCAAGGATCCCCCTACTGGTTCCTGGAAGTAGGCTACGCATATCCAATTACTGTACTGTGGGTTAGGTAACATGATTAAACACGCTTTTACAATCGGAATTAATTGATTGACATTTGCAAAAAACGGGTAATTAGTGATTGGATAATTTTTTAACGTTAAGGGTC
Source organism: Artemia sp. Qi Xiang Cuo (assembly GCF_049724085.1). Taxonomy (NCBI): domain Eukaryota; kingdom Metazoa; phylum Arthropoda; class Branchiopoda; order Anostraca; family Artemiidae; genus Artemia; species Artemia sp. Qi Xiang Cuo. The sequence continues at coordinate 938,981 of NC_142811.1, forward strand.
AATTTCGGAGGGAAAACCAAAAATACTCAGAATCGAAAATAAACGGGATCTGCCTCAAGGGGAAGGCTCAGAGGCCCTTCGTTCCCCCATTTCTGAGGGCAGAGGAGGGGGTAGGGGGGGGTCAATTTTGGAGGGAAAACCAAAAATATTCAGAATCGAAAATAAACCGGGATCTGGCTCAAGGGCAAGGCTCAGAGGCCCTTCCTTCCGCCATTTCTGAGGGCAGGGGAGGGGGGAGGGTCAATTTTGGAGGGAAAACCAAAAATACTCAGAATCGAGAATAAAAGGGATCGGCCTCAAGGGCAAGGCTCAGAGGCCCATTCGGTCCCCCATTTCTGAGGGCAAGGAAGGGGGGGGGGTAAATTTTGGAAGGAAAACCAAAAATACTCAGAATCGAAAATAAATGGGATCTGCCTCAAGGGGAAGGCTCAGAGCCCCATCGTTCCCCCATTTCTGAGGGCAGAGGAGGGGGCAGGGGGGAGGGGCAATTTTGGAGGGAAAACCAAAAATACTCAGAATCGAAAATAAACGGGATCTGCCTCAAGGGCAAGGCTCAGAGGCCCCTCCTTCCTCCATTTCTGAGGGCAAGGGAGGGGTCAATTTTGGAAGGAAAACCCAAAATACTCAGAATCGAAAAGAAACGGGATCTGCCTCACGGGTGAGGCTCAGAGGCCCTCCGTCCCCCAATTTCTGAGGGCAGGGGAGGGGGGGTCAATTTTGGAGGGAAAACCAAAAATGCACAGAATCGAAAATAACCGGGATCTGCCTCAGGGGGAAGGCTCAGAGGCCCCTCCTTCCTCTATTTCTGAGGGAAGGGGGGAGGGGGGCAGTATTAGAGGGAAAATCAAAAATACTCAGAATCGAAAATAAATGGGGTCTGCCTAAAGGGGAAGGCTCAGAGGCCCCTCCTTCCACCATTTCTGAAGGCAGGGGAGGGGGAGGGGTCAATTTAGGAGGGAAAATCAAAAATGCTCAGAATCAAAAATAAATGGGATCTGCCTCAAGGGGAAGGCTCAGAGGCCCTTCGTTCCCCCATTTCTGAGAGCAGGGGAAGGGGGGGTCAATTTTGGAGGGAAAACCAAAAATACACAGAATCGAAAATAAAGCGTGACCTGCCTCAAGGGGAAGGCTCAGAGGCCCCTCGTTCCCCCATTTCTGAGGGCACGGGAGAGAGGGTCAATTTTGGAGGGAAAACCGAAAATACTCAGAATCGAAAATAAATGGGATCTGCCTCAAGGGCAAGGCTCAGAGGCCCCTCCTTCCTCCATTTCTGAGGGCAGGGGTCAATGTTGGAGGGAAAACCTAAAATACTCAGAATCGAAAATAAACGGGATCTGCCTCAAGGGGAAGTAGTTCATTTTGAATTTCTTTCATTGAAATGCACGAGTTGGAATATTTCAGTAGTGTTTTGTTGTGCTTTACCTTGTCAAAGTTACATTCTCTTAATTTTTCAAAGTTCATTTTGAATTTCTTTCGCGAAGTGAAAGAATTGGAATATTTCAGTAGTATCTTGTCGTGGTTTACCTTGTCACAGCTACATTCTCATGATTTTTCAAAGTTAATCTTGGATTTCTTTCGTTAAAATGCAAGAGTTGGAATATTTCAGTAGTGACTTGTTGTGCTTTACCTTGTCACAGTTACATTCTCTTGATTTTTCGAAGTTCATTTTGAATTTCTGTCGTGAAATGCAAGAGTTGGAATATTTCAGTAGTGTTTTGTTGTGCTTTACCTTGTCACAGTTACATTCTGTTGATTTTCATTGTTCATTTTGAATTTCTTTCACTGAAATGCAAGAGTTGGAAAATTTCAGTAATGTTTTGTTGTGCTTTACCTTGTCACAGTTACATTCTCTTAGTTTTTCAAAGTTCATTTTGAATTTCTTTCGTGAAATGCAAGAGTTGGAATATTTCAGTAGTGTCTTGTCGTGGTTTACATTGTCACAGCTACATTCTCATGATTTTTCAAAGTTCATTTTGAATTTCTTTCGTGAAATGCAAGAGTTGGAATATTTCAGTAGTGACTTGTTGTGCTTTACCTTGTCACAGTTACATTCTCTTGATTTTTCAAAGTTTATTTTGAATTTCTGTCGTTGAAATGCAAGAGTTGGAATATTTCAGTAGTGTTTTGTTGTGCTTTACCTTGTCAAAGTTACATTCTGTTGATTTTCATAGTTCATTTTGAATTTCTTTCATTGAAATGCAAGAGTTGGAATATTTCAGTAGTGTTTTGTTGTGCTTTACCTTGTCACAGTTACATTCTCTTAATTTTTCAAAGTTCATTTTGAATTTCTTTCGTGAAATGCAAGAATTGGAATATTTCAGTAGTGTCTTGTCGTGGTTTACCTTGTCACAGCTACATTCTCATGATTTTTCAAAGTTCATTTTGAATTTCTGTCGTGAAATGCAAGAGTTGGAATATTTCAGTAGTGACTTGTTGTGCTTTACCTTGTCACAGTTACATTCTCTTGATTTTTCGAAGTTCATTTTGTATTTCTGTCGTAAAATGCAAGAGTTGGAATATTTCAGTAGTGACTTGTTGTGCTTTACCTTGTCACAGTTACATTCTCTTGATTTTTCGAAGTTCATTTTGAATTTCTGTTGTAAAATGCAAGAGTTGGAATATTTCAGTAGTGTTTTGTTGTACATTACCTTGTCACAGTTACATTCTGTTGATTTTCATAGTTCATTTTGAATTTCTTTCATTGAAATGCAAGAGTTGGAATATTTCAGTAGTGTTTTGTTGTGCTTTACATTGTCACAGTTACATTCTCTTAATTTTTCAAACTTCATTTTGAATTTCTTTCGCGAAATGCAAGAAATGGAATATTTCAGTAGTGTCTTGTCGTTGTTTACGTTGTCACAGCTACATTATAATGATTTTTCAAAGTTCATTTTGTATTTATTTAGTTGAAATGCAAGAGTTAGAATATTTCAGTAGTGACTTGTTGTGCTTTACCTTGTCACAGTTACATTCTCTTGATTTTTCGAAATTCATTTTGAATTTCTGTCATGAAATGCAAGAGTTGGAATATTTCAGTAGTGACTTATTGTGCTTTACCTTGTCACAGTTACATTCTCTTGATTTTTCGAAGTTCATTTTGAATTTCTGTCGTGAAATGCAAGAGTTGGAATATTTCAGGAGTGTTTTGATATGATTTACCTTGTCACAGTTACATTCTGTTGATTTTCATAGTTCATTTTGAATTTCTTTCATTGAAATGCAAGAGTTGGAATATTTCAGTAGTGTCTTGTTGTGCTTTACCTTGTCACAGGTACATTCTCTTAATTTTTCAAAGTTCATTTTGAATTTCTTTCGTGAAATGCAAGAATTGGAATATTTCAGTAGTGTCTTGTCGTGGTTTACCTTGTCACAGCTACATTCTCATGATTTTTCAAAGTTCATTTTGAATTTCTGTCGTGAAATGCAAGAGTTGGAATATTTCAGTAGTGACTTGTTGTGCTTTACCTTGTCACAGTTACATTCTCTTGATTTTTCGAAGTTCATTTTGTATTTCTGTCGTAAAATGCAAGAGTTGGAATATTTCAGTAGTGAATTGTTGTGCTTTACCTTGTCACAGTTACATTCTCTTGATTTTTCGAAGTTCATTTTGAATTTCTGTTGTAAAATGCAAGAGTTGGAATATTTCAGTAGTGTTTTGTTGTACATTACCTTGTCACAGTTACATTCTGTTGATTTTCATAGTTCATTTTGAATTTCTTTCATTGAAATGCAAGAGTTGGAATATTTCAGTAGTGTTTTGTTGTGCTTTACCTTGTCACAGTTACATTCTCTTAATTTTTCAAAGTTCATTTTGAATTTCTTTCGTGAAATGCAAGAATTGGAATATTTCAGTAGTGTCTTGTCGTGGTTTACCTTGTCACAGCTACATTCTCATGATTTTTCAAAGTTCATTTTGGATTTCTTTCGTTGAAATGCAAGAGTTTGAATATTTCAGTAGTGACTTGTTGTGCTTTTCCTTGTCAAAGTTACATTCTCTTGATTTTTCGAAATTCATTTTGAATTTCTGTCGTGAAATGCAAGAGTTGGAATATTTCAGTAGTGTTTTGTTGTGCTTTACCTTGTCACAGTTACATTCTGTTGATTTTCATAGTTCATTGTGAATTTCTTTCATTGAAATGCAAGAGTTGGAATATTTCAGTAGTGTTTTGTTGTGCTTTACCTTGTCACAGTTACATTCTTTTAATTTTTCAAAGTTCATTTTGAATTTCTTTCGTGAAATGCAAGAATTCGAATATTTCAGTAGTGTCTTGTCGTGGTTTACCTTGTCCAAGCTACATTCTCATGATTTTTTAAAGTATATTTTGAATTTCTGTCGTGAAATGCAAGAGTTGGAATATTTCAGTAGTGACTTATTGTGCTTTACCTTGTCACAGTTACATTCTCTTGATTTTTCGAAGTTCATTTTGAATTTCTGTCGTGAAATGCAAGAGTTGGAATATTTCAGTAGTGTTTTGATATGATTTACCTTGTCACAGTTACATTCTGTTGATTTTCATAGTTAATTTTGAATTTCTTTCATTGAAATGCAAGAGTTGGAATATTTCAGTAGTGTCTTGTTGTGCTTTACCTTGTCACAGGTACATTCTCTTAATTTTTCAAAGTTCATTTTGAATTTCTTTCGTGAAATGCAAGAATTGGAATATTTCAGTAGTGTCTGGTCGTGGTTTACCTTGTCACAGCTACATTCTCATGATTTTTCTAAGTTCATTTTGAATTTCTGTCGTGAAATGCAAGAGTTGGAATATTTTAGTAGTGACTTGTTGTGCTTTACCTTGTCACAGTTACATTCTCTTGATTTTTCAAAGTTCATTTTGAATTTCTGTCGTGAAATGCAAGAGTTGGAATATTTCAGTAGTGTTTTGTTGTGCTTTACCTTGCCACAGTTACATTCTTTTGATTTTCATAGTTCATTTTGAATTTCTTTCATTTAAATGAAAGAGTTGGAATATTTCAGTAGTGTTTTGTTGCGCTTTACCTTGTCACAGTTACATTCTCTTAATTTTTCAAAGTTCAATTTGAATTTCTTTCGTGAAATGCAGGAATTGGAATATTTCAGTAGTGTCTTGGCGTGGTTTACCTTGTCACAGCTACATTCTCATGATTTTTCAAAGTTCATCTTGGATTTCTTTCGTTGAAATGCAAGAGTTGGAATATTTCAGTAGTGACTTGTTGTGCTTTACCTTGTCACAGTTACATTCTCTTGATTTTTCGAAGTTCATTTTGAATTTCTGTCGTGAAATGCAAGAGTTGGAATATTTCAGTAGTGTTTTGTTGTGTTTTACCTTGTCACAGTTACATTCTGTTGATTTTCATAGTTCATTTTGAATTTCTTTCATTGAAATGCAAGAGTTGGAATATTTAAGTAGTGTTTTGTTGTGCTTTACCTTGTCACAGTTACATTCTCTTTATTTTTCAAAGTTCATTTTGAATTTCTTTCGTGAAATGCAAGAATTGGAATATTTCAGTAGTGTCTTGTCGTGGTTTACCTTGTCACAGATACATTCTCATGATTTTTATATGTTAATCTTGATTTTATGTCGTGAATTGCAATAGTTGGAATATTTCAGTATTGAATTGTTGTTCTTTACCTTGTCACAGTTACATTCTCTTGATTTTTTTAGGTTCATTTTGAATTTCTGTCGTGAAATGCAAGAGTTGGAATATTTCAGTAGTTTTTTTTTGTGCTTTACCTTGTCACAGTTACATTCTGTTGATTTTCATAGTTCATTTTGAATTTCTTTCATTGAAATGCAAGAGTTGGAATATTTCAGTAGTGTTTTGTTGTGCTTTAACTTGTCACAGTTACATTCTCTTAATTTTTCAAAGTTCATTTTGAATTTCTTTCGTGAAATGCAAGAATTGGAATATCATTTCTTCAACTGAAAGTAAGGAGCAACATCAAAACTTAAACCTTGGATACACAATACAGATACTTTATTCAAGAAATTATGAAAAAATCGAAAGTAAGTAACAAACTCTTTCTTGAATTCCCCATTTGGATACACAATACAGAAATTAAATTCAAGAAATTATGGAAACAATGTAAGTAAGTAAGTAACAAACTCTATGCTTTTTCTGCATCAATTGTCGGATATGTTGAATAAAATATGCAAAGTCAACATAGCTTTATTTTATTTTTTAAGGTTAATTTAGATGAGGATACGTGCGCGCACGTAAGAAATTCAAAATGAACTTTGAAAAATTAAGAGAATGTAACTGTGACAAGGTAAAGCACAACAAAACACTACTGAAATATTCCAACTCTTGCATTTCAATGAAAGAAGTTCAAAATGAACTATGAAAATCAACAGAATGTAACTGTGACAAGGTAAACCACAACAAAACATTACTGAAATATTCCAACTCTTGCATTTCACGACAGAAATTCAAAATGAACTTTGAAAAATCATGAGAATGTAGCTGTGACAAGGTAAACCACGACAAGACACTACTGAAATATTCCAATTCTTGCATTTCACGAAAGAAATTCAAAATGAACTTCGAAAAATCAAGAGAATTTAACTGTGACAATGTAAATCACAACAAGACACTAATTAAATATTCCAACTCTTGCATTTCACGACAGAAATTCAAAATGAACTTTGAAAATCATGAAAATGTAGCTGTGACAAGGTAAACCATGACAAGACACTACTGAAATATTCCAATTCTTGCATTTCACGATAGAAATTCAAAATGAACTTTGAAAAATTAAGAGAATGTAACTGTGACAAGGTAAAGCACAACAAAACACTACTGAAATGTTCTTGCATTTCAATGAAAGAAATTCAAAATGAACTATGAAAATCAACAGAATGTAACTGTGACAAGGTAAAGCCCAACAAAACACTACTGAAATATTCCAACTCTTGCATTTCAAGAAAGAAATTCAAAATGAACTTCGAAAAATCAAGAGAATGTAACTGTGACAAGGTAAAGCACAATAAGTCACTACTGAAATATTCCAAATCTTGCATTTCACGACAGAAATTCAAAATGAACTTTGAAAAATCATGAGAATGTAGCTGTGACAAGGTAAACCACGACAAGACAGTACTGAAATATTCCAATTCTTGCATTTCACGAAAGAAATTCAAAAGGAACTTTGAAAATTAAGCGAATGTAACTGTGACAAGGTAAAGCACAACAAAACACTACTGAAATATTCAAACTCTTGCATTTCAATGAAAGAAATTCAAAATGAACTATGAAAATCAACAGAATGTAACTGTGACAAGGTAAAGCACAACAAAACACTACTGAAATATTCCAACTCTTGCATTTCAATGAAAGAAATTCAAAATGAACTATGAAAATCAAGAGAATGTAACTGTGACAAGGTAAAGCACAACAAGTCACTACTGAAATATTCCAACTCTTACATTTCAACGAACGAAATCCAAAATGAACTTTGAAAAATCATGAGAATGTAGCCGTGACAAGGTAAACCACGACAAGACACTACTGAAATATTCCAATTCTTGCATTTCACGAAAGAAATTCAAAATGAACTTTGAAAAATTAAGAGAATGTAAATGTGACAAGGTAAAGCCCAACAAAACACTACTGAAATATTCTAACTCTTGCATTTCAATGAAAGAAATTCAAAATGAACTATGAAAATCAACAGAATGTAACTGTGACAAGGTAAAGCACATCAAAACACTACTGAAATATTCCAACTCTTGCATTTAACGACAGAAATTCAAAATGAACTTCGAGAAATCAAGAGAATGTAACTGTGACAAGGTAAAGCACAATAAGTCACTACTGAAATATTCCAACTCTTGCATTTCACGACAGAAATTCAAAATGAACTTTGAAAAATCATGAGAATGTAGCTGTGACAAGGTAAACCACGACATGACACTACTGAAATATTCCAATTCTTGCATTTCACGAGAGAAATTCAAAAGGAACTTTAAAAATTAACAGAATGTAACTGTGACAAGGTAAAGCACATCAAAACACTACTGAAATATTCAAACTCTTGCATTTGAATTAATCAAATTCAAAATTAACTATGAAAATCAACAGAATGTAACTGTGACAAGGTAAAGCACAACAATACACTACTGAAATGTTCCAAATCTTGCATTTCAAGAAATAAATTCAAAATTAAATTTGAAAAATTAAGATAATGTAACTGTGATAAGGTAAAGCACAACAAACCACTCCTGAAATATTCCAACTCTTGCATTTCAATGAAAGAAATTCAAAATGAACTTCTAAAAATCAAGAGAATGTAACTGTGACAAGGTAAAGCACAACAAGTCACTACTGAAATATTCCAACTCTTGCATTTCAACGAAAGAAATCTAAAATGAACTATGAAAATCAACAGAATGTAACTGTGACAAGGTAAAGCACAACAAAACATTACTGAAATATTCCAACTCTTGCATTTCACGACAGAAATTCAAAATGAACTTTGAAAAATCATGAGAATGTAGCTGTGACAAGGTAAACCACTACAAATCACTAATGAAATATTCCAATTCTTGCATTTCACGAAAGAAATTCAAAATGAACTTTGAAAAATCAAGAGAATATAACTGTGACAAGGTAAATAACAACAAGTCACTACTGAAATATTCCAACTCTTGCATTTCATGACAGAAATTCAAAATGAACTTTGAAAAATCATGAGAATATAGCTGTGACAAGGTAAACCACGACAAGACACTACTGAAATATTCCAATTCTTGCATTTCACGATAGAAATTCAAAATGAACTTTGAAAAATTAAGAGAATGTAACTGTGACAAGGTAAAGCACAACAAAACACTACTGAAATATTCCAGTTCTTGCATTTCAATGAAAGAAATTCAAAATGAACTATGAAAATCAACAGAATGTAACTGTGACAAGGTAAAGCACAACAAAACACTACTGAAATATTCCAACTCTTGCATTTCAATGAAAGAAATTCAAAATGAACTATGAAAATCAACAGAATGTAACTGTGACAAGGTAAAGCACAACAAGTCACTACTGAAATATTCCAACTCTTACATTTCAACGAACGAAATTCAAAATGAACTTTGAAAAATCATGAGAATGTAGCCGTGACAAGGTAAACCACGACAAGACACTACTGAAATATTCCAATTCTTGCATTTCACGAAAGAAATTCAAAATGAACTTTGAAAAATTAAGAGAATGTAAATGTGACAAGGTAAAGCACAACAAAACACTACTGAAATATTCTAACTCTTGCATTTCAATGAAAGAAATTCAAAATGAACTATGAAAATCAACAGAATGTATCTGTGACAAGGTAAAGCACAACAAAACACTACTGAAATATTCAAACTCTTGCATTTCACGACATAAATTCAAAATGAACTTCGAAAAATCAAGAGAATGTAACTGTGACAAGGTAAAGCACAATAAGTCACTACTGAAATATTCCAACTCTTGCATTTCCAGCAGAAATTCAAAATGAACTTTGAAAAATCATGAGAATGTAGCTGTGACAAGGTAAACCACGACAAGACAGTGCTGAAATATTCCAATTCTTGCATTTCACGAGAGAAATTCAAAATGAACTTTGAAAATTAAGAGAATGTAACTGTGACAAGGTAATGCACAACAAAACACTACTGAAATATTCCAACTCTTGCATTTCAATGAAAGAAATAAAAAATGAAATATAAAAATAAACAGAATTTAAAATTTACAAGGTAAACCACACTAATAAACACCTCAAATATTCCAAATCTTGCATTTTAATTAAATAAATTAAAATTTAAATATTAAAATCAAGAGAATGTAACTGTGACAAGGTAAAGCACAACAAAACACTACTGAAATATTCCAACTCTTGCATTTCACGACAAAAATTCAAAATGAACTTCGAAAAATGAAGAGAATGTAACTGTGACAAGGTAAAGCACAACAAGTCACTGCTGAAATATTCCAACTCTTGCATTTCACGACAGAAATTCAAAATGAACTTTGAAAAATCATGAGAATGTAGCTGTGACAAGGTAAACCACTACAAGACACTACTGAAATATTCCAATTCTTGCATGTCACGAAAGAAATTCAAAATGAACTTTGAAAAATTAAGAAAATGTAACATTGACAAGGTAAAGCACAAAAAAACACTACTTAAATATTCCAACTCTTGCATTTCAATGAAAGAAATTCAGAATGAACTATGAAAATCAACAGAATGTAACTGTGACAAGGTAAAACACAACAAAACACTACTGAAATATTCCAACTCTTGCATTTTACGACAGAAATTCAAAATGAACTTTTAAAAATCAAGAGAATGTAACTATGACAAGGTAAAGCACAACAAGTCACTACTGAAATATTCCAACTCTTGCATTTCACGACAGAAATTCAAAATGAACTTTGAAAAATCATCAGAATGTAGCTGTGACAAGGTAAACCACGACAAGACACTACTGAAATATTCCAATTCTTGCATTTCACGAAAGAAATTCAAAATGAACTTTGAAAAATTAAGAGAATGTAACTGTGACAAGGTAAAGCACAACAAAACACTACTGAAATATTCCAACTCTTGCATTTCAATGAAAGAAATTCAAAATGAACTATGAAAATCAACAGAATGTAACTGTGACAAGGTAAAGCACAACAAAACAATACTGAAATATTCCAAGTCTTGCATTTCAATGAAAGAAATTCAAAATGAACTATGAAAATCAACAGAATGTAACTTTGACAAGGTAAAGCACAACAAAACACTACTGAAATATTCCAACTCTTGCATTTCACGACAGAAATTCAAAATGAACTTTGAAAAATCAAGAGAATGTAACTGTGACAAGGTAAAGCACAACAAGTCACTACTGAAATATTCCAACTCTCGCATTTCACGACAGAAATTCAAAATGAACTTTGAAAAATCATGAGAATGTAGTTGTGACAATGTAAACCACGACAAGACACTACTGAAATATTCCAATTCTTGCATTTCACGAAAGAAATTCAAAATGAGCTTTGAAAAATTAAGAGAATGTAACTGTGACAAGGTAAAGCACAACAAAACACTACTGAAATATTCCAACTCTTACATTTCAACGAAAGAAATCCAAAATGAACTTTGAAAAATCATGAGAATGTAGCTGTGACAAGGTAAACCACGACAAGACACTACTGAAATATTCCAATTCTTGCACTTCAATGAAAGAAATTCAAAATGAACTACTTGCCCTTGAGGCAGATCCCGTTTATTTTCGATTCTGAGTATTTTTGGTTTTCCCTCCAAAATTGACCCCTGCCCACAGAAATGGAGGAAGGAGGGGCCTCTGAGCCTTGCCCTTGAGGCAGATCCCATTTATTTTCGATTCTGAGTATTTTCGGTTTTCCCTCCAAAATTGACCCTCTCTCCCCTGCCTCAGAAATGGGGGAACGAAGGGACTCTGAGCCTTCCCCTTGAGGCAGATCACGCTTTATTTTCGATTCTGAGTATTTTTGGTTTTCCCTCCAAAATTAACCCCCCCTCCCCTGCTCTCAGAAATGGGCGAACGAAGGGCCTCTGAGCCATCCCCTTGAGGCAGATCCCATTTATTTTCGTTTCTGATTAATTTGTATTTTCCCTCTAAATTTGACCCCCCCCCTCCCCTGCCCTCAGAACTGGTGGTAGGAGGGGCCTCTGAGCCTTGTCCTTGAGGTAGATCCCATTTATTTTCGATTCTGAGCATTTTTGGTTTTCCCTCCAAAATTGACCCCCCCCCCTCCCCTGCCCTCAGAAATGGGGGAACAAAGGGCCTCTGAGCTTTCCCCTTGAACCAGATCCCGTTTATTTTCGATTCTGAGTATTTTTGGTTTTCCCTCCAAAATTGACCCCCCCCCTCCCCCCTCCTCTGCCCTCAGAAATGGGGGGACGAAGGGCCTCTGAGCCTTCCCCTTGAGGCAGATCCCGCTTATTTTCGATTCTGAGCATTTTTGGTTTTCCCTCCGAAATTGACCCTTCACGTTAAAAAATTATCCAATCACTAATTACCCCTTTTTTGCAAATGTCAATCAATGAATTCCGATTGTAAAAGTGTGTTTAATCATGCTACCTAACCCACAGTACAGCAATTTGATATGCGTAGCCTACTGCCAGGAACCAGTGGGGGGATCCATGCTCGTAATTGCTAATCACCTTAACCCTTTTATCCATTGTCAAGTACATGCTCCAAAAATATTTTATTCAGAGATTTCACATTAAAAAATTATCCAATCACTAATTACCCCTTTTTTGCAAATGTCCATCAAACACCAAGGAACGTAATCTCACCGAACACGTCAAACTGTTTCCACAGACTTCAAAAATGGAACTGAGGATAACAGATGAGTGATCTAAAGCTTTCCCTAAAAACCTTTCCTAATAACTAGTCTAGTATTCTAGCATGGAAAGCTGCCAGGGAACGTGGAATTCCTATACACGCAAGCAAATAACATGGAGATTGCTATACACGCAAGCAAAATGGTACCTAGATAACTACTAGAATCTCCCCACACAGGAGTACAAACAACAGAGTTACAAGAGAGCATAACTAGCACAAGAGATAGCCAAAGTTCAAAGCTGGAGGAGTTTTTGAGTAGATAATTGGAATTAGTGGACTATTAGGTTTCTGGGTTGCAGCGGTAGCTAACAACCTAGTAAGAGACGACCACGGCCCCTAGTAAAAACTACGATACCTCGCAACTCCTAAAATACGGTCAGATCCAAACAAAAAGTACATCATTAGAACCACCTTGTCCTATATAAGAAACTTACCGTCCCTGGGCTTGAACAACAAGGACAATATATTGGCTTGAAAATTAAGAAAAGTGGCTGAAACCACGATATTCTGCATAAACACGAATCTTTTTTATTCTTTCTTTTCTTCAGATAGCGAAGCACTGGAACATCGTAGAGAGCTGTTCAATGGCTTACAGGAGATTGCCACATCTAGTGCCTTTTGTAATTAAAAAATTTTTTTTTTTAAAAATAGAATCACTTTTTACAAAAAAAAAGCTGAATTTTCCTGTACAAGCTTGATAAACGATGACGTCATAATCTTAGGTTGTAACCAAAATTGAATGCAATATTTATACACGTTTATCTTTCGACAAGACAATTTTATTTTAGTTCTCAGTTCAGCATCGCTAAAGTTATAATCTTGAGGATCGGATAATATAAGATAATTCCTGATGCGACAGATCGGTAAGAATTTGTCCCTGAGTTTGTTTGGAAGGTAAGATAATCCCATCCTGTTTGGTATATTCTACCTGCATGAATATTGCATTGCCTAAAATTAAGAGAATTTGCTGTATAAATAAACCAATAACCAGAAAAGATATTAGATTTTGTGACGCAGGTTAATTTCCCTGTTTGATTTCTAGTCAAGCTTATTCACATGTTTAGAAAAGTTTACTTTCGTATTTTCCTCTATGACCCCTATGTTACCGAGACCCAGAAATTAGTTTGAAGCGAATAATTTTAATATTAGCTACTTCTGTGTCAATATTCCTTAAAATTTAATATATTTTGGAGATATTGTATTGCGTTTCGTTGATAGTTTGAAATGGTATATTGCGTATTATCATTTTGTTGTGTGGTAATTATTACTTTGGTCAAATTGATTGATTAGGCTACATTATGCACAAATGTAGTTCACTGAGATATTTTAATATAATTTTTAACGGAGGCAATGCCATTTGAACATGAAGATATTTTATTTTCATATTCACAAAGACAAGCTAGCTGAAGGAGTAGTAGTTTAGGCTCAGGTGTGATTAGTGGATTACGAAAAAAAACTCAGATACAGCACAACGATTTCCAGGCGCCTCAAAAATCGTCTGCACAACATTTAATGCGTACGCTACACCTTAAAGTAATGAAAGAAAATGAAAAAAATCAAATCTGCAAGGCTCGAATAGATTAATTGAATAATGAGAGGGGGTCCATGGATCATTAGGATAGTGTAGACACCCTTGCAGATTTGAGCAAGTAACGCTTGTTGGAAAATTTCTGAGAGCGAAATTTCATTACAAGCAAATTACAGACCGTTGGGTCGTCAAGATAATTTTGTTAGGGATGTATTTCGAGAGAACCAGACGTATAAATCAAAAAATTCTAAGGCTGAATAAATGGGACTTCAAAAAAACAAAAAACTAATGAGAGTGAGCGTGTAACTCTGCAGGAGAGTCGGGGAGACAAAAACAGCCATGCCGTCTTAAGGGAGAAACCACATGATACTTAAGTTGCAACGGTAGTGGGCGCGGCAATCTGTAGGAGAGTTGAAATTCCAGGGGATATTCCAGTTCCGGATGAAAATACTTCTGAAACTCGTAGTTTTCCATGTAACCTCTTAGAAAATGATAAGCCTCAATCCTTGTATTACCAGAAATTTAAACAAGAGACATAATTTGTAGAATCGGCGTGCAATGTCAGACAGTAATATTTCAGGTGAATAATGCTTGTCAGCTCCAAAATGTGGGAGGGAAAATGAGCTTAAGGAGAAAAGAAGTTCTCTGTCCTCTTGGCGAAAAGAAAAGAGATAAGGGGAAGGTAAAGCCTGGAGGGCTTTGAGGTCTGTCCTATCAAATTTTTGAGGCAGTTGGCACCGATTGATGAGGGACGAGTCCCCTCGGTAGGGCAGAGATTATAGTCAGTTTCACCAACTTATAGCTGGTTACCCATAGCTGAAACTAGTATAGACCTAGGTACTACTTTGCGCAGGCCTCCGTACCAAACAGGTTTTTCTGGTAGGTAAACAGGTCATTACACTCGGTCATTACACTCTTTGTCAAGAGGATTTACGCAATTTCAAAGTTCAGTGTCTTTTTTTAGTGGTAAACCAGAAAACCGAAATGAGGGCAGGAGATAACTTGATTTACTTAGACAATGAACGATATTAATTAGTGATTGATTGTATCAATGGAGAAAAAAAAGGATTAAACTGATTAACATTTAAGATAACCCCAAAGGAGCTGTTAACTGAGGTAATTTGTTATAAATTTGAAAAATACCTAACGAAGAATCTGAAATGGTTGATTAACATTTGCAAAAAAGGGACTAATGGGATTTGCAAATCGGAGGAGATGGAGTGGTTATGCACTGTATAATACACAAGTGATGTTTTGGAGAGTATTGTCAATTTAAATAGGATCTATCGTTCCCCGTGGGGTTTAGTTAAATTGGGGTGAGTTGCAAGAATGTTCATTTGTACGAGAGTTCAGTAGCACAGGGGGTCAGTTGTACAGGGTGTCGGTTATACAGGGGTTCAGTTACATGGAGGGATTCAGTTGAACAAGGGGGGACTTTGGGCAGTGTGTGTCTCTTTAGGCTGTGTGTCTCTTTGGGAAGTTTGAATCTTTATGGTCTCTGTGTGCCTCTTTTGGCTGTTTGTGTCGTTTTGGGCTTTGCGTCTCTCTTTGGTCTGTATGTGTCTCTTTGGGCTGTTTGAGTCTTTTAGGTCTGTGTTTGTCTCTTTGAGTTGTGTTTCTCTTTGGCATGTCTGTGTCTTTTTGAGCTGTTTGTGTCTCTTTAGACTGTGTGTGTCTCTTTGGGCTGTGTGTCTCGGTGAGCTGTTTGACTCTTTTTGATCTGTTTGTGTGTCTTTTTGGGCTGTTTGAGTCTTTTTGGTCTCTGTTTGTATCTTTGGGCTGTGTGTGTCTCTTTTGGCTGTGTGTGTTTCTTTGGGCTTTGTGGGTCTCTTTGGGCTGTGTGTCTCGGTGGAATGTTTGTCTCTTTTTGTTCTGTGTGTGTATCTTTGGGGCTGTTTGAGTCTTTTTTTGTGCTGTGTTTTTCTCTGTGGGCTTCTGTCTCTTTGGGCTGTTTGTGTTTCTTTGGGTTATGTGTGTCTCTTTTGACTTTTTGAGTCATTTTGATCTGTGTGTATTTCTTTTGGATGTTTGTGTATCTTAGGAGTCGTATGTGAATCTGTGGGCTATGTGTGTCGCTTTGGAGCGGGTTAATAGTTTGATCTGTCTGTGTATGTATTGTAGTTTTTTTGTATGGGGATTTTTCCTTTTTCGATTTTTTTCTAATAGATGCCATGTGTGTGTCTTTTGGCAAAGTTTGTATCTTTGGAGGGATTTGAATCTTTTTGGTATGTATGTGTCTGTATGGTCGTTTTTTTTCTATTTGGGCGGTGTGTGTTTCTATTTGGGCTTTGCGTGTCTCTTCGATCTGTGTGTATTTATCTTTAGCCTGTGTGGGTGTCTCTTTTGGATGTGTGTGTCTCTTTAGGCTGTATGTCTCTTTGGGCAGTTTGATTCTTTATGGTCTGTGTGTGCCTCTTTTGGCGGTTTGTGTCTCTACGGGCTTTGTGTCTCTCTGTTGGATGTGTGCGTCTCCTGTCTCTTTGGGCTGTGTGTCTCTTTGAGCTGTTTGATTCTTTTTTGTCTGTTTGTTTGTCTCTTTGAGCTGTTTGAGTCCTTTTGATATGTGTTTTGTCTCTTTTGGCTGTTTGTTTCTATTTGGGATGTGTATGTTTATTTGGGCTTTGCGTGTCTCTTCGAACTGTGTGTATGTCTCTTTAGCCTGTGTGTGTCTCTTTGGGCTGTGAGTATCTCTTTAGGCTGTATGTCTCTTTGAGCAGTTTGAATATTTATGGTCTGTGTGAGCCTCTTTTGGCTGTTTGTGTCTCTTCGGGCATTGTGTCCCTCTGTTGGATTTTTGCGTCTCTTGTCTCTTTGGGCTGTGTGTCTCTTTGAGCTGTTTGAGTCTTTTTGGTCTGTTTGTTTGTCTCTTTGACCTGTTTGAGTCTTTTTGATCTGTTTGTGTCTCTTTGGGATGTTTGAGTCTGTTGTGGGATTTGTGAGTCTCTGTGGGGTTATGTCTCTTTTGGCTGTGTGTGTTTCTTTGGGCTATGTGTATCTCTTTGGGCTGTTTGATTCATTTTGGTCTGTGTGTCTTTCTTTTGGCTGTTTGTGTCTCTTAGGGGTCGTGTATGCCTCTTTGGGCTATGTGTGTCTCTTTGGGACGTTTGAATCTTTTGATTTGTATGTGTCTGTATGGGCGGTTTTTTTTTTTTTGTCTGTGTGTGTTTATTTTGGCGTTTTGGGTGTCATTTGGGTTTGTTTATCGGTGGTGTGTTTTTGTCTTTTTGATCTCTTTTTTTCTCTTTTAGCTGTTTTAGTCTTTTTTGGGCTGTTTTTGTCTCTTTGGGCTTCTGTCTCTTTGGGCTGTTTGTGTTTCTTTGGGCTATGTGTGTCTCTTTGGGCTGTTTGAGTCATTTTGGTCTGTGTGTGTCTCTTTAGGCTCTATGTCTCTATGGGCAGTTTGATTGTGTTTTGTGTGTCTGTGTTTATTTTGGCTGTTTGTGTCTCTTTGTTGTCTGGTTTGTCTCTTTTGGCAATGTGTGTCTCTTTGGAGGTTTGTAATATTTTTGGTTTTTTTTTGTCTGTATGGGGGTGTTTTTTTTTTTTTTTTCTTTTAGCTGTGTTTGTGTCTCTTTGGGCTTTGTGTGTCTCTTCGGACTGTGTGTATGTCTCTTTAGCCTGTGTGTGTCTCTTTGGGCAGTGTGTGTCTCTTTAGGCTGTATATCTCTTTGGGCAGTTTGAATCTTTATGGTCTGTGTGTGCCTATTTTGGCTGTTTGTGTCGTTTTGGGCTTTGTGTCTCTCTGTTGGATGTGTGCTTCTCTTTGGGCCGTGTACGTCTCTTTGAACTGTATGTGTCTCTTTGATCTGTGGGTATCTCTTTGTGATGTGTGTGTCTCTTTAGGCTGTGTGTGTGTCGTTGGACTGTGTGTCTTTTTTGGGGTGTCTGAGTCTTTTTGGTCTATGTTTTTCTCTTTGGGCTGTTTGTGTCTCTTTGAGCTATGTATGTTTTTTTGGGCTTTGTGTGTCTCTTTGAGCTATGTGTCAATACGTTTAAGCAATAAATATATTTAAGCTTAACCCGTCTTTATTCTTTAGAATAGTTCTATTGTAAGCAAGTAACAAACTCTTTCCTGAACTCGCCTCTTGGATACACAATGCAGAAACTTCATTTAAGAAACTATGAAAAAATTGTAAGTAAGTAACAAATTCTTTCTTGAGGTCACCTCTTGGATACACAATACAGAAATTTCATTAAATAAATTATGAAAAAATTGTAAGTAAATAGCAAATTCTTTCTTGAATTCACCAGATGGATAAACAAAAAGACATTTCGTTCAAGAAATTATGACAAAATTCTAAGTAAGTAACAAACTCTTTCTTGAAGTTACCTCATGGATACACAATGCATACACTTTATTTAATAAAATAAGAAAACTATAGTAATGCAGACAGAAAACAAGTAGTTATTTAATTCAACTAGTTTATAAAAAATAAATAAAGGTTCATTCAATACATTATGAAAAAATTGTAATTAATTATCAAGTTCTGTCTTTAAGTAAAATAATGTATATAAGAAGAAAAATTCTCAGAAAGTAAAAATTTCTGTATTGAAGTCAGATCGGAGGTAAACACTTTCATTGAAGAAATTTTGAAAAAATTGTAACTAAGTAGCAAATTCTTTCTTAAATTCACATGTTCGATTAACAAAAATACATTTCGTTCAAGAAATTATGATAAAATTCTAAGTAAGTAAAAAACTATTTATTGTTTTCACTAGTTAGATATAATATGTATAAATTAAATTCAAGAAATTATGAAAAAAATTATCAGTAAGTAACAATTTCTTTCTTGAAGTCAACTCTTGGATACGCAATACGGAAGTTTCATTCAAGAAATTATGAAAATAATTGTAAGTAAGTAACAAACTCTTTATTGATTTCACCTCTTGTATATACAGTACAGATACTTCATTAAAGAAATTATGAAAAAATCGCAAGTAAGTAACTTTTTTTCTCATTATCACAAAAAATTTTAACTTAGATACATTATGTATATATTAAATTAAATAAATTATAAAAAAATTCTCAGTAAGTAACAATTTCTTTCTTGAAGTCAACTCTTGGATGCACAATTTCATCCAAGAAATTATGAAAAAGTTGTAACTAAATAGCAAATTCTTTCTTGAATTCACATGTTGGATTAACAAAAATACATTTCGTTCAAGAAATTATGACAAAATTCTAAGTAAGTAACAAACTCTTTATTGTTTACATGACTTAGATACAAGATGTAGAAATTTAATTCAAGAAATTATGAAAAAATCTCAAGTAAGTAACTTGTTTTCTCTTTATCACAAACAATTTTAACTTAGCTAAATGATGTATAAATTTTATTCAAGAAATTATTAAAAAATTCTCAGTAAGTAACAATTTCTTTCTTGAAGTCAACTATTGGATAGGCAATACGGAAATTTCATTCAAGAAATTATGAAAATATTTGTAAGTAAGTAGCAAACTCTTTATTGATTTCACCTCTTGGATTAGCTTGTCACAGTTACATATTATGCAAAATACAATTCTCTAATTCAAATGTGAAACTTAGGTCCATTCTCTGGTTCAAATGTGGAAAAACCCGTGTGAATGAGTTGAAATATAACTTTTTTTCTCTTTATCACAAACAATTTTCACTTAGCTAAATGATGTAGAAATTTAATTCAAGAAATTATTAAAAAATTCTCAGTAAGTAACAATTTCTTTCTTGAAGTCAACTCTTGGATATGCAATACGGAAATTTCATTCAAGAAATTATGAAAATATTTGTAAGTAAGTAACAAACTCTTTATTAATTTCACCTCTTGGATATACAGTACAGATACTTCATTCAAGAAATTATGAAAAAATCGCAAGTAAGTAACTTTTTTTCTCTTTATCACAAACAATTTTCACTTAGCTACATGATGTAGAGATTTAATTCAAGAAATTATTAAAAAATTCTCAGTAAGTAACAATTTCTTTCTTGAAGTCAACACTTGGATACACAACTTCATACTTAGATACACGATGTAGAAATTAAATTCAAGAAATTATGAAAAAAGACTCAGTAAGTAACAATTTTTTTATTGAAGTCATCTCGTGGATACACAATACGGAAATTTCATTCAAGAAATTATGAAAATTTTTGTAAGTAAGTAGCAAACTCTTTATTGATTTCACCTCTTGGATACACAATACGGAAATTTCATTCAAGAAATTATGAAAAAATCGCAAGTAAGTAGCTTTTTTTTCTCTTTATCACAAACAATTTTCACTTAGCTAAATGATGTAGAAATTTAATTCAAGAAACTATTAAAAAATTCTCAGTAAGTAACAATTTCTTTCTTGAAGTCAACTCTTGGATATGCAATACGGAAATTTCATTCAAGAAATCATGAAAAAAATGTAAGTAAGTAGCAAATTCTTTTAACAAAATCTAAGTGTTAGAGTGATTGGTTGTGGTTTACCTTGTGACAGTTAAATTTTCTTGATTTTTCAAAGTTCATTTTGAATTTCTTTCATTGAAATGCAAGAGTTGGAATATTTCAGTAGTGTTTGGTTGTGGTTTACCTTGTCACAGTTACATGTTCCTGATTTTTCAAAGTTCATTTTGAATTTATTTCGTTGAAATGCAAGAGTTTGAATATTTCACTAGTGTTTGGTTGTGGTTTACCTTGTCACTGTTACATTTTCTTGATTTTTCAAAGTTCATTTTGAATTTTTTTCGTTGAAAAGCAACAGTTAGAATATTTCATTAGTGTTTGGTTTTGGTTTTCCGTGTCACAGCTACTTTTTCTTTATTTTTAATTGTTTATTTTGAATTTCTTTACTTTAAATGCTAGAGTTGGAATATTTCAGTAGTGTTTGGTTGTGGTTTACCTTGTCACAGTTATATTTTCTTGATTTTTCAAAGTTCATTTTGAATTTCTTTCGTTGAAATGCAAGAGTTGGAATATTTCAGTAGTGTTTGCTTGTGGTTTACCTTGTCACAGTTACATTTTCTTGATTTTTCAAAGTTCATTTTGAATCATTCAAGAAACGTGATTAAACACGTTTTTAAACAACATGCTATTTGCATGCCTTTCCTTGACACCTTTTCCAAACGAACGGGGATTCCCCGCTGGGTCCTACACCGTGCAAAAAAGTGAGCATTACGAAAAATCCACATTTACAACTAAAATAATATGAAATTACCAATAAATTTAATTAAAGAAATTATTAAAAAAAAAATCTTGACGGGGTTACGTGATTTTTATGCCTAAAAAAATTCATAATAATGTTTTTGTTTAGTTAATATTAATAATGGCTTGTGAGCGCATTTGGCTAGAGCGTCGTGCTAATAACGTGAAGGTCGTGTGTTCGATCCTCTCACGAGCTATAATTTTGACATTCGTATGGTAACTCCATAAGTTATTATAGGGATATATTTTATATCGAGTTAACGAATTTTTATAGGAATCAATACACACACAGACACGACACACAAACAGAATCATAGTGAGAGAGATATCCAAAAAGTTGGGTTGATCTAGGTTCACTTAGCGTGGCGCGCCACTCTAAGTGAAACTCGAGATCAACCCAACTTTTTTTCACACGGGTTTTTA
This sequence comes from Artemia sp. Qi Xiang Cuo, assembly GCF_049724085.1. Classification (NCBI taxonomy): domain Eukaryota; kingdom Metazoa; phylum Arthropoda; class Branchiopoda; order Anostraca; family Artemiidae; genus Artemia; species Artemia sp. Qi Xiang Cuo. The sequence continues at coordinate 960,422 of NC_142811.1, forward strand.
CACATTTGAACCAGAGAATGGACCTAAGTTTCACATTTGAACGAGAGAATTGTATTTTGCATAATATGTAACTGTGACAAGCTAATCCCAGAGGTGAAATCAATAAAGAGTTTGTTACTTACTTACAAATATTTTCATAATTTCTTGAATGAAATTTCCGTATTGCCTATCCAAGAGTTGACTTCAAGAAAGAAATTGTTACTTACTGAGAATTTTTTAATAATTTCTTGAATTAAATTTCTACATCATTTAGCTAAGTGAAAATTGTTTGTGATAAAGAGAAAAAAAAAGTTACTTACTTGCGATTTTTTCATAATTTCTTGAATTAAATTTCTACATCGTGTATCTAAGTCATGTAAACAATAAAGAGTTTGTTACTTACTTAGAATTTTGTCATAATTTCTTGAACGAAATGTATTTTTGTTAATCCAACATGTGAATTCAAGAAAGAATTTGCTACTTAGTTACAATTTTTTCATAATTTCTTGAATGAAATTGTGCATCCAAGAGTTGACTTCAAGAAAGAAATTTTTACTTACTGAGAATTTTTTAATAATTTCTTGAATTAAATTGCTACATAATGTAGATAAGTTAAAATTGTTTGTGATAATGAGAAAAAAAGTTACTTACTTGCGATTTGTTCATAATTTATTTAATGAAGTATCTGTACTGTATATCCAAGAGGTGAAATCAATAAAGAGTTTGTTACTTACTTACAAATATTTTCATAATTTCTTGAATGAAATTTCCGTATTGCGTATCCAAGAGTTGACTTCAAGAAAGAAATTGTTACTTACTGAGAATTTTTTTCATAATTTCTTGAATTTAATTTCTACATCGTATATCTAACTCGTGAAAACAATAAAGAGTTTGTTACTTACTTAGAATTTTGTCATAATTTCTTGAACGAAATGTATTTTTGTTAATCCAACATGTGAATTCAAGAAAGAATTTGCTACTTAGTTACAATTTTTTCATAATTTCTTGAATGAAATTGTGTATCCAAGAGTTGACTTCAAGAAAGAAATTGTTACTTACTGAGAATTTTTCTTTGTTTATCCAGTAGGTGAATTCAAGACAGAATTTGTTACTTACTTACACTTTTTTCATAATTTCTTTAATGAAAATTTCTGTATTGTGTATCCAAGAGGTGACTTCAAGAAATAATTTGTTTCTTACTTACTTACAATTTTTTTCAAAGTTTCTTAAATGAAGTTTCTGCATTTTGTATCAATGAGGTAACTTAAAGAAATAGTTTGTTACTTACTTAGAATTTTGTAATAATTTCTTGAACTAAATGTCTTTTTGTTTATCCATCTGGTGAATTCAAGAAAGAATTTGCTATTTACTTACAATTTTTTCATAATTTATTTAATGAAATTTCTGTATTGTGTATCCAAGAGGTGACCTCAAGAAAGAATTTGTTACTTACTTACAATTTTTTCATAGTTTCTTAAATGAAGTTTCTGCATTGTGTATCCAAGAGGCGACTTCAGGAAAGAGTTTGTTACTTGCTTACAATAGAACTATTCTAAAGAATAAAGACGGGTTAAGCTTAAAGATATTTATTGCTTAAACGTATTGACATATAGCTCAAAGAGACACACAAAGCCCAAATAAACATACACAGCTCAAAGAGACAAACATAGACCAAAAAGACTCAGACACCCCAAAAAGACACACAGTCCAACGAGACACACACAGCCTAAAGAGACACACACATCACAAAGAGATACCCACAGCTCAAAGAGACACATACAGTTCAAAGACACGAACACGGCCCAAAGAAAAGCACACATCCAACACAGAGACACAACGCCCAAAACGACACAAACAGCCAAAAGAGGCACACACAGACCATAAAGATTCAAACTGCCCAAAGAGATATACAGCCTGAAGAGACACACACTGCCCAAAGAGACACACACAGGCTAAAGAGACATACACACAGACCGAAGAGACACACAAAGCCCAAAGAGACACACACACAGCTCAAAGAGAAAAAAAAAAACAAACAAACCCAAACAGACACATACAAAACAAAAATATTAAAACCCACCAAATAGACACACAATGCCCAAATAGACATACATGACCTCTAAGAGACAAAAAAAGCAAAAATAAACACAGACACACCAAACAGATTCAAACTGCCCACAGAGAAATAGAGCCAAAAGAGACACACACAGACCAAAATGACTCAAACAGCACAAAGAGACACACATAGCCCAAAGAAACACAAACAGCCCAAAGAGACAGAAGCCCAAAGAGACAAACAAAGCCAAAAAAAGACACAACCCGCTAAAAGAGGCACAAAGATATAAAAAATAATAAAACAATCCAACGAGACAAACACCCAAATGTTACTCAAAAACCCAAAAGAAACACACACAGACCAAAAAAAAAAAACCGCCCATACAGACACATACAAATCAAAAGATTCAAACGTCCCAAAGAGACACACATAGCCCAAAGAGGCATACACGACCCCTAAGAGACACAAACAGCCAAAAGAAAGACACACAGACCAAAATGACTCAAACAGCCCAAAGAGATACACAGAGCCCAAAGAAACACAAACACCCCAAAGAGACAGAAGCCCAAAGAGACAAACAAAGCCCAAAAAAGACTCAAACAGCACAAAGATACACAAACAGATCAAAAAGACTCAAACAGGTCAAAGAGACACACAAACAGACCAAAAAGACTCAAACAGCTCAAAGAGACACACAGCCCAAAGACACAACAGACGCACACAACAAACAGAGATACACACTGCCCGAAGAGACACAAACAGCCAAAAGAAGCTCACACAGACCATAAAGATTCAAACTGCTCAAAGAGACATACAGCCTAAATAGATACTCACAGCCCAAAGAGACACACACAGGCTAAAGAGACATACACACAGTTAGAAGAGACACGCAAAGCCCAAAGAAACACACACAGCCCAAAGAGACACAAACAGCCCAAAGAGACAAAACACAGATCAAAAGGACTCAAACAGCTCAAAGAGACACACAAACAGACCAAAAACACTCAAACAGCTCAAAGAGACACACAGCCCAAAGAGACAGGAGACGCACACATCAAAAAGAGAGACACAAAGCCAGAAGAGACACAAACAGCCAAAAGAGGCACACACAGACCATAAAGATTCAAACTGCCCAAAGAGACATACAGCATAAAGACACACACACATCCAAAAGACACACACACACAGGATAAAGTCGAAAACACACCGTTCGAATACACACGCAACGCAAAAACACAAAAAAAACCCGCACAAACACACAACCAACGCCCATACAGACACATACATACCAAAAAGATTCAAATCCCTCCAAAGAGACACACATTGCATCTAAGAGACAAAAAGAGCCAAATGAAACATACACAGACCAAAAAACGCCAATACAGACAAATACAGACCAAAATATTCAAACGCACCAAAGCGACACACATAGCCCAAAGAGGCACATACGACTCCTAAGAGACACAAACAGCCAAAAGAAAGACACACAGACCAAAATGACTCAAACAGTCCAAAGAGACACACATAGCCCAAAGAAAGACACAAACAGCCCCAAAGAGACAGAAGCCCAAAGAGACAAACACAGCCCAAAAAAAGACTCAAACAGCCCCAAAGAGACACAAACAGATCAAAAAGAGTCAAACAGTCCACCGAGACACACAGACCAACGAGACTCACAAAGACCAAAGACACACACACAGCCCAAAGAGACACACACACCCCACAGACACAAAAAAAGACAAACAAGAATCAAACATACCACACAGACATATACCCATACCAAAAATACTCGAACAGCTCAAAGAGTCACACAGACCAAAGAGACAAACATATACTAAAGAGACACAAACAGCACAAAAAGACACAGACATGCCAAAGAGAAACACACCTCACAGAGACAAACACAGACCTACAAGACTCAAACAGCCCAAAGAGACACATACAGACCAAAGAGAGACGCAAAGCCCAAAACGACACAAACAGCCAAAAGAGGCACACACAGACCATAAAGATTCAAACTGCCCAAAGAGACTCACAGCCTAAAGAGACACACACTGCCCAAAGTCCCCCCTTGTTCAACTGAATCCCTCCATGTAACTGAACCCCTGTATAACCGAAACCCTGTACAACTGAACCCCTGTGCTACTGAACTCTCGTACTAGTGAACCTTCGTGCAACTCAACCCACTTTAACTACGCCCCTCGGGGAACGTTAGATCCTTTTTAAATTGACAATACTCTCCACAATATCACTTGTGTATTATACAGTTCATAACCACTCCACCTCCTCCGATTCGCAAATCCCATTAGTCCCTTTTTTGCAAATGTTAATCAACCATTTCCGATTCGTCGTTAGGTATTTTTCAAATTTATAACAAATTACCTCAGTTAACAGCTCCTTTGGGGTTATCTTAACTGTTAATCAGTTTAATCCTTTTTTTTCTCCACTGATACAATCAATCACTAATTAATATCGTTCATTGTCTAAGTAAATTAAGTTATCTCCTGCCCTCATTTCGGTTTTCTGGTTTAACACTAAAAAAAGACACTGAACTTTGAAATTGCGTAAATCCTCTTGACAAAGAGTGTAATGACCGAGTGTAATGACCTGTTTACCTACCAGAAAAACCTGTTTGGTACGGGGGCCTGCGCAAAATGGTACCTTGGAATATACTGAAACTTAACAAAGCCTAGTCTTTCCAAAACTCGGTTTCCAAGGAGATACTTTTTCCAGTTACCAGTTAGTCCCTACTCCCTCAAAAACTTTTTCCTATATGAAGTTTTACTTTCAGTAGACATCTAAATTTGTTCGTTATTTGACTGTCACATGGGGTGGGACCCTGAGAAGTTGCTTCTTATTTCCTTAAGATTTGAAACCGATTCCCCTGTACATCAATTGTCCTCGCAGCACTTCGTATCTTGCACCAGGAGTAATATAAACTATACCAAGGGCAAGTTCCATTTTACTTCAGATTTGGATTTGTTCCATCGATGGAATCTAAGCGGCTAGTGCAGCCCCTCCTTTGGACACTTGGTATCGTTTCAAATGCTAGAACCCCGTCATTAGTTTCTGTCGAACGTAAGTTCAAGAGGGCAAGAGAGTTTCTTACTTAATAGTGTTACAAATCACTGAGAAGGAATGACCCAGAAAGCATAACATTTTTTAGTACAGGCCAACTAGACTTTGACCCCGAACAAATTGCAACAGAAATTCTTTTTACACCATGTTGCAGAGAAAAAAAAGCTGAACAACATATCTCAAAGTTGCACATTCTAGGTAAATGCAAAACTATTTTTTTTTTTTTGCTTTTCGTGTCAGTTTTTTCTAAAAAATATGAACTGTCGGTAAATGTCAGTTTTTCTGTATAATAATAATAACAATAATTTATTATAAGCCAAAAAACTAGGCCAAACAGCAGAGTATTCTTAAATGCACTCCACAAGAAAAATAACATAAATATCAAGTTTCACTCATTGATGTCAACGCTTTATTTACATATTTACATAACTGCCTGATTGTCCTTTTTACAGTTGTCGGCAGGATCTTCGGGAACCGGGGAATATATGAAATACCGCCCCAATGTAAAATGAAGACCCAAGCCCAAAAATGAAAGCAAATTTGATGTACAATGTACCAGAAAAAATTTCCTAATCATCAATATGTGATTTTACCCTTCTCATTGTTGTGACTTCTTTTTCACCATACTATCAGAAGGCAATTATTCTAACATAAAATGATGAGCTGAGCCCAAAAATCAAATTAACCTTTATAATGTCTACTAGAAAAACCGTTTCAAATTCATCAATATGCACTTTTTCATTATCATTTGACATGTTTCTTCTAGGACTTATTGTCCACCAATTCGTCGATTGTTGGTAAAAGCAAGTTGCAACAGAAATGATTTTTACACCATGTTGTAGAGAAAAAAAAAAGCTGAACAACATTTCCAAAGTTGCATATTCTAGGTCGAGGCAACACTAGTTTTTTTTTTAGCATACTTTAATTAAAATAAAATATTTTGTAGGCATCAAGGCATGGCTAATTGTAGAAAAAGCCAAGACAGATAGTCCGAGTGATTAAGAGGCAACTCTGGGATAAGCCCTTTTTAAGATTGTATAAATATGATGTCATTTCATTTGTTGATATGTTTATCTATCATCCATCCATATGTCATTCCTAGGGCAGAAGTAAGGTAGATAGTCATAGAATTAAGGGATGAAAGATTGGATTGATTTTGCGTTAACGCGCGACGGACAATGTCCACTGGACTTGTATGCAAAATCTGGGAATGAATTTGCTCGTACTCAGAGGCAGCGAACAAATGAAATCTAAGTTTAATAGGCTTGGTCGCTTGTAGTCTTAAGGTGGAATACCGTGTCATAGGATTGAAACATGACAAACAAGTCCCCTGGACTTGCTGACTAAATTGTCGGTTTGAAATCTTATAATTAGTTAGCCTGAATCTGATCGTCGCTGGCTCCATCACCTGATGGGTCCGCCTAAAAATATTGATTGCAAGATTTTTATTAAAACATGAAAAATATTCGAAAAGAAAAATCATCTATGAAACTAGTTTTCAGCGGCCAACATTTAAAATCCCTCTTAGAAATACTATTATCAACAAACTGACTAGTATTCACAACTGATAAAATTATCGAATCAACTTCATGAACATTTGAAAGGCACAATAAAACTCCGACTAGTACTCACAACTTATTCTTTTGATTCAGATATGTAAGCTTTGACGTTCTCCTCATCGTTATAGCTTTCAATTCTCGGTGAGAAAGAACATGCTGTCCCTTTGCACGTTTTACACGCTACAGTGCAAGCTAAGCCGTTTTTAAAGCAGCTACATCTCGTTGAGCTACATTCCAGTTGACAGGAGCACTTCACGATTTTCAGAAGCAGACGAGGGGCTGGTGGGACGTTAGTAGTCAATGAATACAAGAAGTCATCTTTATTTTTTCCAACTCCATTCCTCGGCTTTTAGTTCAGAATCAGGATCTCCACACCTTACCGGAACTTGGTGGAAAACCCCGTAACTGTTGAATTTAGCCGCATCAGAAGTTGGTGGTAATTGCTCTGGGCCGACAAACGTGCTAGCAGTAGTCACCTTCTTTTTAAAAGCTTCCCTGCGGAGTTCATTCAGGTTTCCCTGTTATGATGAGTCATATATCATGAGCAGAGCGTCTTCTTCAGCAACCCTTGCTTCCTCCTTCGAAGCTGACTTCAGCATGAAAACTGCAGCTGATGTACGAATATTGTCATCTGCCATGCCTCTTCAGTGCAAGGCCTTTTCCCACACTGGTGATCCGTGAAGTAGAGTCACAGCCTAAGATGGCACGAACAAAATGAATCAGATGGTATGTATCTTGGCCAAGCTTTTCTATTAATTTGTGATTATCCCATATTTGGGAAGCTTTGTTCGACTTTGGCTCAGGTGCAAAGAATAGTTTCTTGCTGTATAGGTCACCATGATAACAAAATAGAACCAAAAGATAAGTATCATCTCCAATGAACGCAGTGTCGTAATACCGGGAGGAATCAACAGCAGCTTGCACAATTGGGATATCTACATCGCCTGGACTACGACGAAGCCCTTGATCGGAGATAAACAGCCAAAGCGCAGATAAACCTGGCCTTGTTTTCTTACAGGACCAGAACTCATCCTTTTTTAAGTTCAGCTGCATATCTGCTGTGAAGAAAATCTCACGGCCGATTATACGACTTCTCTTTGACTGGGCAATATCTTTTATGATAGCTCCGCCATCGTAGTCGTCAAAAACAATAGTGGCAGATGGATAATTTTGGGTGAGGTAAGTAGCATAATGGTCAAGGATTTTGAAATATCGTTCATTTTTGGCCAATAGAATTTTGTCCAGAAGAGCTCCACCGTCTATGATATTTCGAATGCCTATGGGAAAGGGAGTCGAGCGCTCCTCAAGATTACAAGTCTGTGCTATAGTCTTGGCAAACTTTGGCTTGTTCGGAAACTGGTGCACGCAAGAACTGTCAAAAGTGACGCCGGGTAGGAACACAGTTCGTGTTGAAAGTACTCAGATTCCGTGAGATTGAGCCTCTTTGCTAGCGTGATGAAGCTCTGAAAAAGGAGAAAGGGGGTCTAGTCTTTTGCAATCTCCGCCTGGATTCTGCTTTGTAGTAATTTGAAATGCCTGTGTTTTTTGTCGAAACACAAAATCAGCGACCAGTTTTCAACACATGGAATCAATGATTTTTAGGCCTTAACCTCTAGCAGAATCAATGTTGGGCCATTCGCTAGCTGTCATACCGTTGGTAATGTTTCTTAGTTGAAGTTCTCCATTCAATCGAGACCCGTTTTATAGGATACTGATATAAACCAGTGTGTCTATACAATCTCTTAGCTGCCTTGGCTCGGACATTTCCTTCTCTTGCTCACTATTTCCATAGAAAACCTGTGAGATACCCTCCATCAGAAGATTTAGTACAGAGCAAGACAGAACCCATAAAGACCTTTGAACCTATGCCATACCACTTTTATCGGTAAGACCACCAGCCGTTTTGAGACAACACATGATCTCTTGCAAAATGACAATATTCGTGAAGAGCCCAGCCCAGAATCTATCAGAACGTCTGATCACATGCATCCCATTCTGGAAGGCTTGATAAACGGTGCAGTGAAACTTGATAAACATTTGCAGTGCAGCTTTTTTTAGCTTGTTAGGTGGCGAATATATCGAATAACTTTTTTGTATCTATAGATGGCAAGATATCAAACACGAGCATTAACGTGACTTAGTAAATGTTTACTCGGGGTAATTTTCAATCGTGACTTCTTAGCTTAGGGTTTTATCCGAGAAATCACTTGAACAAAGCGTGGGACGAAACGTTGATATAATTAATTGCATACGAAAGTAATGAAAGTGGTGTAGCTGCCTTCTCTGGGTTAACTGGTCTTCTAAACAAGCCAACCATAATTTATCTGCCCACTTATTTTTTTTTTACCAACAACCAACGAATTAGTGGACAATAAGTGCTAAAAAACATATAAAATGAAAATAAAAAAGTGCATATCGATGAATATCAAACGGGTTTTCTAGTAGACACTATATCAGGTTAATTTGATTTTTGGGCTTAATTCATCATTTTATATCAGAATAGTTGCCTTCTGATAGTATGGTGAAAAAGAGGTAACAACGATGTGAAGAGTAAAATCACATATTGATGGTTATGAAACTTTTTTCTGGTACATTTTATACCAATTTAGCGTTCATTTTCGGGCTCAGCTCAGCTCAGCGTCATTTTACATCGGGACGGTACTTCATATACAGAAAAACGAACATTTAACGACAGTTCATTTTTTTTAGAAAAAACTGAAAAAATTGACACGAAAAGCAAAAAAAAAACTAGTTTTGCGTCGACCTAGAATGAGTAGCTTTGGATATATTGTTGATATTTTTTTCTCTAAAAAATGGTATACAAATCATCTCTGTTGCAATTTGTTTGGGGTCAACCCATATTTTTGGCTAGTTTGCCTGTACTATTTGTCCCTTTTAAATTTTTTTCATATTATAAGAGGGCTGTTGGGTACACGGTTTTACCTGACCATTTCGTAACTATGTTAGCACGATTATTTTTTTACTAATATTGAAGATTACCTTCTTGAAAATCAAATACATGGTTGCAATGGCTATATACAGCGCATTATTCCAATTCTTCTACATTGGAAACATGTTCGATGACAGCGGACCCTGTAGTCAAGCTGACCTGTAGCTGCAGTATAGACGTTGGCTAGAGATGGGGAACTAGAAAGTTTATGTGAGATTTTGAAGTTGGTGCTTCGTCCCTTTGAGATTCTGACCAATTGCTGTGGCAACAATTTATCTCAGATGAGTAGTATTAGCCGTATCAGTCGTAGTATTTGCAAGCACTTACTGCCTTTTGGTTAGCTCAACATCCTCTTTCACATACTCTGAACGTTTTAACTTAATAATCCCATTGATTGTTAAGATATTACTGATACGTACTTTTGACAACCTACATGCACATACTATGTTTTGATTTAATTCATATTCCCCCTCAATATTCCCTACAAATTCCACCTTCATATCCTTAGCCTTAATACTCTCAGGTGTGCCTAAGATGTTGCTTGCAAGCCTTTTGGACAATATACACACACATAGTACGTTTCGATTTAATTTAACATCCCCTCAACATTCCATGAAAGATTCATTTTAGTAACATTAGCCTCAGTAGTAGCAGTAATCGTAGTACCAGCAGCAGCAGTAGTAGTATATATTTAACGGGATAGAAATTCAAAAACCTCAAACTATCCAAGTTAAAGTTACCCATGTAAAATAAGACCATTTGAAACATGAACCTAAAAATTCAAGTAATCCAGAGATCGAAGAAGGTTGATCGTGTAATATAGAAAGTAGAAAAATAACTTATTTTAATCAAGGAAACTTTGTATAACTTTTCCCACCACAATAACCACGAGAACTACAAAGTAATTTCGTGTAAATCAAACTGTATTATTCTAAAACTAAATTTAGAGGAAGCATTTCAATGTAAGCAGGCTGTATTGTCACACAACAATAGCCATAAGAGATACAAAGTATTTTCATGTAATCAAGCTGTATTATTCTAAAAACTAAGTTTAGAGTAAACATTTCAATGTAATCAAGTTGTATTGTCACACAACAATAGCCATAAGAGATACAAAGTATTTTCATGTAATCAAGCTGTATTATTCTAAAAACTAAGTTTAGAGTAAACATTTCAATGTAATCAAGTTGTATTGTGACACAACAATAGCCACAAGTAATACAAAGTAATTTTGGGTAATCTAGCTACATTGTTCCGAAACTAAGTTTAGAGTCAGGAATTCCAATGAAACCAAGTCGTATTGTCCCAAAAATTTCAAAATGCAAATCTTATAGCTATAAATCGTGTGAAAGTTGAAGTAGCCAATTGGTCTATTCCCTGTCCAATAGGAATATAGAACACACTACTAGACCAATAGGCCCAATGTAACATACTGTTTAGCAAAACCTTAATGTAACCTCTGGTGAAATTAAATAGTATAGTTAGTTAGGACTTGGCAATTTCGCGCCAGTCTAGAGCAGTCTAGTGTAGTCTAGAGTAGTCTAGAGGAGTTTTTCGGTGAGTTCTTGACCAAACATATGTAAGTTTAAAGTGAATCTATTATCAGCCCACTGACAATTTTAACAATGTTATGTGAGTCCTTTACCATGTTCAACCTAATTTTTGAACTTTAATTTTAAATAAGACCCGCGTTGGAATATATTTCACAGTGTGTAATTTTATCACAGTACCTATGACAGTGAATTGAAGTGCAGATAATTTGATATTCCTGATCCAGTTTTGTATCGCAAATGTGAGTAAAAAATAAATACATTACTTTCTTACTTTTTGATTCTTCATGTTAGTATTTCTCAAGATAATTAGTCCTTTTGTCTCTCTAGGGAACATGAATCCTTTTAATCTGATCTCGACTAAGTATGCCTATTAATATACGCTCCCCGCTTGACCCGCTGTTTTAATCCCCTGTCGCATTAAGTTCCCCCTCAAACTATGCTATAAAATTTAGATAACCTCACTACAAAGAATTATAAAATCCCCCATTATAACATAACAAATAACCCCCCCCCCCATTTGATATATATAGCGCCTTTTGGTAAGTTCAACAGCCCCCTAAACATACCCTGAAAGTTTCAAATGAATGTCCTAAACATTAAGCTGAGACATTGCTGATACATCCTATTGACAACCAACCCACATAGTGTGTTTGATTTAGTTTAATATATTCCTAAACATTCCCTGAAAGCTTCACCTTTATACCCCTAACCTCAGTAGTATTTATAGTCGTCGTCATAGTACTATTAGTACCACTATGCACATAGCGTCTTTTGTTTTTTTTCCACCTCGCCCCCCCCCTCTACATACCCTGAAACTGTCAACTTAAATAAGTTCCACATCCTTTTGACAACCTGTATACAAATAGTTTGTTTTGATTTAATTCATCATCCTCTTTGAAACATTCCCTGAAATTCTCAACCTTAGCTTTAGCAGTAGTAGTATAAGTAGTAGCATGCACATATTTTCTTTTTGTTACATATTTTCTTTTTGTTTTTTTGTTACGTATCCCAGCTAAAAAAATACTGACACGTGAGCTGAAAAAGCAAAATCTGAATAGCTTTGCCGAGGAGTTGAGCTGTATCAAGTGGGACTCGGTCCTGGGGATTTCTGGTGATTCTTCTCTAGCGTACAATCAGTACATGTATATTTTCCAACCGATTTATGAGAAAACATGCCCCTTGCGCTTGACCAAACAAAAGAGGGACGATCCCCGCAAGCCGTGGATTACGGAGGCAATAATAGACATGATAAAAAATAAAAACTTGTTATATGAGCAATATCTTTTTTTTTCCTTTTTTTATCTTAATAGTCAGGATGACGCAGATTTTGCAGAGTTCAAGCGAATGAGAAGTAAAGCGAACAGTATGATAAGGCAAGCAAGGAAGAGGTATTCTCAATAAACTTCGTCAGAGAATAAGGTAAAAACCGTAGCTACATGGGAATCTATTAACAAGTTTTCGAAAAGTCGTAAAAATATTCAGCCACTTTTCACTGACATAAATGGAAGTTATGCGGGTGATAACAATGTAGTCACGAATCATTTTGGCCAGTTTTATTCTCAGGTTGGCTCGTCTGTTCAAGAGAGTGTAAGGTGTGACAGGGAAAATTTTATTAGCGAGGAATTCGTGGACTCTCGTGGAGACAATGTAGAGTTCCAGTTTGAAAAGTGTACAAGTGATGAAGTGATTAAAATAGTGAAAAATATAAAACCGAATTCTGCTGGGTTAGATGGCGTGAATCTGAGAGCTTTTAAAGCTGTGTTAATATATATACGACCATGTATTCTCCATATTATCAACTTATCTATGGTAACGGAGACCTTTCCAGAAGCGTTGAAGCAAGCTAAAGTTATCCTGCTTTACAAAGGGGGTGCCAGGTCAGAAACCGGTAACTGCAGACCAATATCAATACTGCCTTTATTGTCAAAAATTTTGGAAAGTGATTCATCGCCGTCTATATGACCATCTCACAAAATATACCCTACTCAGTGACACCCCAGTCGGGTTTCGAATTGTTCCTTCCAAGAGTCATGCTTACATTCCTCTTGTATATGTTTTAAATTATGGTTTAGTAAAAGAGAGACTCACTCAACAAGTATTTTTTGAGGTTGAGGAAGCCTTTCATATGGTGGATTTTAAAATTTTAGATAAATTATTATACATCTTAGGTGTTAAAGGAATGAGTTTGAAGTGGTTTGAAAGTTATTTGTGTGGGAGGTCTATTAAAGTGATGATTGATGATGCTTTTTCTTCCCCTTATCAAGTGTCGTGTGGTGTGTCACAGGGATCGGTCCTTGGTCCACTTCTGTATCTGGTTTATGTGGATAGCGTGAGGTTTTATCTTCCACATTGTTGCTTAACGGCATTTGCTGATGACACTGCAGTTACGTTTTCTACTCGGTTTTTGGATGGTCTTGTGTCGAAAGTGAATTGTGTTCTGAGAAATTTCCATGTTTTTACTAGTTTGAGTTTGTTATCAGTTAATGTTACTAAGACTAATTTTATTGTATATTCTAGAGTAGGCAAGCCCAGTGATATTGATGGTAGAATTCTGTTCAATAATAAGCCTGTAGTTCAAGTTCAAGAAATCCGGTGCTTAGGTTTTTACATTGATTGTAATTTTTCGTGGAAACGCCACAGTGATGTTGTTGCCACAAAGGTTGCACGTGGCCTTGGAGCGATTCGTCGTTTTAAAAATTTCTTACATCAGAGAGTTTTATTGATTTTATAACATGCTTTGATCCACCCAGATGCTTCACACGGCTGTATGTTAAGGTTCAGTAATTTTTATTTGAATTTTAAACATGTTCAGACTCTTCAAAATAGAGCGATGCTTCTCAGTGTTGGTTCTTTTTGAGGTGTAAATAACTCTTCATCTTACTTCAACACGATGCATGTGCTGAATGTAGGACAGCTACGAGACTACCAAATAGGAATTTTCGCTTATCAATGCTGGAATGATGTTAGTCCAGAGGTTTTTCGTGATCATTTTAATGACAATAGGTCTTTGCACCATTATGAAACTCGTCATGCTAGTGATTTCATTGTTCCGAATAGAAGTGGAACCAGGGCCGGCTTCCATACTAGATTTTCAGGACTTAATGTGTGGAACTCTATTTCGGAGAGCATTCGGGCGGCTGAGCACCTGGGGTTATTTAAAAATAAATTGAAAAAATATTTGTTAGGTCAAGGTTCATAGTTTTTTTTTTTTCTTTATTATTATTATTATTATTTATTTTTATTATTATTATTATTAAATGAATTGATGAGAGATTGATTTTTTTTGTTTTTTAGTGTTTTTTTATTATTATTATTATTATTAAGTTTTTTTTTTTTTTTTTTTTTTTTTTTTTTTTTTTTTTTTATAGTTAATCATTAATTAGTAAATGAGTTGTATGTACCCGCCCAGTCGCAAGTGCTTTTTGGTATCTTTCTTGGGGCGGGTATTGGCATATTTGTTAAATGTATTTTGATGTTAAATAAAATGAACTGAACTGTTAATTCATGACCCACATAACTTTCACCTTCATACCCTTAGCCCTAATAGTAATAGTAGCAATGATAGTAGTAGTAGTAAAAGTAGCAGTAGCAATATGCATATATCGACTTTCAGTCAGTTGAACATCTCCCTCATCATGCCACAAATGCTTCAAACTTAACACTCTAAGCCTTTCCTAAAATTTTTCTGATACACCCTTTTGACAACCTATTGGCACATAGTGTTTTGATTTAGTTCTAATTCCCCCTTAATATTGCCTAGTCGCATGTACATGTCGCATTTTAGTGAATTGATCATTTTCCTCATCATTCACTGAAAGTTTCAACTTAATACCATAAGCCATTCCTGGGATATTCTCTTTTGACAGACTGCATTGACATACAGTGCAATGACTTAGCTCAACAATCCCCTCGACATTACCTGAATGTCCATGACCTTTTTGAACACCTAAGGTCAAACAAAACCCCCTTCCCAACAACAAATACTATATGTGTACACATTAAGCCAATTGCATAGCTTAAAGCCCTTGCCCCATGAGCTGTGTGGGGGGAGGTGTCACCCCCAGAGGCACATTTATTGGACCTTTCAACTATACTGAAAAAGTTGTCATCTCAAAATCTTGATCCGATGTATATCGGGAAAAAAAGGGCGTGGGAGGGGCTAGTTGCCCTCCAATTACTTTTGACTTTTAAAAAGGGCACTAGAGCTTTCTATTTACAATCAGATGAGCCCCTTCTGAAGTTTCTAGAACTACCGCTTCCATACAAAGTCATTACCTCAAAAATTGTGTCTGAGATAATGAATAATTGATCTAAACCACATGAGCACTTTGAAAATAACTGACAACGATCATCACAGCAAATCACAAAAAAAATGAAGCACAACGAAATCTCCGGTTAGAAGACACCCAGTACAAAATCTGCGGTTAAAATACAAGTAACAGCGAGAATCACAAATGTACAAGCCAGCCGCGTTCCAGTACCAGGAGCCGAGTGAAGCTTTGACTCCTGGTATTTGCTATTATATAATGTAAGTAAAGTTATTGAGCCCCCTCCCAAGTTTATACGTTCATCGGTTCCAAATGAAATAACCAGGAAAAAACACATATATAAAACAAAGAAAATACATAGAACCTATCTCACACTTTTCTATAAGCAACATTAGAGCATTAGCCTTAGTGGACTAAGAATATTATTCCCTCTCTGCTCCAGATAAAAGTGCTGCTCTGCTCCTCTCTGTCCTGCTTTTGAGAGGATCAAGGATTTGGGAAAAGGAAGAGACATGGTTTTGGCAAACGATTTTGATTGTTGTTTTGCCGGACAAAAGAGTATGAACGGAAGTGAAAATATCCTACAGTCCAGGTGAGGGAGTCCAACCTCTACCCTATCCACTGGATCCACAACAACAGCCATTTCATTCCCGACCCTTGCCTAACACTTTTGGTGTCAATATTCAGAATTTGTTATAATCATAAACGCAATTGTTATAATTATGAACACACTTGTAACAATCATATACACAGTTTATTATAATGATAAACATGATTTACTTTAAATAGAGCTTACTGAGAACTGACCAATGAGTGTGTTTAGCAGATTGGACATCGTCTTCCAAATTAGTGTTTTGGGCCGATACCATTGACTGGGTTTCATATCTGAAGTGAACTACCGGCTTATGGTCTTACTGACTTTTGAAAAAAGCTGAATCTCAGTCAAGAAAATACGATTTTAAGGTTCTGCCAGAATAAAGATTCTACAAAAATGTTGGTTTTCAGGTAGAAATAAACCAGGGGCGGATCCAGGATTTTTTTTTTTTTTGGGGGGGGGGAATGGGGGGTAAAAAATAGGTTGATCCGAAATTTTTTTGTTACGGGGGGGGGGCGCAAAATAGGTTAATCCGATAAACTTGCGTTAGGAGCAAGTTTAATTAACACAAACTTGAGTTAATTAAGTAAATTATACTATTTTGGACTACGCTATGGGGGGGCACCCCCGGGCCCCCCTGGATCCGCCACTATAATAAACACGAATTCATGATAGACTCATGGAGCAAACATTGTTTTATTTTGACATATTAGGCACTTTAAAAAATCCAATGTCCTAAAGGGCTCCCTATCAAACATTCTGCTTAAAATAATATGATCGATTCTGCTTCAGTATAATATAAAACAAATGAAACATACAAAAGAAAAACAATAAAATAGGACACCGGATTAATGATATAAACATCACCATTGATTATATTCACCATTTTTTAATTGATTAGGTTCAACAGCAACAACAACACAAAGCTTTCTCTCAGGTTTAATCATCTTTTAAAAGGTTTACCATATAATTGAAAAGTGGGGAGCAACTATCAAACTTATCGGGTAACAGTATCAAACTTAAAAGCTATTCACTTCCTGAATCTGCTTGTTCCCCGAGAAGGAACAAATTCTTTATTTTACCCTAGATATAAAACTTAAATAGATCTCATTCAATATTTTCAGCTTAAAACATCCAGCTTAAAAGATTCTTATTCATTTTGTCGATTCCTATCATTTTATAGATGGCGCTGGTTGTCATAATTTAGTCCGATTTTGATATTCAAATATAAGTTAGGTGAAACTGCTCCAGATGCTTGAAATTAACTCAGGAGCACCCTTTGGAGAGTTTACATCCTTGGAACGTTGTCAAATCGAGTTAGCTCTGACCAAGCCAGCGATTTAGAAGAATCAGTCTGAGATAGTATTATATTGACGTACATATTTTATACACTCCACATTGTACTGTCAAACAAACCTATTAATAGCAAAACCGGTTAAAAATTCAAGAAAAAACATGTTATTTGGAGACACAATTAATTTAACAATTAATTAATTAATTTAACATTGTTAACTAATTAACTCGCCCGTTAAGTGGTTTATTTGTTTAACGTAACCTTTCCTAACACAGAATCATTTAAGGTTAAAGCATAACGTCAGAAAAGTAATGTTAAAATTCTATTAGAAATTGGCAACATCATTTTTAGATTCTTTCAGCAAAGACCCATATTTTCGAATGCTGTTGATTCCAGAGGGGGCCTGAAATTTCAGAAGATAAGACGGAATAAGTGTAAAATTATTCTGAGTGCAGCCGGGTTGCAGCGGTAGCTAGCAACCTAGTAAGAGACGATCAAGTCCAATACTAAAAAATGTAACAGCCCATAACTCCTTATATTGTTAAAGGATAGGTAGACAACCAAATCTTAGCAGATTACTTTACGAAAATTAGAATTTTATCATTAAAATGTCCAAGAATCAGAACAACAAATTTATTTAAAATTGAAGCTCCGCTTTAAATGTGTCTGAGCAGGAAATGACGGGTGTGTTTTTTCTTACCGGAAAAAAGGATTTTTGCCACTGTATGTCACCCGAAAATGCCTTTTTGGTACTACAGATTTGATCATAACCCGAAAAAAGAGTTGGAGAATTGATTCCATAAATAGCTGAGGCAAACCCTAAATTTAGAAAAATACTTTTTTGAAATTTAAAAAAAGACCCCCTGGATTTAAAAAAACATATTTTTTTTATCTTTTTGATAGCCAAAGATACAATAGGGGGTTGGCAGTGGCTATCGTAAGGTTCTGTTTATTTTAAGTTTAACGCCACTCTTATTAAAACTTGACTACTCCATTTGGATTCTTGTTTAAAAAACGTCAAGACTATATTTAGTTCCTAATCAAGGGGCGCAAAATCACAAAATGTAGGACGAAGGTGCGATAAAAAAAAAAAAAAAAAAAAAATTAAGATGCAAAAAGAATAAATGTTTTTCCCAATTCTACCGGGGAGGTCTTTTATTTTTATTCTTTGAACTAAAATATCAAAATAGAAATTTTTCAAAATCTAAGAGGGGTGGGGGGAATTATCCCCCCCCCCCCTAAAAAAAGGCATCCCCCCCAAATATTTCCCAAAATATTCATAGCAGTTCTCCTGTTTTGACAAATATGGGCCTTCCGCAACAGATTCCATTGTATTTGCCTGATTTTTTCTTTGCGTGTACACCATTTTGTGTCTCTTATTAAACTATAACTAACAAAACTAATTACTATTTCACTCAAGGCTTTGTTGATTATTTCAACTAATTTGTTTTGTTACAAGGACGATTACTGTATCACAATACTGCACCCGTTGGCAGTCTAACACCACCACTCAGTGGCATCCTCTCGAATGCTGAGATACTTGGCACCCTTTCAAACATTCTTACACAAAATCTTTTTTAGGTGAAAAAATATTTTGGCGATTTCTAGAAGGAACCCATAGAAAAACGAAAATATAGACAGAACTTCTAAAATTCCTCTAATGACAATGTTCAGTAATATCTACAACGTGAGCCTTAGACCAACCGAATAAAAAATAGCCAACTGCTGACCCAGCACAGATTGCAATCATCAGCCAAGCGTTGTACGTCATAACAATAAGCATGAGAAAATAGGAGAGAGTTATTTGGGCTAAGTGCAGCAGCGTTTGGGCAAAGTGGGATCCGCTTAGCATTCGCATCCTGAAAAAGAAAGGCTTAAAATAAAAACAGTCTTTAAAATGATAAAAATTTAGACCCTAAAATAAAAAGTTAAATTTATTTTAAAAGTTAATTCTTAAGATGACATGATTTTACTTTTAAAAACACAGAAATTTGAATTCTTCAAATAATAAAAAAATAAAATTATCAAAATAGAAGAATTATTTTACTAGAAATACAAGCAACGAAATATGAATTTCCGTCAAAACTGAAATGACCTTAAACTTATTTTGTACACAAAAAAAGAAGAAAAAAAAAACGCAGATAAAGCAAATAGAATATTATATACAATATAACACCTTTGACAAAACAGAAAAAAGGCATATGTAATAATTTTAAGAGGTTTATCTTCTATTTTGGCACATTTGCACATGTCGTTTTGACGGAATGTGGCTTGAGTTTACAATGATTTCACTTTAATTGAAAGGAGGTTTACTCCCAGCATCATGATTACTTGGAAACATATTTACCGTTGGCATGTTTGATCGTATATCGCTGCCGAAACGAGAACATATCCCTTTGTGTACAGAGGCAAATCTCCAGAATTCTTATTGGGGGGGGGGGGGCAAGAGGGGTCCATATCCAGGTAGTCAAGGGACATGAACTATATAATACCTTAGTTCTCAACATTATTGGGGGGGGCTTTCCCCCCAAACGACGCCCCTGCTTGTGTATCCTCTAAAGTTGGTTCTTTTTTAGAATAATGTGCCAAACGGGGCGAGTTTATTTAAGAATAAGACAAATAAGAGATAACAAATTTTAAAAGGGGGAATTGGGCACTGTTATTTGACAAGATGCTTTAGGAAAGAAAAAGATAATTTTCTTGTCTAATTATGCCTGAAGGGTGTTTCACCTCCAGTAATTTGTTTGTACCCCCCCCCCCTCCCACTCAAAAGTTTTGTCTACTTTTTTCAACATACTACCTTATCCAATAATTGGTATATGTAATTTATACGGTGACCATGAGGTGAAGGGGTGGTTTGGGGTTATATCCCCCTCCATTTGGCGGAAAATATTTTTTTGAAAAATGTGTTTCCAATATTTGTCACCTTTTCCGCATCTCTTCCGATTTCTT
Source organism: Artemia sp. Qi Xiang Cuo (assembly GCF_049724085.1). Classification (NCBI taxonomy): domain Eukaryota; kingdom Metazoa; phylum Arthropoda; class Branchiopoda; order Anostraca; family Artemiidae; genus Artemia; species Artemia sp. Qi Xiang Cuo. Next base: position 980,706 of record NC_142811.1, read on the forward strand.
TGACTGTTACGTTTTCCTTAACTGTTAGCGTGAAAAATAAATATTAACGAATTTCAGATTTTAGTGGCACAAATCTCAAATCCGAAACAATAGTAATTAAATGTAATCGAGAATTGTGTACAGATCGTGCAAAGAGTCTTATCAAGAATTTCTTCTGTGTTTGCAGCTTAAATATAATTTCAAAATTTTGAGTTGGACGTAAATTTGAATTAAATAGTCAAAATTTTCTCAAAGAAATAAACACCAAGTATGTCATTTCATTTACCAAATGATAGTCAGAACTTATTATATCTTCTTTTTGAATTTTCACCCTTGTTTGTTGTATGAACTCAGAATAAATCTGGCCTCTATAGTCTGTCCTCCACCTTTGTGCAAAATAAGATATGTGCACCAATCATGGGTGCAAGATTGTGTATGCATCCAAATGAAAAGAACTGAAAAACCACGCATATGAGGCTTAGCTATGCAAAGCGCAAAATTTGAAACGACAAGGAAATAAAAAAACAAGAAAAAATTCAGAAAGAAATAAAATGGGAAAAATGAAAATTAGTGGAGAAAGAGTGCAAGAAGGTTAGAAGGTTAGAAAAAGCAAGATCAAATAAGAAATAATCAGATAAAAGAGTTCGAACCTAAATTAATTAATTAATTAGTTCAAGTTTAATATTTGGTTCAAATGCTAATTTTAACCGATTAAAATCAAGATTGGTTTGGCTATCTGTTAGTTCTGCTCGATAATATCAATGGTAGTAGTAGTTTTCCAATCCTACTGATCCCAAGTGAAATCGCCAAAGATCCGTCTGTTGTCAGCTCCCAATATTCTGAGGCTATCATCAATATGTGCGCCCCTCTTTAAAGGGACTCCTTAAACTCTTGAAAAGGAGACAAAAGAAACCAAGAGTAAAAAATAAAAAAATAGTGAAAAAACATTAAAATGCAAAAAAAAAACTGTTTCCATTATGAGGAATTCCCTTGAGGAATATTATTTCCCTTCCACCTGAGCCATCTTTGCATTAACTTATTATGAAAGATTTATTGTATATTCAAGATTATGACCTACCACTGCATTTTGTGGCTGTTTTTAATGGGTTTTTATAGGAGGGGAAAACGGTAAATATTTGTATTTTCATATAATTTAGCTAAGGTAAAAATGAATACATCATGTGATGTCTTTTTCTATTTCCCAATTCAGCAATCCCTTCTGGGGGAAATTAGCATTTTGAGCACTTAAAGGGGCTAAAGGGGTCAGAACTGACCCTAGTAACAGAAAGTTGAAAAACGTACTTCTAGAAAAAAAAACTGTCTAGTGAGAAACAAAAATCCCATTTGTAGCTGATTCAAAAATGGTGATAATTATTTTCATAAGTCTTAATAGTAGAGTATTATTTTGAAAACAAATTTGCAGAATTTTTTAAAAAGAGGCTAAAATCCCTCGAAAATCACGTCATATTATCCATTAATTATGATAGACTACTACATTTCTCACTGTCTTTAACTGGTTTTAGAGAAGCACAAAATGTCTATGTTACCCTTTCCACCTTGTTGGAAATAATTGACGCCTACCAACTTTTCTTCAATCCCAAAACATGAAAAAGACCACAAAAGAACCTAAAGCACCCCCTTGACTTGGCTTAATAAGGACCAAAAGGATTCCAAATTTTTGGAACCTTTGAAAAAAATTAGAACACTAAACGCTCTTCTTCTTTACCAGTTTCTTTATTAGTAGACATAAGATGATTAGAAAATAGCACGTTTTTCCCTCCTTCAAGGCTAATTGCCATTCAAAATCTATGACACGGTAGTTCTTCGATCAGGGCCATATCCGAGATTATTTATTGGGGGGGGGGGGTTACAAGAAGATTTTTTTGGGGAGGGGTACAACAAAATATAAAAACGCATTAACAATTTGTTTATACTTATTTTTGTCACGTTGCTACGAGTCGGACAAACATTTCTGGGGGGGGGGGGGGAGGGGATTCAATCACCCTAACCTCCCCTGGATACGGCCTTATCTGCAATACTAAAATTAATAGGAAAGACAGAACGAGGTTCTACTTTTACAACATTAACCGCTATTCACCTTATGCATGTTATTACCCAAAAATAAAGGGTCCTTAAAACTGTCATTTGCCAAGGCTATCAAGTATTCAATCCTCAATTAGCTTTACAGTATTTAGTAACAGTTGAAACATATTATCACCAAGGTATATAAGTTATTAGTATCTAGAAACCGTTTTATAAGAAGGGAGATAAAAGAAACCATAACCGTGTTGAGATTGGGTAGAAACACAAAGGATATGAAATATTGTAACTTACGGCTGGATTGTAATAATTCCATCTAAATCACTAAAAAAAAAAATACTGGAATTTTAGTAACACAGCAAACAACATTTTGTATTCAAATTAAAAAAAAAAGAAAAATCATATGTTGGAATGAACACAAAAATTGCATAGACGTATGGTATCTGGGTAGTAGGAATATACACAGGATGGGGATGGGTAAAGGTTCAGACCGATGTTCCTTTTAAATAATAAAATTTTTAGTGTTTTCGATCTATCTACATAATAGATCAAAGAAAATTTTTTATTGCAATTTTTTATTACAGGGAGGTAAAGAGGCCAAAAACACAGCATTGGACTTTACAGTCCGTACCGGTTGTGCTGATCTCCGTTTCATGGCCCTTTAGCCAGGAAGTGCAATGGAGGCCAGCAATCCTGTGCTTTAGCACACCCTTCCTGTTTACCTACCCCAGATTTCTCCAGTCTCCTATTTAATGCTGGGTCGACTTTGACTGAGGTTACACAGTCACGCCACTGACCCTTGTTCCAAACCAAATAACCAGCGACAAAGGATTTCAAGTATAGCATGCTAACCACTCGGCTAGAATGGTACAGAGGTAGGGAGATTTTCCTACCTGAAACAATGTCTGTCATAGTACTTCACCTGCGTTGTCTAAAAAATTCTGATTCCCCTTATCAGTTTTTCTCATGATGATTTACAAGACAAGCAGCTATTTTAGGAACTTATATCTGTGGAAACTGACTAGTGTAGAAAAAAAATCGCTCACACCATCTAGCATTTGGTGATTTTGTTTCTTCTTAAGCCTAATACAAACAACTGCATCCTTGTTTTGTCAAGCCCTTTAAAATATAACGGATAGTAAAGAAATAAGAATTATTTCTTATTTCTTAATTGTTAATTAAGGTAGGCGTTAATTAGCAGGCCTACCGACTTAAAATCAGATTGTCTATTTAACCTGCAAAGATTTGCCCAAAATAACATAGACCTACTCTGTGAGGAATGGATTATAGATTATTTTATAATGGAGTAATGGATTACTTTATTCATAAAAAAAGACTAATTATCATTCACAGTGAAATTTCTGTTTTAAGCATTGCAGATTAATTTTATATAAAATATCTAATTTTCTTTCAAATGTTTACCTTTTAAAAAAGTCCCCAGATGACACACTGTGAGTGACGCTAGTAGTTTTTAATCTCTGTCTTTCCAATTTATGTTGGCCAAGACCCAACTCTTATAACTTTGCTTAGGACAAATTACACATATTATGCGGACAACCTGCAGGCACTGAGGCTTTGGAAGCTATACGAAAAGCACTATCCTCTTACCGCTTTTTTGGGACCATCCTATTGGAGAAAAAAAATGGGCAAACTCTGATATACCCATCAATAAATTTCACCGGATTTTCAATAAACACAAAGGAGTGGGCCAAAAACAGGCAGGAGTCCTCATTTGGCCTTCACGTCAAATCCTTTCGCCTCCACCCCCAAAGTGCATCAAAACAATATCTATCGTCCTTTGTTATCTACTTTGTGAAGCACGACAATGATGAACGTAAAGTTCTGATAAATAATTTTCATATTTGTTCCATTTTATTGTGAGTTATATTTTCTTGTCCTGTGACGTCCGATGCTCAGTGTACAATATTAATACAATAAATAGTATTAATTTAATTTATCTATAAGCTTCACATTCTCTTTGCTCCACATTCAAGAAAATAAATGACATGAAATCTAAATTTTCAGACATATTTCCTTCCTTTCACACGTATTTGCCGAAAATCTTAGATTTCTTTTTCATCTTCTAAAAGGGATCTAAGCCATACTTTAGCATTTCATATAAGCATATTGGCAGTGGAGCATTGGACATAGAGAGTAAAGTGGAGCAAATCTCAGACTTCTTTTTCATCTTTTAAAGGGGATCCAAGCCCTAATTTAGCATTTCATAGAAAAAATTTGACAGTGGATAATTGGAATAGACAGTAAAGTGGAGCATCGCGTTGCCAGCGTCCCTATTCAAGAACGAGCCAAGCGACGAGCATAATTTCTGACGTGCTTCAATACACAGTCACATGTCAAACACACATACAAATGTGAGGTGTACAATAAAGTCACTACTACAGGAGCAAGGGAATTTTATGAAAGAAGTAACTTATGGTTTTCACTCAGCAAAAGAAACCAAATCCATATAGCGTTACCTGACAAAACCCTAAAGTCACTTTACTTGGGCCAGAAAATAAGAAAAATTTTTTGCCAAGAGGAACCAAATACTTCTTTGCATCTTTTTTTATTTTTATTTTTTTGACTGGTCTAGCCGTAGACGTTTTTTGATCACCATGAAATAGTTTATAAGCAAGACGACTACTGTCTATTGTCTGCAAAACAACTATAACTACAGTCGTGGCCATGTTATGATCAAAATAAAGGAAGTTTATAAACAAGGCAACTACTGTCTACAAGACAAATACAGCTACTGCCGTAGCCATATTATGATCAATCTTAAATAGTTTATAAATAAGACAACTAATGTCTACAAGACAACTATAACTACTGTCGTGGCCATGTTATGATCAACAAAAGACAATTTGTAAACAAGAAAACTACTGTGAACTATTACCTAAGAGACGATAAAACCATAAATGCTACTTTCAAAAATTTTTAAGGCGAATTAAAATAAACTGGATCTTACAAATCAAAATTTTAATAAAATAAAGATTTAGCACTTTCTTTTGTTTTCAACCTCCTTTTATTGTTATAGAACAACAAATATTTTTATTTAGACTTTATTTTTAAATTCTATTATTTCTCTTGGCAACGGTAGATGGTGTTGTTTTTTTTTCAGACAAACTTAAGTTTTCTACATGAGTTTCTTTTGGCTTAGGACTTAAAGACCAGGCCGATCTGGAAGTTAGAAACTATTTTGAAAAATCAATCTATAATGGGGATGTGCCATTAGTCTTAGCAGTTATAGTTTCTTTCCTTATTAAAATGATTGACAATCCTTTTATCAGAGTTTAAAAACAACTTTCTAGCGATTACCTCTACAAGGAGGCAAGTATGGACAGATATCTACGGAAGAAAATTCAGTTTTAACAAGGACATTCATGAAATAAAATCGTCAAAGAGTTAAATAAAATGTTAAAAGTATGATTGAAAATAATATCTTGAGAAAGATTTTTTTTTCACTTTAGTATTAGAAACGTTATTCAATTTTGTCCATTTTGCAGCCAAATCTAAATCCAAAAAAAGTTTTTATCCTAAAAAACCTTTTTGTAATCTTAGAACTTTTTATTTTCATCCTTACACACTACGGTTTCTAAACAATTTTCAAAATACAAAAAAGGGCTTTAAGAATACTATATAGTCAAGACAATCTCCCCGACCATTCTCTCCTGTAAAGCCTAAAACAAACCAATATGAGATGAAGGAGAATACTTTGGGCAGAAGGTTTGGTCTCAACACTTTCTGATTCTAGGGTCTCCCCTAGTTTTCCCGGACCTTATATTCCCGTCTGCCCCTGAAATCCCGGTAAATACACGAAGAAAAGCCCTATTCTTCGCCCTGTGGCGCCCACCCACGAAAAGTAGTAGAAATCATTTATACCCTCACTTGTCAAATGGTACGCACAATGTATCTGTTTTGTATTTGTTTCTCCCAACCCCCCTTAGAGCAAGAGACAGGAAAATTTTGTAGATAAATTATAATGCCTAAATATTAGACCTTAGACCGCACGGTATTTCATGTTGCAATTGACCGTGTTATTTTTCGTATTAATATTCATCTGTATTTGGCAAATATTGCTATTTTAGCCAAGTTTGGCCATTTTAGCCAAATTTGGCCTTTGGAATAAGTAATTCATTCATTCAAACCTTTAATGGCTTACCTTGCAGACATGCTCCTGGGTTTTGGTTGAATCGCAGTTGCGCCATTGCCATTTGATAACTGAGGTTCAGAAACAGAAGAATATTGGACAACAGCTGCAGCCGACTTTTTATAAAGATACTCCCTGAGAAATATAAAAATTGATTTTGGTTTATTTAACAAAAGTGATCTTTTCCCAAAGAATTATTTTTTCACCAGTTACAGATATTTTGAACTACAAAATGGACGATCATAGTGATTATTACTGGGTATTTACCGCATCTTTCCTGGAAGAACATAACATCGAGTAGGAAGATAACACTTCCATAGATCTGTATCAAGCAGAACATTGGAGCGTCGTAGCTAAAAAACGAAATGAGCAAAATAAGTGAATTCTTGGAGATTCTGAGAATTAATTATTACGTATATGAAGGGGTTGTCCCCTCCTCAACACCTCGCTCTTTACGCTAAAGTATTTTAGTACTTAAAAAAAAAGTTTTTTATTGTTCTAATAAAACGAACATAGTGTTTCAGGAGTCGTTCTTAAAGAATTGGGACAGAATTCAAACTTTAGTGTAAAGAGCAAGGTGTTGAGGAGAGGGCAGCCCCTCTCATATACGCAATTGTTTCTGCTCGTTTGAAGTTTTAATGTTGCTCAATACTTTCAGTTGAAAAACTTTTTTTTTGTTTAATTTCTGGTCGTTTTTTAAATAATGCCAAGAAATTTGGCTCCATCTCTACGGAAAAAGCCCTCCTTCCCCGCCGATATATTCTCTAGACAATTCAATCATGGTGAAAATTAACCCCGGACAATTAACCTTAACATCTCCACGCGTAAAATTGAGTGGGCAAAGAGAAAGCAAGACATAAGAAGAATTTCGAACAGGAATTCTGGCAAATCCCCCCAGCGTAAAATTTTCCTTGAAAAATTCAGCCCCTAAAAACTTCCCTTCCCATGGAAAATCCCTCCAGCATAAAATTCGTCCCCCCCCCCCCGAAAAATGTATGCATACTTCCCAATAACAAATACCATACGTAGACATTGGGCAAATTTTATAACTTAAAGACAGGGACTGTGGGGGAGCCATGTTATCTCCAAAAGCATAGTTTTTGGCCTTTCAACTATGCTGAACGAAAAAGCTATCTCAAAATCGTGATCGGACAATTTTGAGAAAAAATTGGGCGTGGGTTCGGTTCTGTTTGTTTCAGTGATTAGGTGTATTGTTTTTCTCGTTGGTATACGAGCTCTAATCCCCGACAATGAAAAATGTATACAATCCTGTAATACATTGCAATTATGATCAGAAACCTTGATTGGACAAATAAATATGGTCCTGCCACTCGCTCAAATACACCAAAGGGTCAGAGTGGCGTTTGCACTTTACTGAAACCTAGACACATAGCTTAAATTATATACTGTATCAATCCAATTGATTTATTTACACTTGAAAGGAATGAACTGAAAAGAAAGCATACATTGACGAAAGGTTATTTCATATTAGGCTTATACCGATTGGGCATATTAGGCTAAACTGATTGTTACGAATATACTGATATCAACAATTCCTGGTATTGATCAGTGTTAAACTCTTTTGTTGTTGTAATAAAAACATTAACGGATAAACCATTTAATTACTTTTCAGTAAGGCGTAAATGACACTCAAGTAGGTTAAGATGCTAAAGAACCACTACCATAGAGGTTAAGCGCCCATTCAATATTTCTTGGCATACTTATTGATGACTCGGCCTAGCAAATTTATTTTTACTAATGTAAAATATTTTTACAAGAAAATGTAGTCTTTCCTTTGGCAAAATCAGCTAGTTGCTGATAAGCCTTTACTCTCGGAAGAAAACACTTTGTCTGTCAAGCCTTAAGTGGAATACACATTTTTGATATAATAACAGTTATTAGTTAGGCTGTAAGGAGAGAAAGGTTGAGATAGCTAATGCACGTTCTGCGGAATAAGGATTACTTATTGCCAAAGATTGTCTTTTTTGACCAACCGTCTAGAAATAACGTCCTCGGTTGGGGTGGGAGGATGTCGCAAGGAAAGATTTAAGAGAAATTAGAACTTCATGGGAGGGTGTAAAGAGGGAGGCTTTGAATAGATTGGGATGGAGGAGGAGCGAGTGTCTGTGTTGGCTTTCGGCGGCTTGGTGCTATGATTACTTACTTACTTAGACTTAGATCCTCCTACGACTGGGGGTACATAGGGCAGCGACGGTTGACCTCCAAGTTGACCGATTTTGTGCCAAAGACCAAAGTTCGTTCAGAGTGGTTCGGAGACTCGTCGACTCTTTCTCCAGGGATCGACCAAGTGTGCTGCGTTGTCTTCCAATCCTTTGAATGCCGGGTGGGGTCCAACTCCATAAATCGTGTAAGAAGCGTCAAGTAGTTAGTAGTAGTAGTAGGTTAGAAAATGATACTACTTGGTTTACTCCAGTTTGCTGATAGCCTGGCAACCCATCCTTCAGAGCTCATATGCGGTTTTACCTCAAGACAATACTTCCAAGCACTCTGAGGTCTATCACCACCTATGCTGAGGGTAATTATATAGTTGCACATAGTCCATTATTCCATGAAGCAACAGCTTCATTGTCGTCCATCATAAAGGCCAGCTGCAAATGCAGCTGATCAAAATTGTGTAAGACCGTATATAATACGGTCAGAAGACCGTATATTATAAAGAGTCAGGGTGACGATGAAAGGAACGGGAATAGTCTGTATGACAGCCTTGTCACTCGTTAGGATTTGTCCCATGATCTTGAAATGTCAATCCTGAGCTAAGATCTTGGGCAAAGAATCCATTAAATGTTACCCTCAGGAATTAAGTTGAGCATATATATTATTATTAATTAAAACGGTGAGTATTTTTCAAACCTCGAGATTCGCAGGTGAATCGATGAAATGAAAACTTTCACTTCATTGAAAGTTAAATTTAATGTAACTAAAATTAAGGTTAAATTTAATATTAAGGTAATTTAAATTTCATTTCATCGAAATTTAAACGATTGATTAAAAAGCTAAATGAAAACTTTCACAACCACTTATCTAAAAAAAAAAAAAAAAAAAAAAAAAAAAAAAAAAAAAAAAACAGAAGTTCAATTTTTAGTGAAAATTTCCTATAGTTTTTGCTTGTAGCGCCGCCAAACTTAAAAAAAAGAAACGTGGGAGAAAGCTCAGAAAAGTAAACAACATATGACAAAATAGCTTAATGCAAGAAAGCGTAGCTTTTCCTTCAAAATATAGCTGTGTTTTGGAGATAACAGATCGATAATAATTGAATTCTTACGGACGAGATCTGTCGTCAAATTTAACTAATTACTTTTGCTGAAATAGTTTCACACTTCAACGTGCCAAAACTGATAAAAATATGGTAAACCCCTAGAAACTTCATGATTTTGTTGCAAAGGAAAATAATTTTGAATCGAAGGAAAAATCTTAATCAAAAAATATGTTAAAGGTAAGAGTAAACAGAAGATGGGTCCCAGAAACAAAAATATTGTATTTATGCGTCCATTGCACTTAAACAATTACCCTTGGACAGAAAAATTCTGGATCGTCAGCATAGGGCGATGAGAATTAAGAACTTAAAAAATGATTTGTTAAACATACATACAGGTAGCTTACTTATTTTGTTTTTGACATCAATTTTACATACTTTTATCTTTGTGGAGGGATGCAATTACACCCCTGGCTACTCTAAAGCTTCAGATCAAAGTGGTTTCTTACTTACCGAAAATATTTCAGTCCTTCATAGAAAATAGCCAGCAAAAAGATTCCTATACACGTTCCAATAAGTGCTTCAACGGAGTTTAAAGTCCATCCTTGAAACAAAACTGTTTCATTTGCGTAGCCAAAGTGAAAATACATCTTAAAAAAAGAAGATAACTTCAAAATATTTGAGTAAATAATATTTAATAAAAATATAAAAATATCAAAAAGGTACAAAAGAAACAAGGTTATGTCTAAAACCATGTTGCTGTTTTTTTATCGGATTTCACAGTGCTAACACCTGCCACTTTGTCCACGTAATTATCTTTATTTTTGTTATTTATTACGCTTTCTCTAGAAATAACTAATATATTTATTTTGAGTTATCCTTTGTGGAGAAGTCATTCTAAACAGCAAAAGAGAGCTTAACGAAGCTCCCTTTTAGGTACTCAAAAACTAACTTCACTAAAAACATTGACTTCACTATTTCACTGTCAACTAACTTCTTTGAAAATAAAGTTTGACTTCACTTTACTAACATTCGAAAAGTCAATAACTAATAAAGTGCACACACGGAAGAATTTTTTTTACAAAACGATATCGCCATCTACTTTAGGATTTCCCCCATCGGATTAATACTAAACCGTCACTCCCAAGAGTTGCTAAAAACTTGGTGTTTTTCTGAAAACGCTAAGCAAAACATAGGAACAGGCTAGACAGACGTGGCCTTAGTTTACAATATTTTAAAAGCATACACATACGAATAATAAGCTGACTTTTCCAAAGAAAAGATAGAGTATTCTTTGCAAGTTATTTTAAATTTATAAAATATAGCCATCTGTCTAAGGCAATTTACTTAGACAAGGCTTCAAGTAGCATATTAGCTGAGCTAGTATATGACTAAAAATCTGGGATAATACCTGAAACATAAAAAAAAACGCCGAAAATGAATGTCAACCTAAAACGAAATTCTAGTTGAAAAGCTGGCAAAAAATACGCCGATTTTTTGTTTGAAAAACGCTGCGTCTGTCCAGTCCTTTAAAGTTGTGGTAGTAAGTAGCACGCCAATAAGGCAGAATGCCGGGTAGATAAACTACCTTGCACAAAACAGCGTTGACACTGAGCTTAAGCAAACAGTTTCTATCTAAATCTCTTTAGAGAGGGTTATATCCAGAAAAACAAGAAGAAAAACGGAGCAGGATTGATTATAATCAATACAGCTAAGGTCAGGCTCATTACTGTATGCAGCTTACTGTCTGATATTTTAATTCTTTAAATTTATTGTAGAATATGTTCCCAACGAAGACGAATGGTCATTGTACATTTGAACTGTAATAGCTACTAGGCCATTTTAGTTTAAGAATTAGCCCAGTTCCATCTTTATTTTTTTACTGTGATTCAATATGGAAGCGTAGGCGTCAAAGCTATTTGCATAGTGTTTTACTTAATTAGTTGACTATCTCTTCAAATATAGTTAATAAGTTATTGAGCTATGTTATATTTTAGGTACAAAAGTACGGTTACTAAATTTGTGAGACACATTCTGCTATTTAGATACCCAATCTTATTTTAGATTCTAATTCTATTTCTATTCTAGTCTTCTTTAATACACTAATTTTAACTTAATGTAATTGTAAGATTATTGTCCTTTTTAATTACTAAATTTTAATTACACTTAATTAGACTTAGGTCTTCTCACCCCGGTTGTCGCATAAGGGGACAACAGTGCCTCCCCATAACAAGCTTTCCAGTGAAATTATTACAGTATTTCCATTGAATTATTCAATTAAGGTTAAAAATTTCACTGTCTTAAATTAATTCGCCATTATTTCACCTTTACTTGATTTTTCTTCTGATGGAAATGTAGTGTGGTCTTGGTCATTATTTAACTTTTCTCACGCCGTTTGATGCATAAGGCCACAGCTGCTCCTCATCATACTGACCTCTCCAGTGAAATTAAAGTATTTTAATTAACTTATTCAGTTTTACTTAATTAGTTTACACAGTGTTTTGGCAGGGGTAGAGCGTATTTCCAAAACATGGGCCCTTCCAAAGGCTGAGCAGGATTTGTTAAAAATTTCCAGGAATTGCCAAGAAATAGCTCAAGGTACTCGTCTGGCTGATCAAACAATAAGTTGTCAATAGATCCCACCTGAAAGAGGTTAGATAACTGGGAAAGAGGTTAAGACGACTAGGCCATGTTTCAAGGATATAGAATGATCCAAGGTTTCTAAACGTTTAATCATCTATTTGGGGCAAAACAAAAATTAGAAGTTTCACCCCTTATGGGGTGAGAAGAGGTAGTAAGGAAGGAATCATGGGAAATTGGAACGTCAAGGGAGGGGAAAATAGTCAAGTTTTGAATAAATAGAAACAGAAAAGGAGCATACACAACTGCGTTGGCCTCAGACAGCTTTGTGCTGCATTGAATTTTTAGTAGAAGTCTTTTTTTTTATTTTAGTCAGGTCTATTCGTTTAAATTCACTCTAGTATATATATATATATATATATATATATATATATATATATATATAATATATATATATATATATATATATATATATATATATATATATATATAATATTTAGTTAGTTGTTATTTGAAAACCCAACATATTAAAAAAACAAACAAAAAACGAAAAAAAAACGGAGCATAAAAAAAAGAAACGAAAAGACACTAAACACGAAGCAAACACTTAAAATCGCAGCTAGCACTTTGACAAAATACTCCAAACCCCCCCCAAATTATTTTGGCCCCTACCTCTAAATTTCGATTTTTGATTGAGAAATGGCCTTTTGGGCTTTCATTGAGTAATTGAAAAACAGCAATAGTGCCCCCTTTCTTAAATTTTGAATAATCCCCCCCCCGCTACCAATACTGATCCCGTTTTAGCATAGAAAAATCTGTCCCAAAGCCAAGTGAAAGTCCTGTCAAAGTAAAATTTCTTCCGCTGCCCCAACAGCCAAGATTCCAGTCTGTTTTATCAAAGAAGAGTGGGAAAAGACAGACGCATCATCTTTCCAATCGGTCTGTGATTACAATCTTTCGCAAGCTTAAGATCCCTTTCATTCTTTCACAAAAATCCGCAGATGTTTTCATGACGATGTTCGTGTGCTTATGGACATTTATTGTGCTCTTATTTGCCATGCCATTAAATGCGGCATAAAAGCTGCTGTGCCGACAGTGAAAATCAGGCATGGAACGCAAATTCAAGGTTGGTCCCGGAACTCCGAACTGAAATCTGCGTGTCAGAAATCTAAGTTTTGGTTCCAAGTCGTGCTTGATTGTGACAGACCACGAACAGGCTTGGTTAACTCTGTCTAGAAACACGCAAACCATGTATTTGCCAAAGCACTAAACAAGTACAGGAGTGATTGCATAACAAATTTTTCTGAAAGCGTGAACCAAAATCCTAGTGCCTTGTGGAAACATGCCCTGCGACCCAAACGTTATGCTACGCCGGATTCTGTTCCGGGTAAAGACCTCTGGGAAGACCATTACCATCGAGTTTGCACCTCCCCCTTCCAATCTTAGTGCAGAACATGCTGAGAAGCTTAACTGTAATTTACAATGCCATACAAATAGTGATTTTATTGTGACACGAAGTATGGTTATCTCTGCTATAATGAAGTTGAAAAAGAAATTCAGTAAGGGTACTGATGGAATCTGCGGGGCTGCTCTTGATTTTAGTAGTGATCTTCTGATTGACCACCTGAGCTTACTATACCAAATGATATTATTTTCTGGAATAGTGCCAAAATCTTCTTGTGAAGGTAAACTGATCACCGCTTTAAAGCGAGGTAAACCTCCCCACCTTTGCAGCTCGTATAGGCCATTACTGTGTCGATTGTTTTTTGTAAGTTATTTAAGTTGCTAACATGCGATGAAACTCGGTCAAAGTGTTACGTTCCTTCGGGGCAGTATAGCTTTCAGAAGGGACTAGGGTGTGGTCATGCCCTGTTAGTTCTTTGTGCTATACTTTTAGATGCTGATGCAGCTAGTGAATCTCTAGTTCTTGGTAGCCACGATTTGCACCGTGTATTTGACTCGCTCGTCCACGAATGTATTTTGTATTCGGCATATAAGAGGGGGGTCAACCCTTCGGTGATAGGAGCGTATCGAGATTTATATGGTAATTTCGTGGTCCGTATTTATGTTCCTGGTGTGAGTAATATTTATGTTGTCTTACCGGTTTATAAGGGAGTGAGACAGGGATCTATAGTTTCACCTGATTTTTTCAATAATGCAATAATAGAGCCCCAATCGCAAATTGAATCTTCATGCATAGTTCGCGGTTTGAATATAAGTCTAGTTTGTTATGCCTTGTCGGACCATTGCACGCCCCGAGGAGAATTTTAAAATGTTAAATGATGAATACCGGAAAATTGGTCTTAGTTTCAACGCAGCTAAGTCTCAGATACTTCTTTTTAATTGGAAAGATAAGACTGATGTATTTAGACTTGGTGATATTACCGTTAAGCCAGCGTCTTCGTTAACTTATTTGGGCCACCATAGTTAGCCACCTGCAAAAGCGTATTTCGCCGTCATATGGTAGCAATGTGGCAAACAAATTCCGTTTTGATCGCATGATTTTAACTAGGTTGTGTAACGCAACTGCGCTGCCCCATATTCTATATATTGCACTTTTCTGGAGAATGCTTCAGAAATCTGACATTAAGCAAATTCGGTCCTACTACTTTCGTTATGCAAAGTATCTGTTGAGACTACCTTTGTGGACGCGTAACTCATATATTAGCCTTCATTTTAAAGTTGCAGAACCATTTCAGGCCGTTAGAAAACAGATCGACAATTTTAACGCAAGGCTGTTGCACGATTGTCGTCTCAAATGCCGCAGTAGTATCGATCAGTAGTAGTAGTGCTTTTAAGTACTTGTTCTGTATTGTTTTGTTTTTGTTTTCTCCTTTCTTTTTTTTTGTATTATGTTGTACTCCGTCCTTTTGCTTTTTTGTAGTGACGGGTTAGAAAATACATAAATAAATAAATAATAGTAGAGAGAATTTTATTCCTTCCCATTAACTAATATTTCATCTCATTATTTCAGATTATTTTGCTACTATAAAGAGGCCTGACTATTGTTAGAAGTTTACTGTCAACACTGCCAAGCCTATGCTTACCAAATAGCCAGTCCGACGACAAGCAACAAAAAGATTAACGAAACAGTAGCGCATACTCATCTATAAGGACGAAAGAATTTTTTTTTACATTCTTCTCTCACAACAAATAATTCAAAGGTCCCTAGCCCCCTCCCTCCAAAAAATATTTATAAAATTCATTATAGCTATAGTGAAACCTACTGACGCTATGATGAGAAAGTTGCTTGGTCTCAAGCTCTGCACGTGCGCAGCATTTTTCCGGGACCGGAGCCCTGAGGCACCCCCTCCCCTACCTGCGTACATCCCTGATTTCTAGTACCTATTGTATAGCATCATAGTTAATTTCAAAGTTGAAGAGTTTGATTGGCCACATAACCACAGTAGATTGGCCACATAAGAGTTACCCACATAACCAACGATATAGGGATCTTTTTTTTATCGGGTTCATGTTTTTTTTTTTATTAGATCTTGAAGGTTATATTTACTATCCAATCCACTTCAAATTATAATATACCAAAATATCAAAATAAATTATAACTTCTCGATAAGGGCATCTCGATAAGGTTATTACTTCTCGATAAGGGCAATTCGGCTGTGATAATTAAAAGAGTGAAATATGCCATTTTGGTCGAAAATGAGTTATATATGTTTCGTGGGTAAACTCAGAACGAGGAATCGAATGGTGGAGTCAGAATTTCCCTATTTTGTACCGCTACGAAGATAAAAAAGAGATATACGCCAATTTTGACAGATGATGATTGTCTTATGGAGCTATAACATGGGGAGCTGGCATTTGTCTCCTTATTTTGTCAATGAAAAAGAAGACATACGCCTCAAAATGGATTAATTTTGAATTCGCTCAGAATAGTTTTGACAGAAGAGGATTATCTTGTCTATAGAAAAAAGAAGACATACGGCATGAAATGGAATTTTTTTTAATTCACTCGAAATCTTTGAATTTATTTCATACTCCTGAAAAAAAACACATAATAAGTTGGATTAAAATATGTCACTTTATCTCCATTAGCCTCATCCTTCAGAACGACCATAGCCTAAAAATATTTTTCCGTTTTTTGGGTCTCCTCAAAAGTTACAAAGATGGCGCATGTCCTTTTAATTATCACAGCCAAATTACTGATCTGTAAACTAGGAAAGGATAAATCTGACTTTAAACAAAATAATAAAAAAACAAGAATGCTCACAATCATTCCTCCATGGCCTCCATGGCCTCCCCCACCTCCACAGCCTCCTCCACCTCCACCGTGATTATGAGTGGTCATTGATCCATGATCATGGGTGGTCATGGATCCATGATCATGCGTTGTCATCGATCCATGGTCGTGTGTTGTCATCGATCCATGGTCGTGTGTTGTCATCGATCCATGGCCATGTGTTGTCACTGATTTTTGATCATGAAATAGGTCTGTACCATTCGAAACCACTGATAAAACGTCTAAAGTCCCGTTTACAAGAGCTTTTGCCACTTCGGTAGCAATTCCGAGACTTGACATGTCGTGGTGATCGTGATTGTGATCCATAGTGCTCAACTTCGAGGGAGGAAATTCAAATGCAAATGGATCTTCGTCTTCTTCTGCAGGATATTCACCACTGTTCCACTGAAAATAATAATCAACTCAAAATTATGGAAACAGCTCCACAAAAAACAATAAAATAAATAAATAAAACATAAAGACCATTAATAAAGAAGCTACCTCGCTTGTTGATTTTAACAAATCAGTCGTCAGGCACTTATTAAGAAGAAAGAACAAATTCGTCATACATTTGTGAAAAAACTTCTAAAGGAATTACGTGACCTGACATGTCGTGGTGGGGATCCGCGTGTTCCCATCGAAAATCCCACCCTAAGAAAATTCCCTCGCGATAATTCCTTCCTGGAAAATTCTCCCTGCATTTATAATGAGTCAAAGGGAAATTAAGACACATAAAAGGAATGAAGAAAAGAAGCAATTTAGGAATATTCTATCTATGTTCCAGAAGACATGTAGAACGTGTGGTGTAGGATCAAACAGTTCGTGGTAACGAAGCGTAAGTAAGATGCGACTAGGACCAATAGTAACTAAAACTCTAAAAAGCGGAAATTTGGTAACAATTAAGAAACCAAAAGAATTGTCTTTCTATGCCGATTCCAAATATTTAATCTTTATTAAGTTTAGCGTCACACAAAAAAACTATAAGCCTTAGAAAATGTGCCTGATTTTCAAAAAATGGGGAAAATATCCCTCAAGAGGCAAGTAATCTTAATGAAAAACATACCAATAGATTCAACATGTTGGAGAACTCTAATGTGGAGGTTCCAAGCTCCTATCTAAAAAATGTGGAATTTTGCATTTTTCCCTGCGTATTTATTTGCTTTTTGGTTTTTTTCTCAGGGGTGATTATATCAAACCAATGGTCATAGAAGATCGAGAGAGGGCTTCTTCAAACGAAAATTGAGAGTACTATAGCCCATTAGAAATGACCAAAAAATTGTGCCATGTAAAATGGCGCTTCTGTATTCAGTTTCCGGCGAGTTATTTTTATGAATCACAAATTCTTGTTGCCCCTATTCGCTTTCGCTCACTCGCTTCTTCGTCGGCTCGTTTTGGAGCGTATAGAATCCCTTTGGTTGATTGTGAAAGAGATAAATTTTCAATAACGTACCAAATCCCTTCTATAGCAAATACGCTAAAATTAAATAGTAAATTTAAAAATCTTAATAGCCGATCACTTTTAAAGACTAAATTAGTAGAATATATTACTAACCTTTGATGACGGGATGATTCTTTTTGATAATTTGTTTCTGAGTATTATTTTTAGATTTTGCCGTGCTGGGGTAGCCTCATTTGTCCTTATCCTTTTATATGTTACGATATTTGTGTTTATATTTTTTATCTTCATTTTTGGTGTGCTTGAATTCACTGTAATAATTGTTAGCCTGCCTTTCGAACTTAGCTCCTTGTTGGTTCTATTTAATTAGTTGTGTTGTTTATATTTGTACTAAATAAAATCTATCTATCTGCCATTTTATTGCATAAAAGCTACGAATTTGCCACATGGAGGGCCAAGTGGCACTCCATTAAAAATTCTGAGATAGCCAATCAATTTAAAGGTACCAAAAAACTATATACTGGGCTTTCCAGTTATGGAGGAAATTATGGAACAGTTATGGAACAAACAATTGAAACAATTTTAACATGGAAATTTAGCAAAAGTAATCTCTCGTTTTCTCTTTGCACCAACTCTCTAAATTAAACAAAGTGAAAAGATTGGTCCTATCCGTTTAAAAATCCCATCTTTGTTTAACTAAACACCATATTTGGTGTCTGATTATATGTTTGAATGTGGAGTAGATTTATACCGGTTACTCAAATTGATCTTTAAAAATTTGCTAGGATTTTACTGGAACATTAACTTTCATCAATAGAGAAAATCTTTATAAAGTTTTAAAGTTAAGTCGAATTATATAGTCCAAGTTGCGCTCAAATTAAGGTCATAATAGTTCAAGCCTTCCTTATTCTTTGTTTGAAGCCCTCTTAGACTACTGAGATGATTGGGCTCCCAGAGAAATACTGCAGATAATAACAGGAGTACGCCAAGAAAGGGCATTAGCCCCATAACTCTTCAAAGTCATCATACACCACCTTATGACAAATCTATTTCTCATTTCAGATTCGGTTTCAGATTTCAGATTTCTCATTCTCATTTCTCATTTCATCATACACCACATTATGACAAATCTATTTCTCATTTCAGATTCGGGCTCAAGTTTGCGGATCCTTTCGTCTATTACGCTGACTTTTACTGACAAATTGGTGATTCTGACGGACTCCATCAACGATATGAAGCAGCAAAAGCTGGACTTTAAGTAAACCAAATCATGGCCATCCCCCCCCCCCGCTGCTGGAGACTCTTCAGTCAACCTGGACAACACCACTAGTATTGGAGTTGAATCGTTACCTATGGCGAAAACCAAACAACAGCCGTAAAACAGAACTGCAGATTTTCAACTCCCTCGTCGGCTCTGTAGTGCTTTACGGAGCTGGCAGATGGCAATCATCAGCAGCAATTCACAACTCCATAGACGTTTTCAGTGAAGAAAACCTAAGAAGGATCGAAGGTCTGAGATTGTTCGACTTCGTTAGCAAATAAAGGTTGCTCCAATAGGTGTCCCAAGTAATTAGTTATACATAAAACTTTAAGTTATTCCTCATTCACGTATATGATCAAAGATACGTAAAGAGGGGAGGGGGGGAGTTACCATTAAGATTGACCCAGAGCATACTCTTGCAAAAATTAAAATAAAGTGGCATAAAAACACCATTGTGGTGTCAAAATAATGTGGCATAAAAACATAAAAAACAAAAACAAAAGTGGCATAAAAATACCATTTTGGGGAAGTCAAAATAATTTTTTTTGCAATTCCTGACCTGGATGTATTGTTTATCCTAGGTGATTGGATTTGTGCGTGTAGTCAAGACTTGTTCAAGTGTGTATATACCTAAATTGCTATTGTAGGAAAACAGTTTTGTTGTTGTTGTTTTTTTCCTCACCGAATTATTTCTTTTCATCAATTATAGAGGTTTAAAAACGGGACAAATTGAATAGTGGTTGCAGAGTAATTCTGAGAAGGGGAAAAACTACCCCCGAGAGAAGGGTTTGAACAGTACATTCTTTTTGTATTTTCATTCAAAGAATCGAAAAGAGAAGAAATGACCAAAATGGATTTTGAAAAATATACTTTTTTCTTTTTTCGTATCCTAATTTAAGAAAATCGAACAAATCCTTCCCCCCAAACTTCGTGATTTTGCGACCCTGCTCAAGAGGGATCAAACGTATTTTCAGAGAGCGCAGTTTCCAAACCCCAAAGCAAAAAACTAGACGGTAAGTTTATCAGCCCTTGTTAATAGATTTTTTTTTTTTTTTTTTTTTTTTTTTTTTTGTCAGGCTGATATTTAACTTTGTATTGCATGCGTAGCGATCTAGTTTCTTGCCCGTGATTGTTAATTTCAAAGGAGTGATGATTTTTGGAAAATAAAATTCTTTCTTGGGGAGATTCAGAGTGATTCAGTATAATTCAACGAAAATCTTGAGAAAACAGAAACACATATTTAAACTAATGAATTTCGGTTATAAATTTAAAGGGAGGTATATTCACGAACCCTCTTCGAAAGGAGTCAGTTAACCCCCATTCAACTCCATCCCACCCCCTGAGAGTAATTGATCCCTTTACAAACACGCAATAACCCCAATTAGGGGGACGGAGGGAGTCAACAATCAACTCAACCCTGGATTTTAAAAAAATACCTTTTTTGTATTTCCATTTTTTTTAATCTAAGGAAAAAGTGGCAGTTCTAGACTGTCACCAAGCAATATGCATTCATGCTAAATTCAAGTAGATAAAATTCATTAATCTAAATCAATGAGTCAAATGTAATTACCTTAAAAACGCTTTGAATGATTTTAGACAAAGGGTAGACACCAGTGGCGCAATTTCCATCAAAATCCTAGGAAGAGGGGCAACGTTGGAGCCAATTTTCCCCAAATCAAGTGAAAATGAGAGTGAAAATAGAAAAATGAGCCATATATAGGGCAAAGATATACTAAAGAAAACTGACCTATGTCTCTGGATGCTTGAATTATGCAGGCTTATCTTAGTTTTGACAAATTTTTTTTTACAGAAACAAAATTTCAGCTGGAGGGGGGGAAATGAGGTCTGGGGGTCAAATATGGTATGGAGGGGTAAATGAGGTCTGGAGGGGGCAGTTGACCCCCCTACCCCATGGCAAATTACGCCCCTGGTAGAGACCCTAAAAAGAAGTACGATTTTATTGATAATTACACCACAGATGCTTACTGTATCATCGTCAAATATTGGTATGCTGGTGTTTAAACCCATATTTACCAGTCAAAAGTTTTCACGAAGAATACTGAAAAGTCACTGATCATACAATTGGGAACCCTAATACAAGAAAAACAAAACAGATGACCGATCATTTAATGGCGTTACTAATTAAATCGTCAAATAATATGGCAGATGGAAAATCTAGCACAAAAGGATCTAATATTTTATCTCTATACAAATAGATTAATTGCATTATAATAAGCCTGAAAAAAAAATCTGAAAAATTAGACTAGATAAGATAGGGGCACAACTGTACACAACCAGAATCATTGAGGGGGAAGGGGGGGGGGGTTAAAGTATAGCGGTGAAATTATTCTGCATATTATGAAGTAAGAATTATTTTCTAAATTCAAAATGTCCAAATACTTTACCCCCCCCCCATTATGTGCAAATATATAGCGCAAATTATATATTTCCCATCTATCCTGTCACTTGTCTTTGTCTTGTCTCATGCTAAGCTGAAAGAAAGTAACAAAAAAAAACGGTTTGTTCTCAAGTCTTTCACAGCGTAAACTTGAGTAAGTGACGTTTAATACACAAGTACTAAAACTCTTTCTCCCTGCGGAAAATAACAAAAACAAAACTCCAATAAAATTCTCAAATTTGGAAAACCTTATTTTCCACGGGGGCGTGTTTACTGGGGGGGGGGTATTTTCCATGGGATAAAAACCGAGGGGGGGGGGGGGTAAACGACAGTTACCAATGGAAGGATCTTCTCATGACAGCACAAAATCATTAACTCCAGGGGACGGGGGAATCATTTCCCCTTCCCCCCTTTTAGTGCTTAATTGAGTGGTGTGCCTGACTCATTCTCCCAACCCATTTGCGTACACGCCTGGGTTACGTGATTTCCACCATACTGAAATTAGGTGCCTGTATTTCGGAATTGTTGCTTTAAAGTGCGATGAAATGAACTTTGCAGAAGTCTATGAATATTTTTAAAAACCAATAATTAAAGTCAATTAAGCTAGTGTAACACAGAAATTGGACAGTAAAAAGAGAAACCAGCTTTCTAGGGCTATAAAGAGAGACAGATTGAGGTGGTTACGACATGTTCTGCGAATGAACGATGACAGAATTCCCTAGATCGTCCTTATTGGCAAACCATCCAGGGTCAAATGAAAAAAAGGTTGTCCACGAATAGGAGGAGAGGTGGTCGTAAGTAAAGGTTTAAAGGAAATTGGAACTTCTTGGGAGTGTGTAAAGAGGGAGGCTTTGAATAGAATGGGGTGGAGGAGGAACGTGCGCAGTTGTGTCGAGCCTTGGGCATCTTGGTAACGCAGTGAGGTGTTAGTAGTAGTAATAGTAATAAAAAGAATAATACAATTCGATTCTCCATTCACTGCTCTTTCCAAATGTAATAACAGCCATCATGGACGTAAGGAGGGGGGGCCAGCTGCCCCCCCTAGACCTTCAAATTTACATTAGATATGGCTGAAAAATCAGATGGTTTGGAAAAAGCAGTTGATAAAACTCCATCACACTATCGACTGCCCCCTCCCCCTAGACAATATGCTGCCTACGCCCATGACAGCTATGGTCACAATTACGTCAGAACTTCCCTCCCCCTATCCCCTAATGATAGATATAGTCCTGGAAAAGCCATATATACAAAAACTTGTTGATTTTGTTAGTTTACATTTTTTTGTGGCAAACCTTTGGTTTATAGAAATATCTTTGCTTTGAGAGAGCGAGGGGGGGGGGGTGAATGTGACAGAAAGTGCGTTGAATGGTTACTAGTCTTCTGCTATCTCATTTCTTTGCTAGACTAAAATTTTACCGTCAGTGGCAGAACCAGAATTTGGGATGATCGAGCAACAAGGTTCAATAAAAACTAATTGCATACGCATATTCCATTTATTATGGACTACAACAATAAGGATGGTTGGGACAGAGTATATTCTACCCCTCCCCTCATTTTTAGTCCTCTTGGAGTACCTTTAAAAACCCATTTCCATCTCCTTTAAAGCAAATCCTACATTTGGAAACCCACGTTCTTTAATGTTAAATTTGGAACTTGTGGCCTTAAGAAACAGTGTCAGGCATGTAAACATAGGGGGTGTAAGGGGCTGAGACCAACAGTTGGCTCCTTTGTTGTTATTTCTGTTTTGCAGACTTTTATCTAATTTTCGAATGTCTACTTTTTCAGTTTTTGACAAATTTCACTCTTCCCATAGAAATAAAAAGCGAGGCTATATGCCTCCATGGGCGAGTAGATGCAATTTCCCAGTTTTATATTCATATTTTTCCTGGGAGAGGGGGCTGTAAATAGGATATATCTTGGGATTATCAATATCAGCGGCGGGAATAGCATCCAGTTTCGGAAAGTGTCTAGCTCACTTTAGAGGGGAAGGGGATGGCAAATTGATAAGTCTTTTTAGAATCATTATAAAAACTTATTTTACGGTTATTTATGTAATAGCTCATACTTAAGGAAGTGTGGGAACTCGAAGAAGCCCCCGGCCACACGTACGGATAAAATTATTTTGTTAACAAATAAGACATTACAAATATAGGTAGAATTTACCCTTATATACAGGTAATCTACGTATTTTACCAACAAATGATAATAAGCAGCGACTACGAGCAACCACCTACGAACTAATAATTTAATCCTTTTCTACTAAAAATAAATATATAGTCACCTTCAAATAAAGACCCCTTATCTCAAGATTAAAACCGCAAACCAAGTTCTAATTGCAATGCATTTCACATGAAAATCTCGACTGAAAACGTGAGACAGGAACTGGAGCACTCTTATCTTTACTCCAATTCCATGAAACAGGTACACTTCGTAAAGAATGACAGGAAAAGAAAGTGAGTCTGAACCCTACCTCCTAGGATCATTTGAACCCTTTTGAAACTTTTCTTGCGGCAAAACAGAAACAAACTGCATTTAAGTACCAAGCAAAGAGCATGGGCAACTTAAAAACACTGTATATAAATAACATACAGTAAGATCACACCTCAGTGATTTTTGGCTGCTACATTCTTGGCGCGTACAAACAGCTCCTCTCAATTAATCTGCCATCAGCGGTCCGGTGTATATTACCCTGGACAAGGCCGTACCCACTATGGGGGTTTGACCCCCCCCCCACCCTAAATGTTTGTTTGACTCGTAAAAACGTAACAAAAACGGATATAAACAAATTTTGAATATATATATATATATATATATATATATATATATATATATATATATATTGGAATAAATTAATTTAAATTAGATTCTTTAAAATTTAGTGTTACAAAGGTGAAACCAAGTTTCGCGTTCAAGAGATATCTGACTTGTCTACCCGTGAAAAAATCAAATTTCGCTTATGTTTATGCTTGTTTCAGTGTTCCCGGACCCACTTGCATCTCGGTCTGGCTTTGTATAATGGTTGAGATAGGGATTACTCCTACTGTATTATATTTATATTCAGT
This sequence comes from Artemia sp. Qi Xiang Cuo, assembly GCF_049724085.1. NCBI lineage: Eukaryota > Metazoa > Arthropoda > Branchiopoda > Anostraca > Artemiidae > Artemia > Artemia sp. Qi Xiang Cuo. The sequence goes on from NC_142811.1 coordinate 1,005,023, forward strand.
GCTTATAAACCTGGGTTCCCATCGATGCGATTTCATGCAAAAACCAGCCGTTTTTGCGTGAACCTACACATTTTCTCGTTTATTTTTTTTGTTGCACGTTTATGCGTCACAACAGTTCAACAGCTACGTTGAAATATTTTTACTGGACCGTTTTTAGAACCTTGAATTGCAAGTAACTGAGAAACTAATCACGTTTATCAGAAGTTTTCCATTAATACTTGACAAAAAAAAATATGAGGATCATGTCCTTTTAATCCAAGATTTTAATCCTTAGCGCGTGAGGGAATACTTTCAGGGAAACAAACATACAAGATAAGAATTATATTTTTGCTACTTGTGAATTATACGGAACACACTCAAGTATTTCACTCTCTAAGATCTGACAAAAACCGGTTTGACTTTCGCAATCGGTTATCATTTGGTTATTTTGAGTGAGAAAAACTACGACGTAGTTATATTTTTGATAAAATATCTAATATATAGAGGTGGTCAGGGGTTACGTTAGGTATTCAATATAATGTGTTCTGCGCGGCCTGCTTTCCATGCGCGGCCCGCAGTTTCTATAATTTTGTTTCTAAAATATTATATTAGCCTATCATCATATTTTGGCATATTTCATTAGGATTAACGTAACTTAACTTCTTGGGCGTGTTCCATATAATTAACAAGTACCATATGTTTAACTAAGTACAGCTAGTCTAGGCTTATACAGGTCAGCCTGTATAAGCCTAGAATAGAAATTTTTATTATTATTATTATTATTTTTTTTTTTATATTTGTTACCCATGTTGGGATAGCCTTCCATGCCCCACTTGTCCAGCGTTTGTTTTCTTTACGTTTGTTATGTTTTTTGTTTTTTTCTTTAACCAGTTTTTTTTTCTTTCTCTCTTTTGTTATGATGAGGAAATGTTTTTTTGTTTTGTTTTGTTTTGTTTTTTTATTATTATTATTAATACCCAATTTTACGAGCTTTGCTCTCTGTTGGGGGTATATGTTTTTTTGTTATGTTGATTTATTCAAATAAAATTTTTCTTCTAAAAAAAAAAAAAAAAAAAAAAAAAAAAAAAAAAAAAAAAAAAAAAAGCCCTTTGAATATTGTTCTTGGCTTCTAGAACTTGATTTAACCTATTCCTATGTATTTGCTGTTTAAATATCTCATTTTATTTTTATGAGATAAAAATATTATGTTTAATGTTTTTTTTGGGCAAAACAACAAAAACAACCACTCTCACCAAAAACCATACTAGTTCCCTTTCAAGTAGAAAAAGATACCAGAGAGAAAAAACAATATCTCGTCGTTACTCCGGCAACATAGAACAAAGAGCGGCAGGAAAAGAAGGGAAATTTGATCCCTACCGCGTAAGAGATTTTAACTCTTGAAACTTTATAACCTGCAAAATAGAAATAACTGAATCAGGATAGAGTACGCATATTCTTATACTTTACTGATGTGTCTTATTCTTTACTACTTTTATTCTTTACTATCAGGCTCTATGCCAGATATTTTTATAATTTGTATGTAATGTATGTATGATAGAAATTAAAGAAATCATAAATTATCAGCTTTACAGAATAATTTGCACAAAATCCTAAACTTACACTTTATAGAAAAATAAGCTCACCTTTTCAAACCTGACTATTCTATAAGAGCACTTTGAAAATAGATACTAAAATGGAAATCTTTTTTTTTATTTCACCCATTTTTTCAGTCGTCTTTCTTGAAGTTTGCCTCCCCTAGTCTACTGACATACCCTCCCCCCTCCAAAAAATGTATTTTAAAACTCATAAGAAGAGTTATCATATATAACGCGAAAGCATAATTTTGATCAAAGTTCTTTTAGAATATTAAAGATTCTAATCTATTCTCTCCTTTTTCTTAAAAGGGAGGAAGGGGGATCTTTAAAAATATTATACAGAGGAGGCAATACCCTCTATTCCTCATCCCGATTTACAGGTACAATTACAAATGTAGTTTTCCATTACGACTTTTTTATGCCAATAAGAGCTTACTTGTCTATCTTTGCCTACTAACAATTCCCTACAACACCAATCTGCCTGAGCCAAATACAGCTCCGGAAGCTACACTTCCACCCCAATCTGTTCAAAGCTTTACTCTTTACTCCCTCTCATTAAGTTCCAATTTTCTTTACATCATTTCTTATGAAAGTTCTTAAGTCGAACTGGCCAGCCATGACAAAAAACAACAAAGAACGAAAAAACTTAATGAAAAACAACAAACAAGACTGTGGCTAGTGGAGAGAAAAGATGAAACGACGCGGATATTTCGCCTGTATGTAAGTTAGGCGTCTTCAGCACAGGAGAAACAAAGATAAAAAACTAAAATAAACTAAAAACAAATAAAACCACCACCAATATTAATAAAATACAATTGTCGCAACTGATCCACATAGGGAAAAGGAGTTATTAGAGTTAGTTCGATGAAAACACCAAAGCAACTGAGAGTACAAACAAACGTATGAAAATGGAAATGAAGTTAATTATTCTGTTGTGAAATAATCCTATTATTAGCTATTATTGAAGCAATTCTTTTTGGTCTGATAGGTAATCTCGTTCCCTGGGGATTTTGTAAAATCTTAATTCCCTTATTAACTATTGGTTCATTTTTCAAAAGAATATTATAAATTGGGTCAATATTTAAATTTCCCGTATCTCTATTTATTCAAAGATTAGAAAACATATGTTTTTTTGTTTCTATATTCTCCCTCCTCCACTGAGAAAAACTTCGATCATTAGAAATAGCCGTAGCCTCATCAAATTGTACAAAATGTTCAGGATGAAAGAAAATATGTTCCGTCAAAGTCGAAATAAAAGTTTCAGGATTCAGGCTTGCTGAATCGTAGAGTTTTTTTTTCTATTAAGTTGCAATGCTCAATAAGAGCATCAAGATTAATAGGTAGTTTCCTTAATTCTGGGAAGGATTTAACCCGGGGAAATTTAGTAAGTGGGGTGTATAAAATTCCGTGTTCTTGTGGGAAGTTTTATATTGGTAGAACTCACCAACAATTTCTGGAAAGATTTATTGAGAATCACATCTCAATAGACAAAAACTTAACAATTCAGCAAGACTCCGGAAACTTCTGTTTCGGCTTTTGCAGAACATATGTTCTTTCATCCTGAAAATTTTGTACAATTTACTACTAGACCGAGATCAAACAGTTCGTGGTAACGAACTGTTTGTAAGGAGCGACCCGGCTCAATAGTGACCAAAACTATATCAAACTAAATTTCGATACTAAGATACATAAAAATTACAATTGGATTATTATGCTGATTTCAAATATATAAGTTTCATCAAGTTTAGTCATACCCATCAAAAGTTACGCGATTCAGACAAAAATTTGCCTTATTTTCGAAAAAAGGGGGAAACAACCCCTAAAAGGTCATAGAAACTTAATGAAAATCACACCATCAGATTCAGCGTATCAGAGAACCCTACTATATAGGTTTCAAGCTCCTATCTGCAAGAATGTGGAATTTTGTATTTTTTGCCAGAAAAAAGCTCACGCATACGTGTTTATTTTTTTTATTTTATTTTTTTTCAAGGGTGATAGTATCCATCCATTAGTCCTAGAACATCGTAAGAGGGCTCATTCGAACGAAAATTAAAAGTTCTAGCACCCTTTTTAAGTGACCAAAAAAAATTGTGGGGTAACTTGGCCCCCTCCCACGCTCATTTTTTTTCCCAAAGTCACCCAATCAAAATTTTGAGATAGCCATTTTGACGAAAATCTAATAAATATGTCCGTGGGAGTGATTTAATCCCCAAATATTCCCAGAAAGAGAATTGCGGGCTATGCGTAGCGCTCGTCGTTTACTTATAGGCTAGATGTGTGCTGGGAGTCGCGTACTGTTATTTCAAGGAGGATTATTCACCTAGTGGGGGGTCAAAGCTAGAGTAGGGGTTACAAGAGATGATAATTCCGTGAAGTTTCATACCGTGGGGGAAGGGAAAGTTCTATGAAGGGGGCACCAAATTTTCCAGCATTATTTAAAAAAATTATCAGAAATTAAATAAAAAACAAGTTTTTCAACTGAAAGTAAGGAGCAACATTAAAACTAAAAAGAAAAGAAGTTTTCACATTAATTAGGGGAGTTGCTCCCTAGTCAGAATTTCGCTTTTTACGCTAAAGTATTTTTTAGTACTTTCAAAAGAGCTATCTATTTTAATTAACCGGCCTTTGTGATTCAGGGGTTTGTGATTCGAACAAAATTCGAACTTTAGCGTAAAGAGCGAGGTATTGACTAGGGAGCAAACTCCCTAATATACGTAGTAAAACATACGAATATAGAAATTCGTTACGTAAGTTAATTCGTAAATTACGTCAGAACAAAATTTCGAGAAAGCCAATTAACCAGAAAAAGGAAAATTAATACGCGAATTTCGTTTTAATTATTCATGTACGGTGAGCCAAAAGCTGCGTTAATTCAAAAAAGTTCAGAAATTAACAAAAAAAAAAGTTTTTTTTAACTGAAAGTAAAGAGTATCATAAAAACCTAAAACAAACAGAAATCCGTATATGAAAGGGACTTTCCCCCTTCAACACCCCGCTCTTTACGCTAAAGTTTGACTCTGTCTCGCAACTTTATTTTTTAAAACACTAAAAAACTTTAGCGTAAAGAGCGAGGCGTTGAGGAGGGGACAGCCCCTTTTGTATACAGAATAATTTACGTTCGTTTTAAGTTTTAATGTCGCTCCTTACATTCAGTTCAAAAATCTTGTTTTTTTTTAGTTAACTTACTTACTAGACCAAAAAGAACTGCTTCAACAATACCTAACATTAGGATTATTTCACAACAGAATAATTAACTTCATTTCCATCTTTATACTTTTTTTACTCAGTTGCTTTGGTTATCTCATCGAAGTAACTCTATTAGCTTCTGTAACATACGTGGGTCGGTTACGACAATTTATTTTATTATTATTGGTGGTGGTTTTATTTGTTTTTAGTTTATTTTAGTTTTTTTTTCTGTGCTGAAGACGCCTCGTTTACATACAGGCGAAATATCCGCGTCGTTTTAGTTTTTCATGTTTTCTCTCTACTGGCCACAGTCTCGTTTGTTGTTTTTTATTGATTTTTCTCTCGCTTTGTTGTTTTTTTTCGTTTATCATGACGTCTCCCAACTCAAATCGAAGACGAAATTCTTTCCACCTGACCCCAAATGTATAGCCAAAAAGCACAATCTTTGGCAATCTCGACTAAATCATAATCCTGAATATAAAAAAACTCCCTACCAAAGTTTGATATAAAAGACCTATTTGTTAATTAAAGGAAACACAGTCGAGAAGTTTGCTGAATTTAAGATTTGAGAAAACCAGTTTCATAGCCACAAAGACAAATGACGGGTGACAGAATGCATTGGACTTGCATAATTTGGGCTATATATTTGCATATTAGGGAGGGGGGGTGGTTTAGGAGCGCTGTCAAAATACTTTATCCAACCCCCTAATGAGCAAGCATATATATCCCAACTTATATTATTATATAAAATAAAGGTTATATGAAGGTTATATTTCATTAGGATTAACCTAACTTCACCCCTTGGGTGTGTTTTGTTTAGTTAAAAAATACCAAAATACCTTGAATAAAAATGAAAATATGTTGTTCTAAAGATGCGCCTTTTAAAAAGAATACAACTTTGTTAAGAAAGAAAAGAAAAGTCTGGGACGGTATGACAGTTGTCCTTGAATTGTTATAAGACGTCCATAATCGCCCCACGCTTTCATTTAAGCATAAGAAGTGTTTTTTATATAGCAAGAAATCCTTTTTTGGCGTTTCTAGTACGTTACATTTTGAAATAAAGTCTTCTTTTTAAATCTGTGCAAATGCTTTCATTGTTTTAGTAAAAGACTGAAACCCCTCTCACAGGGCTAGGAGATACTGCGAGTTTGGTCAGTTTTGATCAAGATTACACCCTTTTTGAAGGTATTTCTCTCCTTTCCCAAAAATGAAGCCTTTTTTTTGCGCCAATAATTGTTGAGGGGTAAATTCAAGCTTAATAATTGTCAAACACTATAAATTAGCTTAAAACGCAGATTATCTTAACTACACATTGTTTTCAACTCCCATCGATTGGACTTCGCGTTTACTACGGACGGTTACCAATCTTTGCTCATTTCTCATTAATAATAACAGTTTAAAATAAATTATATATTAACAATAATGAAACAGTAGCTTCCATATCGAGGAATCACCCACTATCCACCACCCTTTTTATACCTTAGAGTACCAAACTACTACACGTGACTTGGCGGCAGCCACGTAGCACAATTCCATCGCATGCTGGTTGCGTCTCCATGGTGTGTATCATTTTTGAAACTGAGTGACCCCTCTTCTAAATAAAGGCCATGTATGAAGTTACACCGCAATCTCTAGTGGAGACGAAAGGAAGTAACTACATCCTTTTCTATCTTTACTCTATTTATTTGAGCTGGTAGCTTACTCCAAGAAACTTAATAAAATACAAGAGGCCAGATTCTCGCTAGTTTTAGCTAATTAGTTCATTCATTCATTCTAAAAATTAGCATGATTCCAGTTCTTTGGCATTATCTTATCACGAAATTTCCAGAATCAGGCTTCTGTCTTTTTTAACTCAATAGCCTACTCGCTGTAAAATAGATGAACCAGGTAGGCTACATAATTTTCATCGAAATTAGTTTACGGGTCATTTAACCCAACCTCAATAATCTGAACTATTCCTGAAGATTTTTATGGGCAATTATAAATGGAAAGAAGTTTTGCTGAAGGTATTGATGTGTCAACCTCCCCAGCCCTCTTCAGTAAAAGGGAAACTGCACTCGCTAATAGCAGACAAAAGAGCACCATCATTACAAAACAAAAAAGATCTTGGAAGTCCTAGTTGTGACGGCCTAGAAATGAGCGACATTTCCTCCATGGTAAGTATAAATCTAGTTGGAGGTTTGGAAACAAATATACATAGAGAACGATTTTTCCTTTATCGCTGATTCAAAAATTTTACCAATGAGAAAAAGAGAAATCGCCGTCCTATACCTCCATGTTCAAAATTGTGACTTTAATCTCATTGGTCTATTTTTGGAAGTCAATCGTCACGTGCTTTAAGGCAATCACATTGTCTGCTAAGCATATGTCGAAAGGAAATCCAAGTAACCCTGTTTTTTTTTTTTTTTTTTTTTTGGTTATGTCAAATGTTGAGCCAGTAAAAAGAACGATAAATATGATTGGCTCTTTTGTATGAAATTTCTTGGTGCAGCAGTGAGTTGTTTGAAATAGTAGCAGTAAAAGAGTACGAGTCACTTACAAGAGTGGGGATTGGCGCAAGAATCGAGAAAAAACCCTCAACCCCATCTGGCTTTTGGTGACATTTGGCATTTCCAGGGTAACAATAAGAATAATTAATTTAATTGGTGCAGATGGTAAAATTACTGTTTTAATAAGCGTTTGATCTAAATTCCTGGCAGAAAAACGATTACAAAACTCGAAAAAAAGGTCAAGTGTTGCCAAACTCTAGATGGCGTTGATGGCTTTTTTTGCCGACACTAGCGCCATTTTTCACTCTTATAAGTTATCCATATTCTTTGGAATTAGTAGTAGTATAAATCTACCATCACGAGCAGAGAGGCAAGGATTGGCAACCTAGGATGTATGGAAGACACATCCTATAACCCGAGTAAATAACAAAAATGTTAAAATATACCCCACATAGACATATTGGGCCAAAGAATAATCAAATCAAGCTTTGGAAGACATTGATGACTTCCACTCCACCACCCCTAGTTTAGCCGTCTCCATCTATGCAGTACCAAGTAGAAAAGTCGGTAAATGAAGTTCAAATACAAGTATAGGAAACAGTTGAATGTACATCCTATTCTGAACTAAGTTATATATTAAAACAGCTCTTACTTATGACATTCAGAAAATTTATATCTATTATATTTTCAGGGTCAATTTAACTATACCCCAGCCCACCTTCTAATGCGCGGTTATATCATTAGGCTGTATCCAATTTTGCTTATTTTGTTGGTTTTCAATACTTTTTGTACTCCTTTGTTATCAACAGCTGGTTCACAATGTCAATATGATACAGCATCCACTCATTACAGGGGATGAGAAGGGGGTGTGAGTGCCCATAAGGGGGGGGGGGGCACGGGGCACCCGCCCCCTGGCTGAATGATGCTGCCTTATTTTTATATTTTTTGTTCTGTGATTTATATTACATAGCATTAAAAGTGCCAATTAGACGAGGTTTACCCTTCCCCCTAGAATTCAGCTTATGGGAGCCCATGGAAGGGGGGACGGGAAGGTGTGGAGATACAGCTAAACTAGAAGCGCCAGAGAATATCCTGTAAATAGAAGTTTTTTGACATAATGAAGATACAGTTTTGTCATTATACTTTTACTGTGTACTTCATAATAGGGTATTTTTGGTGCAAGATTCTTTTTGTGGCCTAGCTTCAATAAAAATAAACAGTGGTGCCATTTGGTTCCCAATTCGACACCTTTCCAAACATATTATTCGCTACTCATATAATTAATTCCCAGCCCTCTCCATAGGCGTAGGGAGGGGGAGGCAGGGGGGGCAGCTGCCCCCTCAGACCTGAAATTTACATTAGATATGGCTGAAAAAGCAGATGGTTGGAAACGTAGTTGATAAAAGTTAGACGGTTGAAAAAACTGGAAATAAACAGAAATTTACTCAAACAAATTTATTCAATTCAAACAAGAAGCAATCATCCATAATGTCTTGGAAAGATTTAGCTGTATTCCAAGAAGATTAATGCTGATGCATATTGATGATTTATAATTTTTGGTGATTACTTATTAAAAAGGATTTCATAAGTATGATAGAACTTGCTGGCAATGTAAGGTTTTGTGAACTGCCAATATAACTTCAGCCCCCCCCCGCCCTTCATCACAGAAGTGGCTGACCCCTCCCCTAGGCAAGAAGATACGTACGCCCATGCCGACACAACTTCATCTCCCCCTCCATCACACTATCGAATGCCCCCCCCCTAGACAATATGCTGCCTACGCCCATGGCCCTCTCTCCTATGAATGGATACCGTCCTAGGCTACATACAAACATTCCTGATTTTATTGGACTTTTTTTCAAACTTATATTATTCGGTATAAATTCCCCCACCACAAAGCCGAGTTCTTGAATAAAATTGACATTACTATTAGAAAAAAAAATTAAAAATTAACTTGTTTATAGAAATAAATGGTACTTGTGCACTATCTGGTACCCACCGCTATAACTCTATCAAGGAAACCAGACAGGAAACCTGCCAAACGGGTATTTGTAATAGAGAAATGGAATGCAAAGCGTGGTTTTCATTGCGTTTAGAATATTTAAACTGTTGTTTTTTGGGGTTTCGGTGGGGAAAAAGTACCCAAGTTAGGTTACGTATTTAAAATATACTACTCTTTACCCCCACCCCTAATGTGCAAATATATAGCCCAAATTGGCTTCTAAACTATTATATATTCATCCTATATTTTTTTTATTAGCATTAACCAAACTTGACTTCTTTTGTGGGTACCATATTATGCACAAGTACCAAATAGATAAATGAAAATCTCAAAAAAGGAATTTTACTCCAAAATTAACCAGGACAGGACCTGCAGTCAACTGTCACCCAAATTGTATAACGCAAGCTCGTTACAAGTTTAACTTACATAAAACCATTTAAAATCCAGAAAGACTCACGTATTTTAAAATTTGACTGACTGACTATCAGGATCACTTTTACTTTTACTTGAAGGCTAAACACAGCGACAAATCAGCTAAATAAAATTCTTCTTTCTTAATTGCATCCTTTTAAACCCAATCGCCTTCTGATAAGACAGTACAGAGTTCAAAAGAGGGTTCTAGTCTAAAATAAGAGACTTGCTTAAACTACACGTAGCTAAGTAGTTTCTTAGGTTGAAGAAGTGGATGATTACTAGCGCGATTTGCGTAAAAAACGTATGTCAGTTACGGTACATTCACTTAAAGCAGAGGGCCCCTTCCCCAGAAGACCAAAACTATTTAAAAAGTGCGAATTTTGTCATGGCTGTTTATCAGGACAAAAAAATGCTCTTGTTCAAACATTAGCCCCTGCACTGAGGGCCGGATCGACTAGGTACGGGTCCCGATTCGAATTTTATATATATATATATATATATATATATATATATATATATATATATATATATATATATATATATATATATATATATATATATATATATATATATATATATATATATAAATGTATATATATATAACCTTTAGCATAGCTGTTTGTATCTCACGATATTTCTTCCAAGAGATCTGTTGGGATACAACTGATCTAATAATTTAAAAGATGTGAAAGGTGTTCTTTAACATCTCCATTGGGGTATAAAAACCATGTGGCCATATGAGTATGGATCAAAATCACCTTCAGGGGTCTATGATGGGTGTGCCGTCAAATTCATTTTGTGATAAATTTCTCCAGCTATTTTGAAGCTGATAACATTACGACCATTTTTTGTTCGACGATCGCTTACGTTGAATGAAGCTAAAGCATAATATGAGTTCCAGTTTCGTATTTGTTAGTGGAACTCTTTACAGAGCAAGTGATGTCCTATAACAGGCCAAAAACAATTCTTTGAAAATTATTGGTGCAGGAATGTAATTCGACAAAGCACGCAGCAGCCCCCAAGTGAATCCTCTTTGTTGGCTACTTCTCCTGTGGGATAATGGAGGACTACACAGTGAATACATAAAGGGTTGAAGGGTTCCACTGACTTGTAAATAAAACTCGCGCAGTTTACAGCATCTTCGTAGGTTTTTACTGGGTTTTATGCCCCAAATTGTTGGCATCGAAGATTGTGATGGTGCTGTTCTTCTAACATAGATTTTTTTCGGTATTTGTGTACAAAATGGTACGCACTTGAGAAATGAAGTTAGGCCAATCCTAATGAAATATACGAAAATATAGTGAAAATATAAAACCTTTGAAACAAATTTGGCGAATAAAAGATCTTAAGCCGAACTGGCCAGCCATGACAAAAACAATAGAAAAAACCCTACAATTAAGCAAGCCTCCAGAAACTTTTGTTTCAGCTTTAGCAGAACATATTTGGTTTCAACTAGATCATTTTGCAAAATTTGATAAGGCCTTAGCTATTTCTGGGTATGCACAATGGGCGAGAGAAGCCATTGAAATTAAAAAACATATGCTTGCTAACCTTTCAATAAATAGGGACACAGGTAGTTTAAATATTGACCCAATTTATGATAACCTTCTAAAGAGTGAATCAACAGTCAATAAGGGAGTTACGATTATGAATAATCACCAGGGGACTGTTTTACCTGCTAGACCAAAACGAATTGCTTCAATTTTAGCCAATAAAAGGATTATTTAGCAACAGAATAGTTAAAGTAATTTCATTTTTTTTATTTTTCCGCAGTTGCTCTGGTTTTCTCACTGAAGTAACTCCATATTAGCATCTTTTGTTTCGGTGGTGGTTTTATTTGTTTTTTAGTTTAAACTTGTTTTTTTTTTTTTTTTTTTTTTCTTGTTCTTCTTCTGTCTTTCGTGCGGAAGACCCCTTGCATGTGATACAGGCGAAATATCCGCATTGTTGTGCATTTTCCTTTTATTTTCTCTCCACTGGCCACTGTCCCGTTTGTTGTTTTCTTTCATTGAGATTTTTCTCTTTGTTGGTTTTTAAACAAATTTAGGCTATATTTTTGCACATTAGTGGTGGGGGGGGGGAGTAAAATATAGCGGGTCTGCATGAAAAATATATTAGCTACAATTGTTCTGCATATTTAGAAATAAGAATTGTTTTCTAACTTCACGCTGACCAAATACTTTACATCCACCCCCTGTAGGAGCAAATATATAGCCCAAATTATGTAAGTCCAATGCATTCTGTCACCCGTCACTTGTTTCCCACTGAGTGTAAGCTAATTGTCTCTTAATACAGACAGATAAAACCGGTTCAATCTCGAGTGTGTACTATTATTTACGCAAGTGCCTTTTTTTCTTCTGCACTTTCGTTTTTGACTCATTCTGATTCTTGATGTCCTTTGACAGCACAGTTCTTTCTTCTTCACTGTCATTTTTGAAACTCTTGATACTTGCTTTAGCATGTCTGCTAACCCTACAATTCTTTGTTCTTCACTTTCAACATTGGCAAGTTCTGATTCCTGCTGTTTCTTGTAATTCAGGCTGCTGATTATCTTCTAACTGCATAGTTCTTTGTTCTCCCGGTCGTATATCTTCTAACCACAGATTTCTCTGTTCCTTATTTTCATTCGTTCGGATCCTTATTGTCACATGTCTTGTAACCACATATTTTTTTTGTTCTTCACTTTCGTTTTTGAGTCGTTGTGATTCTCGCTACCGCTTATCTTTTGTCTGTATATTTCTGCATTCTTCAATTTCGTTTTTGACGGGTTCTAATTGTCACCAATATTTAAAATACATATCTCTTTGATCTTTATTTTCGTTTATCATTGCTTCAGACATTTTATCAGTCCATTTTGCCTTAGTTGCTTGGATTGCTTTTGTCACTTTTGACGGTCTAGGTTGTTCATTATCGCCCGTCGTACATATACATTTCTCAGGTCGTTCTTCTGATCTTGTCTCATTTGATGGTCCATTTTGTTCATTTTGAGCTTAAGCTTTTGTCCTCTTTTGTTCTTTTTGTGTTCATTTTGTGCCAAGTTTGAATTATGTTTGTGTCCCCTAGCCTAGATATTATGAAACAGATGAAAATGCCTTTTGAAATTTACATCACCGAATATGGGCTCATGAATTTGAATATTTCTAAATTTTTGTTCTGCAAATGCTTCTAAAAAGGTTTTAAAATATATTTTCCTTGTGTCTTCACTTTCAGCCAACATGATTGCTAAACTATTTAGTCTATCCTGATTTATTGTTGATACAACATAGTTTTTTTTTGTACTTATGCATTATACGGTATCCACGAAAGAAGTCAAATTTGGTTAATGCTAATGAAATAAAATAGGATGAACATATAATAGTTTAGAAACAAATTTGGGCTATATATTTGCACATTTGGGGTGGGGGTATACCATAGCATATATTAAATATATAAGCTTACCTAACGTAGGTACCTTCCCCCCTATACCCCTCAAAACGAAAGTTTAAATATTGTAAACGCAATGACAACCACGCTTTGCATTCCATTTCTCTATTGCAAATACCCGTTTGGCGGGTTTCGTATCTGGTTTCCTTGATACAGTAGAAGTGACGCCATAAGGCTTCAAACGCGCCCATACGGAAAATAACATAGGGATATTAGCATAGGGAAGATTTTGACGGAGCCCTCAGACGTCACACCCTCGCACCTGTCCCCAGCTGGCAAGATTTCCATTTTTGGCAAGAGTTCAATGTCCTTGGCAAGAGTTCAATGTCCTTTTCGGTTAGGTCATGTTTTTTCTATGACACATCCCTTTGTTTTTCTACGGCAACCCTCTGACGTCATGTGACACACCCTCGCGCCTGTACAATGCAGTCAGCTGTTTCTACCAAAGCCCTGTTTCTAGGCAAGATTCCCATCCTTGGCAAGATTCAACACATAAATAATCAGAGTGTGGTCTGGATAATACGGAATAATATGGGGAGCTCCTCGCGCTCTGTTTCTAGGTGAAATTCCCAGGTATTTTAATTTCCTGGAATGTGGTCGGGATAATACACAAGTTCAATTAACAGAGGGAGCTCTTAACCCCTCGCAACTGCAAAGTGCAGTCACCTGTACTATTAAAGGGAAAACACTTGGCAAGACTCCATGACACATCTCTGGACTCCAATGATGTCATACAACTTACCCCGTTTCCAACGGACAGGTCTAATAAGCTTGACGCAATTTTATGTAACCCTGCGTCAGGGACTCATGGGGGAATCCCCGCTTATAACGTAACGACAGCTTACATCTTACGTCATTATTATGCAAAACTGTCATGTGGTACTTTTTTCGCCCGAAACCCCACAAGCGTTTTTCCTTCATTAATTAACTTAATGGCGGCACACACTTTATGTAAGGTCAGTGCATCTTACGCATGGACGGTGCGTCCATCACTGCCAGATATTACTATTTTGACACTTTTCACCCAAAAGCGTCAAGATATTTTCTTTTTTTGGCGTTTCATTTTTCGCTCGAAACACCTTTCATAATTTTCTTTTCTTTTTCTATAGTTCTTGACCCTGCCAGGACTCGAAAGGTCATTCCCTTCTAATTGCATTGTGCCTTAACTGGAAGGACTAAACTGCTACTCACAGTATTTTGTATCTGGAACCATATTCTAAAATTAACCTATTGCGTGACAGCTAAGATTCCCCATTTCTGGCAAACACTAGAATGACGTATTATTCTCCCAATCTGACACGCTCCGGGGGACATTTACTCTCAGGATATTAATAAAGGGAAATGCGTGTCTTACTCGTGCTAAAGACTATATCTTAAATACACAAAAATTTTAAATAAAAGGTTTTATTATTTCAAACAAATTGACAAGCAATAAAACATAGAAAAAAGACATCTAAAAAACACGACGAAGAATAAAAGGTGAAAAAGCCATGTCATAATATACGCAAAAAGAACCGTGTATTATAGAAAATCGGCGCTCCTAGCATGCAACCCCGGAGAGCAGGGGAGGGGGAATGATATTAGACATGGATTTAAAGTGTTTTAAGAGCTTTTAAGGAAAATACCCTTTTTCATTGAACTAAATTTATGAATATTTCACAATATCCAAATAATAGGTTCTACCTCCCGCCTAGCATTCATTTTGAAAGGGTGCCTTGATAATAGACATAATTTTTAGGCATTATTGTGGCTTATAAAAAATAGAATATAAACAATAGCTTGCGTAATTTAAGAAAAGCCGAGGGGAGAGGACTCCAGGAGAGGAGGGGGCGTCTGTGGGGGAAGGGAGGCCCGTTTTTCGGTCACCAGCTCAATACTGCATTGTTATTCATATATATTTTTTTTCGTTACACAAAGCGGTAATTTTCAAGTGTTTATTTTTTAAATATTTTCTTATTTATTGTTCGCAAGCCACCGTCCGCTACAGGTATAGGTACCGGTCCCGCTCGCTGGCCGCCACGTAGAAAGTGCCCCCCCCCACCGCACACGGTTTGTCTCAGCCCTGACGCAACCACAGGGAGCCAACACAAGGAATCCAGCCATCCCACACGCAGTGGGGGAGTTTAATCAATGTCTACACATTCCAGGGACGGAATCCAGACTCCGGCTAGGCGATAAAGGAGGTTGAAAAATGGTCCCGCTCGAGATAATTTCAAAAGTAGTAATAATAGGGAAATTATCATTGGGTTTCTACGGCAGCCCTCTAACGTCACAGCATCCCTGTTTCTAGCGGTCAGCTGGCAAGATTCCCTCCCAGGCAAGATTCTCGCCCTGGCAAGATTCTTCGCTCTGGCAACATCCCCGAGATAATTTAAAAAGTAGTAATGATAGGGAAATTATCATGTAATTTCTTAGACAAGCCCCCCCCCCTCTAAAGTCAAAGCGTCCATGGCAAGATTCCCACCCCTGGTAGGCTTACCGGAATTTCAAGCATTCTTTTATTTCTTCTATATTGACAGGATTCCTTTTGACAGGATGACAGGAGCCATTTTTTTATACATTGTTTCTCAGGAAGATCCCATGGATTTCAGTGACCAGGACTAATATAAATGACACCAGTGCATATTACAAGCTAGACTAAAAGGACCCCTTGGGGGAATCCCTCGGGCACGGTACACACACGCCAGTGCTGCGTAATAACGGCGGTGCATATCTTAAGCAAAGATACCTAATGAGAGAGGATTGAAAGTCATCTTGCGAGAAGAGTAGATACCCAAAACCGTTAAAAAGTATATTTATAGCCGAGAGCGGAATGGCGCTGCCACACTATTTTCAAACCGGCACCAGCCCTCAACAAGACACCAACCCTCATCCCCTAGGACATTTTCAATCTTCTCACTCTGAAATTAAGCTAAAGAACCCCCTTAAACACTTTATTTTTTAAAACAGAGAAGCATAATCAAATAAGTAGAACAACAGGGAAATTTTTATACAAGACAGTGGAACGCAACTTTAAATGAATATTTAGACCCTATATCCAAGGGCAGTCCTCAGCAAAACAGACGAAGAGAATAAAAACAATATAAAAGAAAACCTTTCAGTTTTAATGATTGAATTTTAATGTAAGTTTCTTTTATATTGTTTTTATTCTCTTCGTCTGTTTTGCTGAGGACGGCCCTTGGATATAGGGTCGAAATATTCATTTAAAGTTGCGTTCCACTGTCTTGTATAAAAATTTCCTTGTTGTTCTACTTATTTGTTTATGATGGAAAGGCAGTGTGGTCTTCGTCGCTATTTGAAACAGAGAAGCCCCCTTTCTTTACTAGTGTTTGATACTGTAAGCAATTCACGCACCAATACCACATTACAACACCCCTCTGTCATCGCCCCATCTCCCCCAAACAACTTTTCAGACATTTCTTGTCTAAAGTTTTACTTCAAGTCATTCATTCGGGTTTTTGTAAACAATTCGCACTACAGTACCAGGCTATAACTACTCTCTAGCAGCCCTCTGTTATCCCACCATCTCCCCCAAGCCCTTTTCAGACATCTCTTGCTAAAAATTTTACTTCGAGTCATTCATTTGGGTTTTCGCAAGCAATTCACGCCACAGTACCACACTATAACTACTCTCTAGCAGCCCTCTGTCATCGCCCCCCCCCCAAAAAAAAAGACCTTTCAGACATTTCTTGTTAAAAATTTACTTCATGTCGTTCATTCGAGGTTTCGCAAGCAATTCACGCCACAGTTTCACACTGTAACTACTCTCTAGCAGCCCTCTGTCATCGCCCCCCCCCCCAAAAAAACCTTTCAGACATTTCTTGCTAAAAATTTTACTTCGACTCATTCATTCGAGTTTTCGCAAGCAATTCACACCACTATACCACGATATAACTACTCTCTAGCACTCCTCTGTCATCGCGCCATCTCCCCCAAAACAATTTTCAGACATTTCTTGTTTAAAGTTTTACTTCAACTCACTAATTCGGGGTTTGTATATAAGTACCTTACGATTTTTCTTGGAATATACTACCTTTCTTGGCTCTAAGTGAGAAACGATTGTGTCTTATCGCTACGAAGCATTAAAGCCGAGAAAGGCAGTGTGTTCCAAGAAAAATCGTAAGGTACTTACTTACATGGCAGAGTCAACCCTAGAGCTACGGACCAAGTCATAGAAATCAAGACCAAACCATCGAAATTATGATCAAAGTGTAGAATACAAGGTCAAGTTCTATGCAAACATTAACAAAACAATGAGACCCTGACAATTCCATAAGTAAAAGAGCAAACTATAGAAATCACGGGTCACCCTACAAATCAAGACCACCGTAGAAATCAAGGGCAAAGTGTAGAAATTTCGGTTAACCTATAAAATCAATACCAAAACAAGGAGAGCCCGAGAAGTGTTTTAAATACTCTGTGGCGTGAATTGCTTGTGAAAACCCGAATGAATGACTTGAAGTAAAACTTTTAACAAGAAATGTCTGAAAAGTGTTTTGTCAAGATGGGGATGATGGAAGAGGGGTCTCATTGAGCTGCTAGAAAGTAGTAACAGCGTGGTACTGTGCCGTGAATTGCTTGCAAAAACGCGAATTAATGAGTTGAAGTAAAACTTTAAACAAGAAAGGCCTGAAAATTGTTTTGGGGGAGATGGGGCGATGACAAGGGGTGCTAGTGAGTAGTTATAGTGTGATACAATGGCATGAATTGCTTGCGAAAACTCGAATGAATGAGTTTAAGTAACATTTTTAACAAGAAATGTCTGAAAGGTGTTCGGGGGGATGGGGCGATGACAGAGGGCTACTAGAGAGCAGTTATAGTGTGATACTGTGGCGTGAGTTGCTTGCGAAAACTCGAATGAATGACTTGAAGTAAAATTTTTAACAAGAATTGTCTGAAAGGTTTTTTTGGGAGGGAATGGGGCGATGACAGAGGGCTTTTAGAGAGTAGTTACAATGTGTTACTGTGGCGTGAATTTCTTGCGAAAACCCGAATGAATGAGTTGAATTAAACTTTTAACAGGAAATGTCTGAAGTGTTTTGTCAAGATAGGGATAATGGAAGAGGGGTATCATTGGGATGCTAGAAAGTAGTTACAGCGTGGTATTGTAGCGTGAATTGCTGGCAAAAACCCGAATGAATGGGTTGAAGTAAAACTTTAAACAAGAAATGTCTGAAAATTGTTTTGGGGGAGATGGGGCGATGACGGAGGGGTGCTAGGGAGTAGTTATAGTGTGGTACAGTTGCGTGAATCGCTTGCGAAAACTCGAATGAATGACTTGAAGTAAAAATTTTTAACAAGGTATGTCTGAAAGGTGTTTTTTTCGGAGGGGGGGGGGGATGGGGCGATGAAAGAGGGCTGCTAGAGAGTAGTTATAGTGTGGTACTGTGGCGTGAATTTCTTGCAAAACCCAAATGAATGAGTTGAAGTAAAACTTTGAACACCAAGTGTCTGAAAATTGTTTTGGGGGAGATGGGCGATGACAGAGGGGGCAAATTTAGTGTGGTACTACGGCGCAAATTGTTTACGAAAACCCGAATGAATGACTTGAAGTAAAACTTTAAACAAGAAATGTCTGAAAAGTTTTTTGGGGGAGATGGGGCGATGACAGAGGGGTGTTGTAGTGTGGTACTGTGGCATGAATTGCTTAGAGTATCAAACACTAGTAAAGAAAAGGGGAGGGGGCTTCTCTTTTTTCAAAAATATAGTGCTTAATGGAATTCTTTAGCTTATTTTCGGAGTTAGAAGATTGAAAATGTCCTAGGGGTGAGGGTTGGTGTCATGAGGAGGACGGGTGCCAGTGTGAAAATAACATTAAGAAAGAAAAACGAGCAAAAATGGGGTTTTTAAAGGCAAAATTAAAATAATGAAAAAACAAAACAAAACCAATATTTCGAGAGGACAAACGCCTCTCTTTTTCAGCGCGAAACGAAATAATGTATCCAAGGAAAATGCCAAAGAAAAAAAAAACAAAAAACAAACGCAGAAAGTCAATGTGAAAAAAAAACAAAAAACCAAAGAAAGAACCAAAAACTTAAAAGATGAATAAATTTAAATAAATGCCAATAATTATGAGGATTAAAACCAAATACCTAACAACCATAAAAGCGATTGATTTGCCAACATCCGCAATTTGCTCAAAATCCAAAAAATTATTAACTGCCATCGACGGATACTAGCGAACAACTTAAAAATAAAAGAAAACAACTCATTTACTCAATAACAAAACGAACTAGCAATTAAATAAGTTGGAGAACTATGTCCTCTGATTTCGGATTTTAATTATTGCATTTCTTGCAGACACCCTTTGAGACCTAAGGAGTTGTTCAAGTGTTTGATTTTATGACTGGGAAAGTGATTCAAGGTTTATTTCAGGGATTACTAAAGTATCGGCTTCTCTTTTGAGAAAACCGAAATATGACTCGTTTATTCTTAAATCACCGGAATCTCTGTTTAAAGCTAGACCTAAACGTTGGTATTTATAAATTTCAACAGCTTCTCTGTAGTGCTGGACAATACCTTTGTCATGCAAAATTAGGCTAGCTTGATTAAACAAAATAGTGTGGTCCCGGTTTTCAAATATGTGCTCTGCAACGGCAGAGTCAAAATTTTCTGTTTTTTTCTGCTTTTTAAGTGTATTATTAATTGAATTAGAGTGCTGAGTTAATCTATCCGTGAGTCGCTGATCAGTTCTTCCGATATACCAAAGACCACACGAACAAGGAATTTTGTAGACACCGGAGTTTTCACCTATCGGGATAGGGTCTTTACCTTGATAAATTTGGGACCTGATAGTTTTTCTGGGTCAATAGTAAGTGTAAATGTTATTTTTTCTTAGATTTTTTTGAAATGTGGTCTGAAACCTCTTTAACGTATGGGAGACCAAGGTAAGCTGAATTTTCCGTTTGATTTGTGTTTTCTGTATAATTATCTGATAATCTTTTAATGCGTTTTGCAATTACAGAATTTATTAAACTAATTCGATAACCATTCCCAAATAAAATATCTCTAGGCTGGTTGAGCTCTAAATCGAAGAAGCGTGTTGAACAAACTTTCAATGCTCAATCCACTAGAAAAGTGACAACTCCCCTTTTCACAGCAGGAAAATGATTAGAGGAATAATTTAAGTAACGGTCATTATGTGTGGGTTTTCTATAGACACCAAAGTCGAAACATGTATCATTTCGGTGCACCAGAACATCTAAGAAAGGAAGACGCCTCTCTACCTCTGATTCCTGAGTAAATTTAAGTTTTGAATCCAAGGAGTTGAGCAAGTGAAGAAAGGAACCCAGAGACTCGTCACCATGTTCCGACAAATAAAAAATTTCATCTTTAAAACGAACCCAATATTCAGGTTTACAAAAACTTTGCAAAATAGCCCTTTCTTCAAGGTCTTCCATAAAGATATCAGCCTGTATTGGAGAAAGGGGGGCTTCCATAGAAAGCCCATATTTCTGTCTATAAAAAATGCCTCTATAATTGAAGTGAAAAGAATTTCTGCTTCAAAGGGATGTAAGGGAAAGAAGTGTCTGATTC
Organism: Artemia sp. Qi Xiang Cuo; assembly: GCF_049724085.1. Classification (NCBI taxonomy): domain Eukaryota; kingdom Metazoa; phylum Arthropoda; class Branchiopoda; order Anostraca; family Artemiidae; genus Artemia; species Artemia sp. Qi Xiang Cuo. The sequence goes on from NC_142811.1 coordinate 1,025,647, forward strand.
AAAAGAGTAGATTTTTCTGATATAGATGGGTTAGAATTAAGTTTATACTCCAAAATCAGTTTGGCCTTTTGAGGATCACGATTCGTATGCATTGAATCTGCATCAAAACTGCCAATTCTTGTATTTGGTTTAACCGAAGCATGCTTTACCTGGGAAACGAAATCAGCGGAACTTTTAATATATGATTTTTGAGCCTGAATTAGTGGGCGAAATACAGCTGATAAGAATTTCCCTATTATTGCTGTAGGAGAATTAAAAGAAGAAAGAATGGGTCGAAGTGGATTACCAGGATTATGAACTTTAGGAAGACCATAAAAGCGAGGGGACGTGCACCCGAGTGGGTAAAACCTTTTGTACAATTGATCTGTGATTTCACCTTTTCCTTTTAGATAAGAAAGCTCTTTTCAGACTTCCTGGACAAATTTTTCTGTGGGATCGGTAGCTAATTTATCATGTGTTAGAATCATTTAAAATTTCTCTGACTTTTTTGTCGTAATCATCTGAATCTAATACAACAACAGTATTGCCTTTATCGGCTTTCGTAATAATCCTGGAATGATCTTTATGTAGTGCGTGTAAGACCAAGTGTTCATTTTTAGTAAAATTTTTTAAATGTGGATTATTAACACAAGACGAATCCAACAAGGTTTCAACAAAATGTGCTCTAACCTCAGCAATCTCTCCAATCTCCGCACGAGAGTCATGAAATGCCCACTATGTGTTTGTGATAATTTCACTATAAGGTATTTTCGAAGGGGCTATCGGAAATTTCAATCCTTTCGCCAGAACCTGATTTCGCTCTGTTGTAAGGGGCATGGTGCTGAGATTGATCAAAGCAGGACCAGGATACACTTTTGGGCCAAAGGTGGATTAATAGAGAGTTTTTTCAATTTTAAACGGTGTAATTTCTCAGAAAGTCTTTGTCTAGAAATCCTAAAATCATCCCGAAAAGAATTTATAGCAATAGCCTTAATTTGATGAAAATTAGCATAAGAAAGCGTAAATAATATTTCTCGCTCTAGCCTAAAAATACCCTGATTTAACCGGTAGCGTTTGCTTTTGCAATCGCTAATAACATGATTTAAAATACCAAACCCTATACGTTCTGGAAATTGCCGTTCGTTACGTGTGTTTAAGTGAAGTGAAGGTCGCATTGACTTGGGTAAAATACGGTTCATTTTACAATTATGAAGAAAATACTGTTGATTAATCAAATTAGCTTTTTTTCTCACAAGAGATATGAATATAGTAACAACATTGGTAGAATGCTCCCCATAAGCATGACGAAGATAATTTCTTAAACCACATTGGCCGGACATAACATAAAGAAAGAAAAACGAACAAAAATGGGGTTTTTAAAGACCAAATGGAAATAATATAAATAAGTGTGGGTAAGTAAAATATACAATAAGTGTTAATAATAAAATAGTGTAACGGTTTGGGTATCTACTCTTCCCGCAAGATGACTTTCAATCCTCTCTCATTAGGTATCTCTGCTTAATATATGCACCGCCGTTATTACGTAGCACTTGCGTGTGTGTACCGTACTCTAGGGATTCCCCCAAGGGGTCCTTTTAGACTAGCTCGTAATATACACTGGCGTCATTCATATTAGACCTGGTCACTGAAATCCATAGGATCTTCCTGAGAAACAATGTATAAAAAAATGGCTAAGTAATCCTGTCAATATACGAAAAATAATAGAACGCCTGGAATCCCGGGAAGCCTGCCAGGGGTGGGAATCTTGCCATGGATGCTGTGACTTTAGAAAGAGGGGCATGTCTTAGAAATTACATGATAATTTCCCTATTATTAGTACTTTTTAAATTATATCGGGAATCTCGCCAGGGTGGAGGAATCTAGCCAGCTGACCGCTAGAAACAGGGATGCTGTGACGTTAGAGGGTTGTAGTAGAAACTCAATGATAATTTCCCTATTATTACAACTTTTTAAATTATCTCGGGAATCTTGCCAGGGCGGGGAATCTTGCCAGGGCGAGAATCTTGCCTGGGAGGGAATCTTGCCAGCTGACCGCTAGAAACAGGGATGCTGTGATGTTAGATGGTTGCCGTAGAAACTCATTTATAATTTCCCTATTTATACTCCTTTTTAAATTATCTCGGGAATCTTGCCAGGTCGAGGAATCTTGCCAGGGCGAGAATCTAGCCTGGGAGGGAATCTTGCCAGCTGACCGCTAGAAACAGAAATGCTGTGACTTTAGAGGGTTGCCGTAGAAACTCAATGATAATTTCCCTATTATTACTACTTTTTAAATTATCTCGAACGAGACGACCATTTTTTAACCTCCTTTATCGCCTAGCCGGAGTCCGGATTCCGTCCCTGGAATGCGTAGACATAGATTAAACTCCCCCACTGAGCGTGGGATGGCTGGATTCCTTCCCCAGAAAGAGTAGACACAGACCAAACTCCCCCCACCGAGGGCGGGGTGAGTAGGAACAAGAATTTCTCGAAAAAGGATTTCCCCTTTTGCTCTTTTTGACATTTTTGGGGAAAAATGTCTCCCTGTGGATCCGTCAGGGCTGAACCAAACCGTTCGCGAGGTGGGGGGGGGGTGGAAACTTCCTCGGGGGCGGCCAGCGAGCGGGGCCGGTACCTGTCGCGGACGGTGGTGTGCTAACAATAAATAAGAAACCATTTAAAATCATGAAAGAAACATGAGACACAACATAAACATGAAAAGATTTTTCGGTTTGGCGACCGAAAAATGGGCCTAACTTCCCCCAGAGACGCCCCCTCCTACCATGGAGTCCTCTCCCCTAGTCTTTCCTTAAATTACAAATGCTATTGTTTATATTTTATTCTTCATAAGCCACGATAATGCCTAAAAATTACGTCTATTATCAAGGCACCTTCTCAAAATGAATGCTAGGTGGGAGGTAGAACCTATTGTCAGGATATTGTAAAATATTCATAAATTTAGTTCAATGAAAAAATTGTGTTTTGCTTAAAAGCTCTTAAAACACTTTAAACCCATGTCTATTATCACGCCCCCTGCCCTACCCTCTGGGGTTGCATGCTAGGAGCCCCGATTTTCTAAATATACGATTCTTTTTGCGTAAATTATGATATGGCTTTTTCACGTTTTATTTTTTGTCGTGTTTTTTTTAGCTGTCTTTTTCTATGTTTTATTGCTTGTCAATTTGTTTGAAATAATAAAACCTTTTATTTACAATGTCTGTGTTTTTAAGATAGTCTTTAGCACGAGTAAGACACTCATTTCTCTTTATTTATATCTTGAGAGCAAATGCCCCCCGGAGCGTATCAGATTGGGAGAATAATACATCATTCTAGTGTTTTCTAGAAATGGGGAATCTTAGCTATCACGCAATAGGTTAATTTTAGAATATGGTTCCAGATAAAAAATACTGTGAATAGCAGTTTAGTTCTTCCAGTTAAGGCACAAAGCTGTTGGAAGGGAATGACCTTTCGAGTCCTGGCAGGGTCAAGAACTATAGAAAAAGAAAACAAAAATATGAAAGGTGTTTCCCCATATTATTCCGTATTATCCCAACCACACTCCGATTATTTATGTCTGGAATTTTGCCAAGGATGGGAATCTTGCCTAGAAACAGGGCTTCGATACAAACAGCTGACTGCGTTGTACAGGTGCGAAGGTGTGTCACATGACGTCAGAGGGTTGCCGTGTAAAAACAATGGGATGTGTCATAGAAAAACACCTGACCTAACCGAAAAGGACATTGAACTCTTGCCAAAAATGGGAATCTTGCCAGCTGGGGACAGGTGCGAGAGTGTGACGTCTGTGGGCTCCGTTTAAAATCTTCCCTATGCTAATATCCCTATGTTATTTTCCGTATGGGCGCGTTTGAAGGCCTTATGGTGTCCCTGTATCAAGAAAACCAGACACGAAACCTGCCAAACGGGTATTTGCAATAGAGAAATGGAATGCAAAGCGTGGTTTTCATTGCGTTTACAATATTTAAACTGTCGTTTTGGGGGGTATATAGCGGTCTATAGCAGTGGGTACCGCATAGTACATAAGTAACATTTTTTATTGGTTTTAGACTGGAAAATGATCTCTATCCAGAAGCAACGCTTGCTGGAATTGTTAAGAACATTTCACATTTTCGAAAATAAATTGTTAATTTTGATGGCGGCACGGGCCCTTTCAAACACCTGGCCCCATTGGGCCCTATCGTTCCAATCGCCCTTTTTCCGGCCCTGCCTGTACTAAAAAGGTCAGTAAGGCTTGTCTTAGCTAAAATTAGTTGTTTATTATGAAAAGCTTTAGAATTCTGAAATACGAGCTTAGACTAAGAAGTGTGGCCTAGAAAAACAATAAACCTCGTTCCTTACTAAAAAAAATAAAAAATAATGGATCACTCACGATCGGAAGCAATAGATAAATTAATATACAAAAATGTTGGAGGACTTGGCCCCTCGCCAACTAATTACATTTTTTTTAGGAAGGCCTAAGGCATATGAAGGTGGCAGGTGATAGCAGTGAGTGGCTCTTACTTCCCCTTAAATAAGTTAAAGGCTTATTGAAAGCATTTTGGGTCTTATCCAGAGGAACTAAGATTTGGTCCTGGACCTGGTAGATATATTTCTTATTGTCCAGTGTAAAACATATCTTACATTGAATCACTTTGAGCCTAGGATCCCGATAATTTATCCCTCCATCCCCTCGTCGGGTCTGCAAACAGATGCAACACCTTCTTTGACTTTCTTTAAACTTTTAGTGAAGGAACACGGGAGAAAATGTTTGCTACTCTTAAAGTTGTTGTGCTACAAAATGGAATTGTTTATTAGTGAGAATGGAAATGCAGCCCATAGGAACTCCTGGGAAAGTTCTTCTAAGAATTATGTTTCTTTTTTTTTCCAACAACTGAATACCCTTAGCCACTCCCGATAAATTGCAAATGCTCTATTTTGACAAGCTCGATGCACATAGTGTTTTGATTCGGAAAATACCCCCCACGGGGAAAATAAGGCTTTCCAAATTTGAGTATTTTATTTGAGTTTTTTTTTTTTTATTTCCGTAGGGGGAAGGAATTTTGGTACTTGTGTATTGTGCGCCACTCATTCAAGTTAACATTGTGTAAAAATCGAGAACAAACCGGTTTCTTTGTTAGTTTCATTCATCTTAGCATGAGACAAGACAAAGACAAGTGACATAATAGATGGTAAATATATAATTTGGGCTATATATTTGTACATAGGGGGGGGGGGAAGTATTTGGACAGTTTGAAGTCAGAAAACAATTCCTTCTAGGTATGGTCACTAAAAAATTACAGAAGAATATCAAAGTATTTGGAAATTCTGTTAACTAAAAAAAAAAAAAAAAAAAAAAAAAAAAAAAAAAAAAAAAAAAAAAAAACAGTACAAAGTAAATGAAATGTTACATTTAAGTTTTTTTCCAAGTGTTAAGTGTTGTTTTTTTTTAATGACCGATTTTCCAAGTATTAAGTGCTATTATTAGGTTAATGTAGTATTTCGTTTAAGTGTTTTATGATGATCGCTGATCAAAGTTTATGTTATCTGAGTAGAGTAAGAGGTTCCATTTTGGGTAGATTATGTTCCATCCTGTGTTATTTGTCCCACTTTACGTTCCCTGACACCTTCCCATGGCAGATTACCAGACTGATTATTGCTACTGTTGTCAATTGAATATGGAATTATACAAAACCTACCTGACAATTTTCCAGGCTAACCAGACATGTTTATGGGTCAAGCAGACAAGTTTCGGAGTCAGCTATAGCTTTCTGGGACTTTACATTCCATGGCACCTTTCCAGAGCATGTACCTATGGATTTGGGGCCTTTACGTTCCTTCCTGCTATAGCATGGCTGGTTTGGTGGGTATAATCTGGTTTGGTGGGTATAGTCTGGTTTAGTTTTTCAAAGAGAGTGAGTACTTGCCATTTTTGCAAAAAGGGATAAGGAATTCGCAAATTGGACACTATGAACGATATTAATTAATGTTTTGAATAATAGGAGTGTGAATGATACTAATTAGTGATTGTAAGAAGGTGGGGAAAAAAAAGGATTAAACTGATTAACAGTTAAGGTAACCCCGAAGGGGTTGTTAACTCAGGTAATTTGTTATAAATTTGAAACAACATCAGTCTATGAAAATGACTAACGACGATAGAATGACATTGTGAGTTGACCAAGCTTTACCTCTCCGATGTGTCAATTTTGGAGGGAAAATCAAAAATACTCAGAATCGAAAATAAATGGGATCTACCTCAAGGGGAAGGCTCAGAGGCCCTTCCAGCCCCCTTTTATGAGGGCAGAGGAGGGGGGGGGGAGGGTCAATTTTAGAGGGAAAACCAAAAATACTCAGAATCGAAAATAAACGGGATCTGCCTCAAGGGCAAGGCTCAGAGGCCCTTCCTTCCACCATTTCTGAGGGCCGGGGAGGGGGGGAGGGACAATTTTGGTGGGAAAACCAAAAATGCTCAGAATCTAAAATAAATGGGATCTGCTTCACGGGCACGGCTCAGAGGCCCTTCGTTCCCCAATTTCTGAGGGCAGGGGGGGGCCGGGTCAATTTTGGAGGGAAAACCAAAAATGCTCAGAATCGAAAATAAAGGGGATCTGCCTCAAGGGCTAGGCTCAGAGGCCCCTCCTTCCTCCATTTCTGAGGGCCGGGGGAGGGGGAGTAAATTTTGGAGGGAAAACCAAAAATACTCAGAATCGAAAATAAACGGGATCTGCCTCAAGGGGAAGGCTCAGAGGCCCCTCCTTCCTCCATTTCTGAGGGCAGGGGGAGGGGGGAGGATCAATTTTGTAAGGGAAAACCGAAAATACTCAGAAAGTTCATTTTGAAATTCCTTCATTGAAATGCAAGAGTTGGAATATTTCAGTAGTGTTTTGTTGTGCTTTACCTTGTCATAGTTACATTCTCTTAATTTTTCAAAGTTCATTTTGAATTTCTTTCGTTAAAATGCAAGAGTTGTAATATTTCAGTAGTGACTTGTTGTTCTTTACATTGTCAGAGCTACATTCTCATGATTTTTCAAAGTTCATTTTGAATTTCTGTCGTGAAATGCAAGAGTTGGAATATTTCAGTAGTGACTTGCTGTGCTTTACCTTGTCACAGTTACATTCTCTTGATTTTTCAAAGTTCATTTTGAATTTCTATCGTGAAATGCAAGAGTTGGAATATTTCAGTAGTGACTTGTTGTGCTTTACCTTGTCAGAGTTACATTCTCTTGATTTTTCGAAGTTCATTTTGAATTTCTCTCGTAAAATGCAAGAGTTGGAATATTTCAGTAGTGTTTTGTTGTGCTTTACCTTGTCACAGTTACGTTCTGTTGATTTTCATAGTTCATTTTGAATTTCATTCATTGAAATGCAAGAGTTGGAATATTTCAGTATTGTTTTGTTGTGCTTTACCTTGTCACAGTTATATTCTCTTAATTTTTCAAAGTTCATTTTGAATTTCTTTCGAGAAGTGCAAGAATTGGAATATTTCAGTAGTGTATTGTCGTGGTTTACCTTGTCACAGCTACATTCTCATGATTTTTCAAAGTTCATTTTGAATTTCTGTCGTGAAATGTAAGAGTTGGAATATTTCAGTAGTGACTTGTTGTGCTTTACCTTGTCACAGTTAAATTCTCTTGATTTTTCGAAGTTCATTTTGAATTTATGTCTTTAAATGCAAGAGTTGGAATATTTCAGTAGTGTTTTGTTGTGCTTTAACTTGTCACAGTTACATTCTATTTATTTTCATAGTTCATTTTTAATTTCTTTCATTGAAATGCAAGAGTTGGAATATTTCACTAGTGTTTTGTTGTGCTTTACCTTGTCACAGTTACATTCTCTTAATTTTTAAAGTTCATTTTGAATTTCTTTCGTGAAATGAAAGAATTGGAAGATTTCAGTAGTGTCTTATCGTGGTTTACCTTGTCACAGCTACATTCTCATGATTTTTCAAAGTTCATTTTGAATTTCTGTCGTGAAATGCAAGAGTTGGAATATTTCAGTAGTGCCTTGTTGTGCTTTACCTTGTCACAGTTACATTCTTTTGATTTTTCGAAGTTCATTTTGAATTTCTGTCGTAAAATGCAAGAGTTGGAATATTTCAGTAGTGACTTATTGTGCCTTACCTTGTCACAGTTACATTCTCTTGATTTTTCGATGTTCATTTTGAATTTCTCTCGTAAAATGCAAGAGTTGGAATATTTCAGTAGTGTTCTGTTGTGCTTTACCTTGTCACAGTTAGATTCTGTTGATTTTCATAGTTCATTTTGAATTTCTTTCATTGAAATGCAAGAGTTGGAATATTTCAGTAGTGTTTTGTTGTGCTTTACCTTGTCACAGTTATATTCTCTTAATTTTTCAAAGTTCATTTTGAATTTCTTTCGCGAACTGCAAGAATTGGAATATTTCAGTAGTGTCTTGTCGTGGTTTACCTTGTCACAGCTACATTCTCATGATTTTTCAAAGTTCATTTTGGATTTCTTTCGTTGAAATGCTAGAGTTGGAATATTTCAGTAGTGACGTGTTGTGCTTTACCTTGTCACAGTTACATTCTCTTGATTTTTTGAAGTTCATTTTGAATTTCTGTCGTGAAATGCAAGATTTGGAATATTTCAGTAGTGTTTTGTTGTGCTTTCCCTTGTGACAGTTACATTCTGTTGATTTTCATAGTTCATTTTGGATTTCTTTCATTGAAATGCAAGAGTTGGAATATTTCAGTATTGACTTGTTGTGCTTTACCTTGTCACAGTTACATTCTCTTAATTTTTCGAAGTTCATTTTGAATTTCTGTCGTGAAATGCAAGAGTTGGAATATTTCAGTAGTGTGTTGTTGTGCTTTACCGTGTCACAGTTACATTCTGTTGATTTTCATAGTTAATTTTGAATTTCTTTCATTGAAATGCAAGATTTGGAATATTTCAGTGGTGTTTCGTTGTGCTTTACCTTATCACAGTTACATTCTCTTAATTTTTCAAATTTCATTTTGAATTTATGTCTTGAAATGCAAGAGTTGGAATATTTCAGTAGTAACTTGTTGTGCTTTACCTTGTCACAGTTACATTGTCTTGATTTTTCGAAGTTGATTTTGAATTTCTGTCATGAAATGCAAGAGTTGGATTCTGGTTCAAATCTGAAACTTTAGTCGTTTTTTGGATCGAAAAATAAAACTATTTCTATAAAATCTGAGCTAAAACAGGGTTTTTGACCGTAAACTCTAGTTTTTTTTTCGTAAGAAAATTATGGAAAATACAATTCGTTGGCTCAGAGGCGAAAATTAAGTCCAATTATGGATCGAAAAATAAGTAATCTCTGTTAAATCTTAGCTAATAGGGTTTTTTTGCAGTAAACTCTAGTTTTTTGTACGAAAATTATGAGGAATACAATCCTCTGGTGCAAATCTGAAACTTTAGTCTATTTTTGGATCAAAAAATAAACTATTCCTGTAAAATCTGAGCTAATAAGGGTTTTTGCCCGTAAACTCTAGTTTTTTGTGAGCAAATTATGGAAAATACAATTCTCTGGCTCAGATCTGAAACTTAATTCTATTTTTGGATCGAAAAATAAACTATTTCTGTAAAATCTGAGCTAATAATGGTTTTTGACCGTAAACTCTAGTTTTTTGTAAGAAAATAATGGAAAATACAATTGTCTGGTTGAAATCTGAAACTCTAGTCTATTTTTGGATCGAAAAATAAAACTATTTCTATAAAATCTGATCTAAAAATGGTTTTTTGACCGTAAACTCTAGTTTTTTGTAAGAAAATTATGAAAAATACAAATCACTGGTTCAAATCTGAAACTTAAGTCTATTTTTGGATCGAAAAATAAAACTATTTCCGTAAAATCTGAGCTAAAAAAGGGTTTTTGACCATAAACTCTAGTTTCTAGTGTCATTATTTTTAGAGTATGCTAGCATAACAAACGTTTAGAATGTCTATTAGAACATCGGAGATGTAAGAAAAGGAATTTGCATACATATATTGTCCGACACGTAGGATAATATTGACAAAAACCAGGTATCAGAATGAATAAACTCTCAATCAACATTTGTTGTTGGATATGTTATTATGTCATTATGAAAATTTTTTAAGTAAGTAGGTAAGTAAGTAATTAAGTAGGTAAGTAAGTAACAAACTCTTTCTTGAATTCACCTCTTGGATACGCCATACAGAAATTTAAGTCAGGAAATTATGAAAATAAAAAATTGAACAAATTCTTTATTAACATTCTTTATCGATTGAACTCACTTCATAGACAGTCAATACAACAATTTCACAAAATCTAAGTATCAGATTGATTAAATTCTATATCAACATCCATTTCTCGGATACATTGGGATGAAATTGACAAAATCTAAGTGTTAGAGTGAATAGATTTTATTTATAAACATCTTTTGTCAGATACATCGAATAAAATTGACAGAATCTAAGTGTCAGAGTGAATAATTTATTTTTTTTCAACATCTTTTATCAGTTACAACAATTATAAATAACAAAATCTAAATATCAGAGTGAATAAATGCTTTTTCAGCATCCTTTGTTGGATATGTTGAATAAAATATGCAAAGTCGACATAGCTTTATTTCATTTTTTAAGGTTAATTTAGGCGAGCTTACGTGCGCGCACGTAAAAATGTTGAAAAAAATATTGAATTAGAATCATCAGTCCTCATCATTATGAGTATCCAAAACTGGACTTAAGTTTCACATTTGAATTAGAGAATTGTATTTTCCATAATTTTCTTACAAGAAACTAGATTTGACGGTCAAAAACCCTTATTAGCTCAGATTTTACCGAAATAGTTTTATTTTTCGATCCAAAAATAGACTTAAGTTTCACATTTGAACCAGGAAATTGTATTTTCCATAATTTTCATATAAAAAACTAGAGTTTACGGCCAAAAACCTTTATAAGCTCAGATTTTAAAGAAATACTTTATATTTCGATCCATAACTGGACTTGATTTTCACCTATGAGACAATAAATTGTATTTTCCATAATTTTCTTACAAAAAACTAGAGTTTACGGTCTAAAACCCTTTTAACTCAGATTTTATAGAAATGGTTTTATTTTTCAATCCAAAAATAGACTGAAGTTTCAGATTTGAACAAGAGGATTGTATTTTGCATAATTTTCTTACAAAAACTGATTTTACGGTGAAAAACCCTTAATAGCTCAGATTTTACGGAAATGGTTTTATTTTTCGATCCAAAAATAGAATTAAGTTTCACATTTGAACCTGATATTTGTATTTTTCATAATTTTCTTACAAAGAAATAGAGTTTACGTTAAAAAAACCCTTTTTAGCTCAGATTTTATAGAAATAGTTTTATTTTTCGATCCAAAAATAGACTAAAGTTTCAGATTTCAACCAGACAATTGTATTTTCCATAATTTTCTTACAAAAAACTAGAGTTTACGGTCAAAAACCATTATTAGCTCAGATTTTACAGAAATAGTCTATTTTTCGATCCAAAAATAGAATCAAGTTTCAGATTTGAGCCAGAGAATTGTATTTTACATAATTTGCTCACAAAAAACTAGAGTTTACGGGCAAAAACCCTTATTAGCTCAGATTTTACAGAAATAGTTTATTTTTCGATCCATAACTGGACTTAATTTTCACCTATGAGCCAACGAATTGTATTTTCCATAATTTTCTTACAAAAAAAAACTAGAGTTTACGGTCAAAAACCCCTATTATCTCAGATTTTACAGAAATAGTTTATTTTTCGATCCAAAAATAGAATATAGTTTCAGATGTGCAACAGAGGCTTGTATTTCCCATAATTTTAGAACAAGAAACTAGAGTTTAATGCAAAAAAACCCTCTTTGATAAAATTGTATATAGATAACCTATTTTTTAATCAATAATTGGACTTAATTTTCGCCTCTGAGCCAACAAATTGGATTTTCCATAACTTTCTTACAAAAAAAAACAACTAGAGTTTACGGTCAAAAACCCTTTTTTAGCTCAGATTTTATAGAAATAGTTTAATTTTTCGATCCAAAAAACGTCTAAAGTTTCAGATTTGAACCAGAATCCAACTCTTGCATTTCATGACAGAAATTCAAAATCAACTTCGAAAAATCAAGACAATGTAACTGTGACAAGGTAAAGCACAACAAGTTACTACTGAAATATTCCAACTCTTGCATTTCACGACAGAAATTCAAAATGAAATTTGAAAAATTAAGAGAATGTAACTGTGATAAGGTAAAGCACAACGAAACACTACTGAAATATTCCAACTCTTGCATTTCAATGAAAGAAATTCAAAATGAACTATGAAAATCAACAGAATGTAACTGTGACAACGTAAAGCACAACAACACACTACTAAAATATTCCAACTCTTGAATTTCACTACAAAATTCAAAAACTAACTTCTGAAAATCAAGAAGATGTAACTTTGACAAGGTAAAGCCCAAACAGTCACTACTGAAATATTCAAACTCTAGCACTTCAATAAAAGAAATCAAAAATTAAGTATGAAAATCAACAGAATGTAACTGTCACAAGGGAAAGCACAACAAAACACTACTGAAATATTCCAACTCTTGCATTTCACGACAGAAATTCAAAATGAACTTCAAAAAATCAAGAGAATGTAACTGTGACAAGGTAAAGCACAACAAGTCACTACTGAAATATTCTAACTCTAGCATCTCAACGAAAGAAATCCAAAATGAACTTTGAAAAATCATGAGAATGTAGCTGTGACAAGGTAAACCACGACAAGACACTACTGAAATATTCCAATTCTTGCACTTTGCGAAAGAAATTCAAAATGAACTTTGAAAAATTAAGAGAATATAACTGTGACAAGGTAAAGCACAACAAAACACTACTGAAATATTCCAAATCTTGCATTTCAATGAAAGAAATTTAAAATGAACTATGAAAATCAACAGAATGTAACTGTGACAAGGTAAAGCACAACAAAACACTACTGAAATATTCCAACTCTTGCATTTTACGAGAGAAATTCAAAATGAACTTCGAAAAATCAAGAGAATGTAACTGTGACAAGGTAACAAATCAACAGAAATTCAAAATGAACTTCGAAAAATCAAGAGAATGTAGCTGTGACAAGGTAAAGCACAACAAGTCACTACTGAAATATTCCAACTCTTGCATTTCACGAAATAAATTCAAAATTAACATTGTAAAATAAAGAGAATGTATCTGTGACAAGGTAAAGCACGACAATACACTACTGAAAGATTCCAAATCTTGCATTTCACGAAAGAAATTCAAAATGAACTTTGAAAAATTAAGGGAATGTAACTGTGACAAGGTAAAGCACAACAAAACACTAGTGAAATATTCCAACTCTTGCATTTCAATGAAAGAAATTAAAAATCAACTATGAAAATCAATACAATGTAACTGTGACAAGGTAAAGCACAACAAAACACTACTGAAATATTCTAACTCTTGCATTTCACGACAGAAATTCAAAATGAACTTCCAGAAATCAAGAGAATGTAACTGTGACAAGGTAAAGCACAACAAGTCACTACTGAAATATTTCAACTCTTGCATTTCACGACAGAAATTCAAAATGAACTTCGAAAAATCATGAGAATGTAGCTGTGACAAGGTAAACCACGACAAGACACTACTGAAATATTCCAATTCTTGCACTTCGCGAAAGAAATTCAAAATGAACTTTGAAAAATTAAGAGAATTTAACTGTGACAAGGTAAAGCACAACAAAACACTACTGAAATAGTCCAACTCTTGCATTTTACGAGATAAATTCAAAATGAACTTCGAAAAATCAAGAGAATGTAACTGTGACAAGGTAAAGCACAACAAGTCACTACTGAAATATTCCAACTCTTGCATTTTACGAGAGAAATTCAAAATGAACTTCGAAAAATCAAGAGAATGTAACTGTGACAAGGTAAAGCACAACACGTCACTACTGAAATATTCCAACTCTTGCATTTCACGACAGAAATTCAAAATGAACTTCGAAAAATCATGAGAATGTAGCTCTGACAAGGTAAAGCACAACAAGTCACCACTGAAATATTCCAACTCTTGCATTTCAACGAAAGAAATTCAAAATGAACTTTGAAAAATTAAGAGATTGTACCTATGACAAGGTAAAGCACAACAAAACATTACTGAAATATTCCAACTCTTGCATTTCAATGAAGGAAATTCAAAATGAACTTTCTGAGTATTTTGGGTTTTCCCTTCCAAAATTGACCCTCCCCCTTCCCCTGCCCTCAGAAATGGGTGAACGAGGGGCCTCTGAACCTTCCCCTTGAGGCAGATTCCGTTTATTTTCGATTCTGAGTATTTTTGGTTTTCCATCCAAAATTGACTCCCCCTCTCCCCTGCCCTCAGAAATGGAGGAAGGAGGGGCCTCTGAGCCTTCCCCTTGAGGCAGATCCCATTTATTTTCGATTTTGAGCATTTTTAGTTTTCCCTCCAAAATTTACTCCCCCTCCCCCTGCCGTCATAAACGGAGGAAGGACGTGCCTCTGATCCTAGCCCTTGAGGCAGATCCCCTTTATTTTTGAGTCTGAGAATTTTTAATGGGCTGTCCGAAATTCACCCTCCCCCTCCCCTGCCCACTGAAATGGAGGAACAAGTGGCCTCTGAGTCTTCCCCTTGCGGCTGGTTCCAGTTATTTGTAAGTCTGTGTATTATTGGTTTTACCTCCAAGATTGTCCTTCCCTCTCCCTAGCCCTCTGAAAGGGAGGAACGAGGGGCCTCTGAGCCTTCCCCTTGAGGCAGATCCCGTTTATTTTTGATTCTGAGTATTTTTGGTTTCCCCTCCAAAATTGTCCCTCCCCACCCCCCCCTCCTCTGCCCTCGGAAAAGGTGGAATGAAGGGCCTCTGAGCCTTCCCCTTGAGGCAGATCCCATTTATTTTCGATTCTGAGTATTTTTGATTTTACCTCCAAAATTGACACATCGGACAGGTGAAGCTAGGTCAACTCACAATGTCATTCTATCGTCGTTAGTCATTTTCATAGATTGATGTTGTTTCAAATTTATAACAAATTACCTGAGTTAACAACCCCTTCGGGGTTATCTTAACTGTTAATCAGTTTAATCCTTTTTTCCCCACCTTCTTACAATCACTAATTAGAATCATTCACACTCCTATTATTCAAAATATTAATTAATATCGTTCATAGTGTCCAATTTGCGAATTCCTTATCCCTTTTCGCAAAAATGTCAAATACTCACTCTCTTTGAAAAACTAAACCAGCCTATACCCACCAAACCAGACTATACCCACCAAACCAGATTATACCCACCAAACCAGCCTTGCTATAGCAGGAAGGAACGTAAAGGTCCCAAATGCATAGGTACATGCTCTGGAAAGGTGCCATGGAACGTAAAGGCCCAAAAACTTATAGTTGACCCAGAAACTTGTCTGCTTGGCCCGGAAACATGTCTGGTTGGCCTGGAAACTTGTCTGGTAGGTTTTGTATAATTCAATCTTAAATTGACAACAATAGCAATAATCAGTCTGGTAATCTGCCATGGAAAGGTGTCAGGGAACGTAAAGTGGGACAAATAACACAGGATGGAACATAATCTACCCAAAATGGAACCTCTTACTCTACTTATTTTTGCCATTAATGAACACTATTTCACTGTGTTCTTGCCTACATTTTTGCATTTAAATTACACTTATTTATCCGTCCATGTCCGACACATAATAACTGTACCAAACACTTTTTGAACACCTACTTAGCCTACCTTACCCCCCCCCCCAATATGCAAATCTAAAGCCCAAATTTACTTTTAAATTAACGAAAAAAGTGGTATGCTTTCGAGTTTTATTACCGAAAAGCGTTCCCCCTACGGGAAAAAAAAACTCAAATAAAATTCTCTTATTTGCAAAGCCTTAATTTCCACGGGAGGAGGTATTTTCCGGGGTTATTTTCAGCAGGAGGGGGGGGGGGTATTTTCCGAGGGGTAACCGCCGGGAGGGTGGGGGGTAAACGCCTAGAACCATTGAGAGTAACAGTTAAAAGTGAAAGAAAAATATTTCCTCGTTTTTCAACATGGGGGCTAAAACCTCCTGTTTGGCATTTCGGACCATGAAAAACTGATTGGCTCTGTTGGAATTTACCTCTGTCATTGGCTCTGTCATTCCTCAGCAATTTCACCATCTTGGATCAAGACTAGAGGTAGAGTGACAAACACACACAAAAAAAGACTTTCCGAAAGTTTGTCAAGATGGGGCTCTAAACCTCCTGTTTAAGGTATTAGACTATAAAAAATCGATTTCACATCCCAGAATATCCTTGGGCTATCCCTGTCACTTTCACCCTCTTTGAGCAAAACTGATGTTCCGCAGCACAAAAGGGCAGTGCTTCCCATGCAAAAAACTGACTTTCCTTGTTGTTTAGTCTGAGGGGCTGTAATTCGAAACATAGAGGTTTTGGACCATGACGATTACAATGATCCATTTTTCATTTCTATCTGACGCCATTTTCGAAGAGTTTCTAACTCTTTTTTTAATTCTTATAAATTCTTTTCGCAAAAAAAATTAATATCAAGATTAATCGAAATACTAGTTACCATCCCTTAACTAGCTAAAAATGGCAACAAATTCACAAGATAACAGTTTTCAAACAACCTTTTTTAACTTTTGTTCAATATAGGCCGTGGTTCGTTCTTTATTAGGTTGCAGCTATCGCCGCAACCACGTTTTTTAAGTAGAGCAAGTCGAGCTCGAGGATATAAGGAATAAAAAAAAAGCATAAGAGACTTTTGAAATCTACTAAAATTGAATGTAGGGTCGAATTCCCTGTGCATTGTTGCTCCGCAGATTATAAAAGATATATGTATATAATTGGCTAAAAAAGAAACTGACTCGGGATAGTTTCTAATACTTGATAGAAGAATAAAGATTCAGCAGAGGGGCAAATTTGAAGAAAGCCCAATTAAACTCCGAGGACTACTTTAAAACAATTATAAATACTTAAGCTAGGTGCCCACAGAAAGCGAATTCACTGACGTTAGGCGAATTCATCGTCGTCAGGCAAATATTTTCAGCTTCACACGTCCAAAATTCGCAGTTCGCACCTTTCAACTCTGAGTCGAATTTTACTAGCACGATAGATATTCGCAAGACGAACGCAAGAAGTTTAGAATTTAAACTTCTAAAAACAAAACTTCTTCGGTAAAGTGGCCTCACCCAGAATTTTCTTGATCGTTTCAACTTATCTCTCCGACGTAGCAGTAACAATCCACAAATCTTTTGTTTCTGTCTTTCAGAAATCATATTTGAAACTTCGCGTTCTGCGAGGCATACCATGCGAATTCGCTGTCGTGATGCGAACTCATGAATTCGTCTGCAAAAAAAAATTCTTTTTCGGTGGGCACCTAGCTTTAGTTATCTCAATCCTGAAGACGTATTGCTTTACTTTACCCTCACCCTCCCCCCAAAGGACAAATATACAGCCACGTGATAAATTCTCATTATCTACTATAATAGCAACTCGCAATACAAGTCATGATCCGAAATCTCTATAACCATGTTATAACCATTTTCCAAGATGAGATGGAGGGGCTGAAAACCTGCTTTTAAAAGTGTTAAACCATGACAAACCAATTGGCTATTTTAAAATTTGCGTTTTCTGGTGTATTAACCTTCTTGGTGCAAAACTTGACGTTTTGTGACACAAAGTGGAAGAAAACATCACTTTGTTGTGGCGCAATCTCTTTTGAACATCAAAAAGCCATAATTTGCTGATTTCCAAAGCTTTCAACTGCGTTGAACAAAATGGCTATCTAAAAATTTTGATTGGATGTGTTTGGGGAAAAGGTGGGCGTGAGAGGAGGGTTAGTTGTCCTCAAGTCACTTTCGACTATTTAAAAAGGGCACTAGCCCTTTCAATTTCCAATCGAAAGAGCCCTTTTTGAAGTTTCTAGGACAAAAATTTCAAAAAAACTTATATGCCCCCAGGGCATAACTTATGATCTTTGCCCTGAAAACTGTGGTGGGAGTGTCCTGCTCAAAGGTATAATTTCCTGAACTTTAAACTGCGTGAAACAAAATGGCTATCTCAAAATTTTGATTGGATGTGTTTGGGGAAAAGGTGGGCGTGAGAGGGGGGTTAGTTGCCCTCAAATCACTTTCGACTATTAAAAAGGGCACTAGACCTTTGAATTTTCAATCGAATGACCACTTTTTCAAGTTTCTACGACAAAATTTTCAATAAAACTTATAAGACCCCAGGGCACAACTTATAACCCTTGCCCTGAAGACTGTGGGGGGGGGGAGTGTCCTACTCAAAGGTATAATTTCCTGATTTTTAAATTGCGTGGAACAAAATGGCTATCTCAAAATTTTGAATGGATATGTTTGGGGACATGGTGGGCGTGGAAAGGGTGTTAGTTGCCTTCCAATCACTTTCGACTATTAAAAAGGGCACTAGCCGTTTCAATTTCCAATCGAATGAGCCCTTTTTGAAGTTTCGACGACAACGCGTTCTATAAAAACCTTATATGCCCCCAGGGCATAACTTACAACCCTTGCCCTGAGGGCTGTGGGGGAGTGTCCTCGTCAAAAACATAATTTCTATCTGGAAATCAACAATGCTGAACAAAATGGCTATATTAATTAATATAGCAAAATGGCGATAATTTCCCGAACTTTCAACTGCGTGGAACAAAATGCCTATCTCAAAATTTTGATTGGATGTGTTTGGGGAAATGGTGGGCGTGGAAGGGGTTTTAGTTACATTCCTATTATTTTCGACTAGTGGAGAAAACAGTAGCCAATTTGTCATCCAATTGAATTGACCCTTTTGAATTTTCTATGACAACGCTTGCTATAGAAATTGTATAAGCCCCCAGAACACAATTTAAAGCACCTATCTTGAGGGTTGGTGGGGTTTATCATCTTCAAATACCTAATTTCCAGACCTTTTAACTACATTGGATAAAATTGCTATTTCAAAATGTTGATTGGATGTGTTTGGGGAAAAGGTGGGCGTGAGAGGGCGGTTAGTTGCCCTCCAATCACTTTTAACTATAGAAAAGGGCACTAGCCCTTTCAATTTCCAATTGAATGAGCCCTTTTAGAAGTTTCTACTACAACGTCTTCTATAAAAACCTTAAATGCCCACAGGACATAACTTACAACCCTTGCCCTGAGGGCTCTGGGGGAGTGTCCTCCTCAAAAACATAATTTCTATCTGGAAATCAACTACGCTGAAAAAAATGGCGATCTGGAAATTTTCATTGGGTGTGTTTGGGGGAATGGTGCGCGTGAGAGGGCATAACTTACAACCCTTGCACTGAGGGTTCTGAAGGGGTTATAATTCTAAAAGACCTAATTTCCAGAACTTTCGACTACGTTGAACAAAATGGATATCTCAAAATTTTGATTTCATGTGTACGGGGAAATAATGGGCGTTAGAGGGGGGGTTAGTTGCCCTTCAATCGCTTTTGACTATTAAACGGGTACAGGCCCTTACAATCTTCAATTTAATGAGCACTTTTCGATGTTTTTACAACATCGCTTTCTATAAAAACCTTACATACTCCCAGGGCATAATTTACAGCCCTTGCCCTGAGGGTTGTGGGGGGATGTGTTGTCATCCTTAAAGACCGAATTTCCAAAACTTTCAACTAGGTTGAATAAAATGGCTATCTAAAAATTGGATTGGGTGTGTTTGGGGAAATGGTGGGCGTGAGAGGGGGGTTAGTTGCCCTCAAATCACTTTCGACTATTAAAAAGGGCACTAGCTCTTTGAATTTCCAATTGAATGAGCCCTTTTTCAAGTTTCTACGACAAAGATTTCAATAAAACTTTATATGTTCCCAGGGCATAACTTATAACCCTTGCCCTGAAGACTGTGGGGGGAGTGCCCTGCTCAAAGGTATGATTTCCTGATCTTTAAACTGCGTGGAACAAAATGGCTATCTCAATTTCATTGGATATGTTTGGGGAAATGGTGGGCGTGGAAAGGGTGTTAGTTACCTTCCAATCACTTTCGACTATTAAAAAGGGCACTAGCCGCTTCAATTTCCAATGGAATGAGCCCTTTTTGAAGTTTCTGCGACAACACTTTCTATAAAAACCTTATATGCCCCAGGGCATAACTTACAACCCTTGCCTTGAGGGCTGTGGGGGAGTTTCCTCGTCAAAAATATAATTTCTATCTGGAAATCAAAAATGCTATCTGGAAATCAAGGAAATCAAAAATGCTATAAACAAAATGGCTATCTAAAAATTTTGATTCCATTTGTTTGGGGAAAAGGTGGGCAAGAGAGGGGGGTTAGTTGTCCTCAAATCACTTTGGACTCTTAGAAAGGGCACTAGCAATTTACAATTCCAATCGAATGAACCGTTTTTGAAATTTCTACGACAAAGATTTCAATAAAAACCTTATATGCTCCCGGTGCATAACTTATAACCCTTGCCCTGAAGACAGTGGAAGGAGTGTTCTGCTCAAAGGTATAATTTCCTGAACTTTAAACTGCGTGGAAGAAAATGGCTATATCAAAATTTTGATTGGATGTGTTTGAGGAAGTGGTGGGCGTGGAAGGGGTGTTAGTTGGCTTTCAATTACTTTCGACTATTAAAAAAGGCACTAGCCGTTTCAATTTCCAATCGAATGAGCCCTTTTTGAAGTTTCTACGACAACGCGTTCTATAAAAACCTTATAAGTGCCCTTCTCTAAAGGAAAAAATAATAAGTAATACATTGTGCCAACATCGTTCTTATATGCCCTCAGGGCATAACTTAAAACCCTTGCCCCGAGGGTTGTGGGGGATTGTCGTCCTCAAAAAACATATTTTCTATCTGGAAATCAACTACGCTGAACAAAATGGCTATCTCAAAATTTTAATTGGATGTTTTTGGGGGAATAATGGGCCTTGGGGGGGGGGGGGGTTTAGTTGCCCTCCAATCACTTTCGACTATTAAAAAGGGCACTAGCCACTCCAATTTCCAATCGAATGAGCCCTTTCATCGGCAGCGCAATTGCGCTGCCTATGATAGCAATTTTTGGGTGATAGGGAACAATTCCCTCCCCCCTAAATTTGAAAAACAAAGGTTTTCTTGTTTGGGTACTTGTGCACTATCTGGTACCCACCGCTGTAGATTGTATGAAGGAAACCAGGCACGAAACCTGCCAAACGGGTATTTGCAATAGAGAAATGGAATGCAAAGCGTGGTTTTCATCGTGTTTACAATATTTAAACTGTTGTTTTTTGGGGTTTAGGGGGGGGGGGTTCCGAGGTTTGGTTACGTATTTTATATTTGCTATTCTTTACCCCCCCCCCCCCCTAACGAAACTATTATTTATTCATCCTATTTTATTATATTTCGTTAGCATTAACCAAACTTGACTTGTTTCGTGGGTACCATAAAATGCACAAAGTACCCTTGTTTCTATTTAAGAAATTAAATAAAAAAAACAAGTTTTTTAAACTGAAAGTAAGGAGCGACATTAAAACTTAAAACAAACAGAAATTATTCCGTATATGAAAGGGGCTCTCCCTCCTCAACGCCTCGCTCTTTACGCTAAAGTTTTTTATTGTTTTAAAAAATAAAGTTGTGAGACAGAGTCAAACTTTAGCGTAAAGAGTGAGGCGTTGAGGAGGGAGAGCCCCTTTCATATACGGAATAATTGCTGTTCGTTTTAAGTTTTAATGTCGCTCCTTACTTTCAGTTTAAAAAACTTGTTTTTTTTATTTAATTTCTGATCGTTTTTTAGTTAATGCAGCTTTTATTTGTATAAAAATTTTACTTTTCTTTTGCTAAATGGATGTCTTTACAAATTAACTTACGTAACTAACTTCTATATTCGTATAATTTTCTTCAGGCAAAAAATACAAAGTTGCAGATTTTTGCAGATATGAGCTTGAAACCTATGTAATAGGGTTTTCTGATACGCTGAATCTGACGGTATGATTTTCATTAAAATTCTTTCACTTGTAGGGGATGTTTCCCCCTCTTTAAAAAATCGAGTAAATTTTCTCAGGCTCGTAGCCTTTGATGAGTAATACTAAACTTAATAAATTTTATATATTTAGGATCAGCATTATAAACACATTCTTTTGATACATTTATTTACATAAAAATTTCGTTTTTAAATGTTTCGATTACTATTGTGACGTATCGCTTGTTTTTTTATTGTTTTTTTTTATTACGTATATGTTATTACTTATATGAAGGGGTTCTCCCCTTAGTCAATACCACGTTCTTTACGTTAAAAATTAAAAAAAAATTTGATTCACAAACCCCTGAATCACAAAGGCCGTTTAATTAGAATAGATAGCTCTTTTGAAAGCACTAAAAAAAAACTGTAGCGTAAAGAGCGAGGTACTGACTTGGGGGAGAACCCCCTCACATACGTTATAATTTCTGTTCGTTTTAAGTTCTAATACTCCTTCTTACATTTTAGTTGAAAAAACTTGTTTTTTTTTATTTAATTTCTGATCGTTTCTTAAATAATACTTGGAAATCCGGCGCCCCCTTCATAGAAATGTCCCTTACCCCAAAGAAACATCCTCCACGGAACTATTCTCCAGAGTAACCCCCTCCTCTAGCCCCCCCCCTCCAGAAAAAATCCTTCCTGAAAATGGTTGTATACTTCCCAATAACCAATAAATAATGCTGGCAAGTCCGGCGCCCCCTTCATGGCAATTTCCCTTCCCCATGACAACTTCCTTCATGAACAGATCCTCCAACATAACCCCTGACCCACCCGTCCCTCCCACTACCAGAAAAAAAACCTCCTGAAAACTTCTGTATACTTCCGAATAACCAATACTATATGTTAACATTGGGTAAAGTTCATAACTTTTAGCCCTCCCTCTGGGAAATTTTTAACATGTATATTAGGGGGTTTCGCCCCATAGTCAATACACTTCTCTTTAAACTATATTTCGAATTTTTTTTTTCCAGTTCTTTAAAAATTACCTCTTAATCACAATCAGTTGATCAGTTGAAAAACTTGTTTTATTTTATTTAATTCCTGATCTTTTTCTTTAATAATGCTGGGAAATCTGGCGCCCCCTTCATAGCACTGTCCCGTCCCCCATGAAAACGTCCTTCATGGACAGATCCTTCCATATTGCCCCCCACCCTCTCCTTCCCCCACCTACCAGAAAAATCTCCTCTGAAAAAGTCTGTATACTTCCCAATAACCAATACTATATGTTAACATTGAGTAAAGTTCATAACTTTCAGCCCTCCCCCTGGGGACTTTGGGGGATCAAGTCATCCTAAAAGACATTTTTATCATATTTTCGACCATGCTGAACAAAATGGCTATCTCAAAATTTTGATCGGGTGACTCTGGGGAAAAAATGAGCGTGGGAGGGGGCCTAGTTGCCCTCCATTTTCTTTGGTCACTTAAAAAGGGCACTAGAACTTTTAATTTCCGTTCCAATGAGTCATCCCATGATTTTCTCGGACCACTGGATCTAAACGATCACCCGTGGTAAAAGAAAACAAAAGAAAAAAAAACAAACAAACAAACAAAAAAAAACCCAACCGTGATATTTCTTGTGGCAAAAAATGTAAAATTCCACATTTTTGTAGATAGGAGCTTGAAACCGCTACAGTAGGGTTCTCTGATACGCTGAATATGATGGTGTGATTTTCATTAAGGTTCTATAACTGTTAGGGGGTCTTTCCCCCTTTTTTCGAAAATCAGCCAAATTTTCTCAGGCACGTAACTTTTGATGGGTAAGATTAAACTTAATGAAACTTATATATTTGAAATCAGAATTAAAATCTGATTCTTTTGATGTATCTATTGGTATCAAAATCCCGTTTTTTAGAGTTTCGGTTACCATTGAGCCGGGTCGCTCCTTACTTACAGTTCGTTACCACGAACTGTTTGATCAAAAATCCCCCCGCGATTAAATTTTTACTGTACTTTTATTAAGAACAAGTCAAAAAATCCATTCCTCTTTATTCCGTAAACTGGTGCCTCTGGGCATTAGTATTCATTCTTTGCTGGATTTTTTCCTTCATAATTATTTATGAAGCATTACGAATATAAAACAAGACATCCATTATAAATATAGTAGAACAAAAAAAAAGAATTTATATTGGCAGGTGGTTCGGTGAATGGCACGACAGCGAGAGTTTGTTAGTAATGAGAAAATTTCCATCAGACGAGACGACAGGTTTTATCGACCTGCGTCATTGAAAATCTCTCGGCATTCGTCAGTGAATGCCGTAGTTCCAAGATGAATGCCGATGGAAGCTCTTGGCGACATTCGTTAGGAAACTTTGAAATATAAATATAGGAAACGCTTCACGAAGTGCATTTTTTTGGATTTCTTTATGGTTTTAATAAAGTGATGAGTTACTGAAAGAAACGAGATTTGTTGAAATATGAAAAATTTGATAGATGAATTTGAAGAGGATACATATTTTCAAACTATAGTTTAGTCATTTAGTAAAACAATTATTCTGCAAAGTACTTTGTGGACACGAACTGCGTCTTCTATCAGGTTCCATTGAACGAGTGAAAAAAAAAAGATGCAAGAGCAGGCATTGAACTTTTTTAACATGGAATTTGATGAAAATAAAGTTTTTCCTTGAAGTCAACTGGTGACAAGACACGTTTTTAGAAATGGCAAAAAAGTGAAGTGAACGCCTTCAGTCTTTTTAAAAGAAAGCCTCTGGGAAAATCTCGGCAAGAATTTTGGAACGGTAAAAAGTGGAAGTAAAACCCATATAACAATAAAATAAGGTGGACCTTTCAATGGAAAGTAATTAAAAAGCCGTGCAGAGAACCTTCATTGAAAAAATCATTCACTATAGATATGCTTCAGGAGAATACTGCCTCAAAGAGACAAGGAAATCAATAATAGTATCACAACTACCAAAATCGCAGCTACTCCAACGGTTCCGGTACACAAACTGGGTAGCAGACGAAAAGTAATACCATTGGATCACCCATGCTACGCGTTTCCAAGTGTAATCATCGTTACAACCGTAATTGCATGTAAGCCCAACGCAGCCCCCCCCCCCCTCGATACCTGGATATAGCCCTGAGCTATATACACGCGTGTGCTGGTTTGCATTATTATTTGCACTTATTTCTCATTTAAAACCGGATCATAGAGCCAAACAATACAAATTAAAAAACAAACAGCAATATTAAAAGAATTCTAGATAGCCTAGGGCTATACCCAGGCATTAGGGATGGGGGAGAAGAGGATGATTTTAATTATAACGGTAGAAACTATTATATTTGGAAGGAGCGCTGAATG
Organism: Artemia sp. Qi Xiang Cuo; assembly: GCF_049724085.1. Classification (NCBI taxonomy): domain Eukaryota; kingdom Metazoa; phylum Arthropoda; class Branchiopoda; order Anostraca; family Artemiidae; genus Artemia; species Artemia sp. Qi Xiang Cuo. Next base: position 1,050,852 of record NC_142811.1, read on the forward strand.
GGGGAATCGACTCGGAATCACTCTTTTTTTCATGTCTGATTTCTGCGTTACACTAGAATTTTGACACAATCTCTACAAAGCAAGCCATTTGAGGACATGATGGACATGGACATGATGTAAATCATGCCCATCCAACTTCTGAACATGATGTAAAATAGTAGATTCTATTTCAAGAAATCCTGGAAAGCTTATGGTTTACTCATGACACCAAAATAGACATACGTGAACCGACACACCGTAGCCTACAAAAATGAGCACAAGTGAGATTTTTATTTATTTATAATTTAGTATATCTATAGCAATCTACTTTTAATCTAGATTAAGCCGCTAAAAACAAATTTAGGTCTATCATATAACATTTTGGTTTTCCTGCTTCAAACAAGATTTTTCAGATAAATAGAACACACTCAGGGGCGGATACACAATTAATGTTTGGGAGGACACCGGTAAAAACTCGGCTCCCACATGACGCATTTTTCCCCCCTCGGCCCCGTAATTAGGGCTATTTCCGAACGTGTTATCCCGACCGCACTCAGGTTCTTGATTTGAGTAAAGCCGGTTTCTTTGTATACATTCGGAAATAATTAGCTTAGGCTGAGTGAGATAAGTTGCTATGCAGGTATATTTTAATTACTTACAGTTACAGGAGCAAATAGACAAGGTCCCAGGTAGAAATATGATGTTATTGCTGGGAGATTTTAACGCCCAGGTTGGTAGAAATAAGGATAGATGGTATCCCAGCTTAGGTAAATTTGGTGTAGGAAAAGAAAACAGTATTGGATACAGACTTTTGCAATTTTGTAGGTATAACAATCTAGTTATAACCAATACGGTGTTTGGTCATAAAATGGCTCATAAGCTAACATGGTATTCACGTGATGGTAAGACAGCAAACCTTATTGATTATGTAATAGTAAATCGAAGACTGGCAGGATCAATACAAGAAACTAGGGTATATAGGAGTGCTGTTATTGATGTTAAAAGTAAAGATCACCATCTAGTAGTGTCAAGGGTTAATTTAAAGCTGAAATTTCAGAAGGATAACTACCTCCCAGGAATTTATGATGTTGGTAGACTCCAGGATGAGAATTTGAGAGAAACATTCCAGGAACAGTTGAATATTAAATTTGAGAGTTTAAAGTTTGATAATGTGGAAGATGGTTGGAATAATTTTTAGAAAAATAATTTGTGAAATTGCTGAAGGTGTCTTAGCGAAGAAAGCTAGGACTGCAGCTAAGAATATTAGTGAAAAAGCTTTAAGTTTAATAGAAAGGAGAAAGGACTTGTACAAGAATTATCTGAGTGATAGATCACATGAAAACAAAAGAAATGTAAAGAAAGTGGAGAAAGCATTGAAATATGAACTAAGGAGGTGTGAAGTGGAGGCCATGGATAAAATTGCCGAGGATTTAGAAGATGCAGCTAGACGGCATAATAGTAAAATATTGTACTGGCACGTTAACAAATTGAGAGGTAGTAGTCAATCCGGACTTGTCCCAGTTAAAGATAGGAATGGGGTGGCAACTAGCGATAAGACAAAAGCTAAAGCGAGATGGGCCGAACATTTTGATAGAGTTACTTAACCGAGATAGAGTTGCAGGAGAAAATATAGAGGAAAATGAAAAAGTTTGTTATACCTTGGATGTGAAGGAGGATTTGTTTTGTGAGGAGGAATTAGAGACAGCACTAAAAGGATTAAAAATTAATAAGGCTCCAGGTGCTGATAGGGTAGTAAATGAGTTTCTTAAATATGGTGGCTCTGAGGTTAGAAATAAGTTATTGGAGATTATGAATATGATTTTTGAAAAAGGGGAAGTACCTAACGATTTTAGGAAAACCTTAATTAAGCCACTTTATAAGAAAGGTGATAAAAGTGAGTGTGGTAATTATAATCAAATTCAAAACGATCAGAAATTACTATTAATAGTACACACTAGGCAACGCTATAGCGTTGCCTGTAACGCGTTCTAGGCGGCCTACTCTCCACAATTCTCCAGCAGTATTTTCCATAATTGTGTTACTAAAGTATTATATTTTCATCAGATTTTGGTATATTTCATTCTAATTATCCTAACTGCATTTCTTAAGTGTGATCGGGATAAAACGTAAGTACCAAATCGAATTTTATCTATCTTTGCTTTCAAATTTACAATGTAGTTATTTTTTATGTGATTTCTATTTGCTCTGAAACATGAGTGGCTGAGTGCTTCAAAAGGCTGGGGAGGAAATGTTGGATGTTTTCTAAAGGAACTGGCTAAGGACAGTTTTAGGTTCTTCTTTGACTGACCGCATATCAAACCAATAACTGCACAAAACTACGTTTTGATTCCACTCTAATCATGGGCGCCCATATGGGGGGGGGGGGGCAGGGGGGCTCTTGCCCCCCCCCCTGGCTGAATGATGCTGCCTTATTTTTATATTTTTGTTCTGAGATTTCTATTAAATAGCATTAAAAGTAGCAATTAGACGAAGTTTGCCCCCCCCCTGGAATTCAGCTTATGGGCACCCATGACTCTAATGCTTTCTAGTGCTCCATTTCCTAGTCTTTCTTTTCAATGAAAGAAAGCGTCCTAGTCTGTCTTTCGAATGAAAAAAAGACTAGGACGGTTAGGTCACGTTTTATGGACGATAGTTTGCAATAAATAGTGCCCATTGGCCAACCAGGGAGGGGGGGGGGGGGGCACACAAAGATGAGGACGTTCTCAAATGAGATGAGAAGACGTAATAAGAAAAGATTTAAAGGAAATTGAAACTTCACGTGAGGGACAGTGTTGCCAGATGTCTAGATTGAAATTACGTCGCCATTAAAGGGAAAATACGCCGAAAGCGCCATTTTTCTAGTGAAAAGGCACCGAACGAACGATACCCCCCCCCCCCAACAAAAAAAAGGATTGAATACAGTTTTTACGACCATTAATTTTTTTTTTTAAAGCTTTACTGAAAGAAGAAAAAAGCGAAGTTGAAACTTAAAATCAACAAAAATTTGCTTCACAGTCTATCAGAGGCAACGCTATAGCGTTGCCAATAGTAAAGGCCAATATACGGCTCCAATAATTTATTATTTATTTATTATTATTTTTTTTAAGAGGCACTTCATATGGAAGGGGTCGTCGTGTAGATTTCAAAGGGGGCTCATTCGAATGGAAATCGAGAGTTCTAGTGCCCTTTTTAAGTGTTAAAAGTGATTGGAAGGCAACTAACACCCCTTCCATGCCCACCATTTCCCCAAATAAATCCAATCAAAATTTGAGATAGCTATTTTTTTCAACATAGTTGATTTCCAGATAGAAATTATGTTTTTGAGGAGGACATTCCCCCAACAGCCCCCAGGGCAGGGGTTGTAAGTTATGCCCTGGGAGCATATAAGCTTTTTATAGAAAGCTTTGTCGTAGAAACTTCAAAAAGGGCTCATTCGATTGGAAATTCAACGTGCTGGTGCCCTTTTAATAGTTGGAAGTGATTGGAGGGCAACTAACCCCTCCCTCATGCCCATTTTATCCCCAAACACATCTAATCAAAATATTGAGATAGCCATTTTGTCCAACCTAGTTGAAAATTCTTGAAATTAGGTCTGTGAAGATGACAACCCCCCACAGCCCTCAGGGCAAGGATTGTAAGTTATGCCCTCGGAGTATATAAGGTTTTTATAGAAAGAGTTGTCGTAGAAATTTCAAAAAGGACTCATTCGATCGGAAATTTAAATGGCTAGTGCCCTTTTTAATAGTCAAAAGTGATTGGAAGCCAACTGACACCCACGCCCACCATTTCCCCAAACACATCCAATCAAAATTTTGAGATAGCCATTTTGTTCAACGTAGTTGAAAGTTCTGAAAATTATATCTTTGAGCAGGACACTACCCCCATAGTCTTCAGGGCAAGGGTTATAAGTTATGCCCTGGGGGCATATATGATTCTTATAGAAGGAATGCTAGTATCAACATCAGAGGGGGCTCATTTGAATTGAAATTGAAAGTTCTATTTCACTTTTTAAGCGTCAAAAGATATCGGAGTGTAACCAGCCCCCCCCCCCCCCTGCGCCCTTTTTTCACAAATGCATCCGACAAAAATTTTGAGATAGCTATTTTGTTAAAAATAGTTCAAAGATCATAGAACAAAATTCCGGTGTCGACACCCCCCCCCAGGGCCCGGGGGCAGGCATTTTAAGTTATGCCCTGGGGGCATATATGGTTCTTATGGAAGGGATGCTCGTATAAACTTCAAAGAGGGCTCATTTGATTGGAAATTGAAAGTTCTATTTCACTTCTTAAGAGTCAAAAGAGATTGGAGGGCATCTAGCCCCCCCCCCTCCACGCCCTTTTTTCTCAAACCCATCTGGTAAGAACTTTGAGATAGCCATTTTTTTTAAATAGTTCAAAGACCATATAACGAAAACTCGGGGGTCGAAAAATCCTCCCAGGGCCCGAGGGCAGGCGTTGTAATTTATGCCTGTGGGGGAATATATATTTCTTATGGAAGGGATGATCGTAAAAACTTCAGAGAAGGCTCATTTGATTGGAAATTGAAAGTTCTAGTTCAGTTTTTGAGACTCAAAAGAGATTTTTCCCGAATGCATCCGATACAAATTTTGAGATAGCCATTAAGTTTAAAGTTGTTCAAAAGTCAGATAAAAAAACTCAGGTGTCGACACAACCCCCCAGGGCCCGGGGCAGGCGTTATAAGTTACGACCGGGGGCGTATATGGTTCTTATGGAAGGGATGCTCGTATAAACTTCAAAGAGGGCTCAGTTTATTGGAAATTGAAAGTTCAAGTTCACTTTTTAAGAGTCAAGAGATTTAAGGGCAACTAGCCCCCCCCCCCCACACCCTTTTATCCCCAAAACCCATCCGCTTCAAATTTTGAGATAGCCAGTTTTTTTTAAAAATCGTTCAAAAATTAGATAACAAAATTCCGGTCTCAACACAACCCCCCAGGGCCCGGGGGGAGGCGTTGTAAGTATTGTCCTGGGGGCATATATGGTTCTTATAAAAAGGATGCTCGTATTAACGTCATAGAGGGTTCATTTGATTGGAAATTGAAAGTTCTAGTTCAGTTTTTAAGAGTCAAAAGAGATCCGAGGTCAACTATCCCCCCCCCCCCTATAACCCTTATCCCCCAAACGCATCCGAAAAAATTTTTGTTACAAATAATTCAAAGGTCAGATAAGAAAAAACTCCGGTGTCGACACAACCACTCAGGGCCCGGGGTCAGTTGTTGTAATTTATGCCCTAGGGGCATATATGGTTCTTATGGAAGGGATGCTCGTATAAACTTCATAGAGAGCTGTTTGAATGGAAATTGAAAGTTATAGTTCAATTTCTAAGAGTCAAAAGAGATCGGAGGGCTCCTAGCCGGCCACCCCTTTTTCCCCAAACCCATCCGATATACAAATTTTGAGACAGTCATTTTTTTTTAAATAGTTCAAAGGTCAGATAACAAAAACTCCGGTGTCAACACAACCCCTCAGGGCCCGGGGGGCAGGCATTGTAAGCTATGTCCTGGGCCGTATATGGTTCTTATGAAGAGGATGCTCGTATAAACTTCAGAGAGGGTTCTCGAGTGGAAATTAAAAGTTCTAGTTCATTTTCTGAGAGTAAAAAAAGATCGGAGGGCAACTAGCCCCTCCCGCCCCCCACGACTTTGGGTTTGTCGGATGGATAAACCCATCCGATAAAAATTTAGGTGACCATTTTCTCAAAATAGTTCGAACATCAGATATCAAAACTCCGGGGTCGAAAGCAACCCCCCAGAGCCCAGGGACAGGCGTTGTAAGTTAAACTCTGGGGATATATATGGTTCTTATGGAAAAAATACTTGTATAAACTTTAGAAAGTGCTCTTTTGATTTAAAATTGAAATGGTTGTAGTTCAGTTTAAAGGAGTCAAAAGAGACCAAAGCTTAATCTAGTCCCCCCCCCCACGCCCTTTTTCCTCAAACCCATCCGATAAATATTTGGTTGGGTTTTGACACAAACCCATTTTTTCACTTTGATATTGTTACTTTGATACCAATTTTGATACTTTGATGAACGTTTGATTTTTTCAAAAAAAAAGTTTGATTTTGAAATAAGGAATTTTTTTAATTTGAAACATTTTGCAATCAAAAACGAACAAAAATTAATTAAAAAAAAAACTTTCCGAAAAATGAGTTTTTCAAAGAAAAGTAAAGGCTGTTTAAAGCTTAAGATCAACAAATACAAATAGCTGTTAAAATTCAAACCCAAAATAACCATATATTACTATTAAAGAATAAATGAAACCCAAAACGAACAGAAATTAATAAACAATCGTAGCAAAAACATACAACAAGTAATAACATAAATGAATAAATAGATCTTAAAGCGAGTAATACTTAGATTGAATATGCAAATAAGCTTAAAACGAAAAAAAAAATATTTTGCTATTGAAGTATAAATGAAAGTTAAAACGAACAGAAATTAAAAAACAATCAATGCAAACAAACATATATGTATATATACATATATATATATATATATATATATATATATATATATATATATATATATATATATATATATATATATATATTAAGATTTGAAAATTTATTCTATTTTTAGCAGAATAAAATAGAAACGAAACAAATTTTGCTAGACGGTATTTTGTATTTAAAAATTAAATAAGTTAGATATCTTCATATATGCAGTATCTAAAAATATAGAAAATAAGTTAGGGAAAACTCAACTGGAAATCTAATTATGTACAATTTTTCACTGACAGTATTATTTATAAGTCACCAAATTTAATAGAAAGCTAAATTTTTATTATAAAAGATTCCTTTATTTAAAAAAAAAAAATTCTCTACTATGCAAAGGTTAAAATTCTCCTGAATTTTATCGTATGATTCTAAAGAGTTGCAATTCATTTGAGCAAACAGAAAACTGTTTCCAAGTCAATTTCCAAGAAAATCTTAAGCAAATATTTTCAGCTAGAAAAGATGCAATTAATGCTGACTTTCGTTTGAATTCGGTTACGCGAGAAGTGTAATGTAGCCCCAAAGACAGAACAAAACTTCTTTATTTGATAGTTTTTCATATTAGACAAAAACACTGATAGCTTAATACTATGTAAACTAGAATACTTTTAAACTGCGTCTAGACATCAAAATGCAGAACTATAGTCCATAATCATACTTCTTTTCAAGTTTACTGGGGATACAACGTTGAGGAAAACAATTTAGAGGGCCAACTTCCCCTATCTGTCCCAGATACTTGAATGGAACGTTGACTCCAAAAAGGCACAGTTAGGATGCTAGTTCTCACTCCCAAGAGAGGTCAGTTCAGATCGTACAATCCCATCAGAAAGATGCCTTGACTACCAGAATACTAATTTTGACTAAGTTTGGTTGAGATCTCCTGGTCATTGTTTTGATGACGTGAAAAGGGGACTTCACTTTCCTTTCCCCATAGAGGTCCGTTCAAGTTCCCAAAAAGTTGCAGCTAAGATATTAGATCTTACTTTCCACCAAGTACCCCCTGATATTTCATTCTGGTAAATGTCCCGTAGCCAAAAATTAAGGGACCCCCTTTCCCACATAGGCTGGATCGGGCATAAACTCTAAACATCAAGAACTAGGACACTTATTCTTACTTCCCATTAAGTTCCTTTAAGACCTGATAATCCGTTCCAGCCGGACTTTCAGGATAATTTCGCAATAACAAGGATTCAAGAACACCCTCCTTTCGTAGAAGTCGAATAGGGCACTAAATCCCAAAAGGCACAACCAAGTCAGCTACTCAGGCGTTCAAGCAATTTGGAGTCGAGGTCTAATGCCCGATTCTGCTAGCTGTTGAGACGATCCTTCTCTTTTCCCTCCCCTCTTTTCCTTTACCCTTCTCTTTCCCTCCCCAATGAAGGTTAGATAACGTTCGGATCCTCAGATAGTTTAACTAGGACAGTAATATCTGCAATTTCAGCAACTTTTGTTGATATAAAGCAAACCTTTCTGGTAAATGGCCTAGTGACAAGAATTTAGGAAACCACACTGATCGTGATAGGTTATAGTCATAACCAATAAACAGTCATAACCCCCAGACCACAACTAAGAAATTTACTCATACTTTCATTAGTTTGGTTGATATCCAACAACTGTTCTTATACTGACACGAAATTATTCCCTCCCTTTTTCTTTCTCCATCATAGGTTGGATTGGGTTCTGACCCCCAAAACGCATAGCTAAGCATTAGCTCTTAATTCTCTCTAAGTATGGTCAAGATCCGGCAATCACTTTTTGTAGATGCTCTGATGACAGAAATTTAAGAACCCCGTCCCCCACAGAAATAAAACCATGCCCAGACCAGATCTACCCATCAACCCATCGACCTGATATCCCAAAACACATATTTGTACAACAGTTCTAACTTCGTTTCAAATTCGGGTTAAGATTTGAAAAATCCTTCTATTATGTATGTAAACGACAAAATTCCCCCCTCCCCCTACAATTCAGATTGCAGCAGATTTTTCCAATCTACTTCTTGCCCAAAGATTTATATGCTTAAGAAATTTCCCAAAGTTTTATCGAAATTTCATTCAGAAACAAACAAATTTTGAATTTTAGATTTTTCATTGTCTATTCTAGAATTACTTTCAAGAAATCTAAAGCTCTACAAAATTTTCGATCTAATTTCATGAAGAGATAACCCTATGTTCTACAAGAATCCAACCCTAGATGACCCTTAAGAAGTATACTTTTGGAGCTGAGACAGCCTTTCGACTATTTAGCAGAATGAAAAAAGAAAATCACTTCTGTTTTGTATTTTCTGGAAAAACTGCCAGAAATTTTGTAAAATTCAGATGATGTTTATGATCCTCAAATTGAGAATATTTTCCGAATTTCCATCTCTTTTTGTTGTCAAACTATAAACCGTTGATCGCAAAAAAAAAAAAAAAAACTACCCACACCAAAAAAAAAACACACACAACAAAACAACAACTATGAAAACAGTGGTTTCCATCCACACGGGATCCTACAGATTTAATTAGTAGCCCCCGGGCCACATTTTTATCACATTTGTCCATAAAATCGTAATTATGTCCGACTACTGTGCCAGTTCTGAATGCCTTTCTTAATTTCTTGAGTTGAACAATGCTTAACCTTCAAGTATACAATTTGTGATTCATCAATCAGAGTTAAGATTTAAGGCATAATTTTTAAAAACTAGAAAAGATGGATATTTAAAAAAGAGTTTTTATATCTGTAACATAATCTAGTAAAGATACAAAGACATGCCATAAGTAGAGAACAATTCAAAGCAAATTACTGTTGATACAAGCTCCTCATACCAATTCTTTGCCACTTTAATTTTCTGCTTCTAAAACATTATTGTGACGCTAAAATCAAGAAAAAACATTTTCTTGATATGACTTACAAACTAAATAAACGAACATTTATTTGAAATATTGTAAGAATCATAGCGCCATATCCTGCGAACCTAGAGATATTGTAGGACCGTATCTGAAGCTCCCTACCTATCAATACAAATTTTTCGTTTGTAAATCTTAAGGCAGGGCTCTACCGGCCCTCCCCCAAATGGTGCGCCTGCAGAAAGCGTGAACATAATTTATTATAGACTTTAACGATTTGGGAAATCACATTAGAATAATCTGTATTTGGATATGAAAAACGGGTCCATCTTTGACGAGCAGGGTTGCCACCCTCCAATGATTTATCACTATTTCTAGTGAGTTTTATATTGCCCAAACGAAAATTCACTAAATCAGCTCATATATCACTAGATTACTGAAAAAAATCAACCAAAACATCACTGAAATCTAGTGATTTTTTTTTTCACCGGGTAATAACTCTGTTGACGAGTCTTCTGATTCGTTTTGTTTTTCTTTTAGCAGCAGTCCCCCATTTATTTTCCTTTTGCAAAATGGAACACTTTATTTTAGCTTAAATTTGCTTTGCGTAGAGAATAAAAAGCGAAAACATTACAAAATAATTTTATTTTTATAAGAACATGTTAGCTTATTATACCATCAATTTGTTCCGCATAGATGAATCAAAAATCAAAATAATAATTAAAAAAATATATATGTTTTATTATTTGATTGCACCTATGTAAGGCAATACGTATAAATCCCATTATGTGGGGGAGGAGGGCGTCAAATTCATTGAATAGGGGTGAATTACAGGTAGCTGAAAAACATTTCATTTCATTCATAAAACTTGTTTTTTTTTATCGGCAGATGCGGAGAATAATTCTCATGATTAAGCTTTGTCTTTCACAAAAAAAAAGATGGCAGCACTTAGTTTTTTTTTTAGTATGCCACTAATTGCAGCATAAACACTCACAGAAAACAGTAACTATGTTGGTTCTCGGAGACTATATCTCTTAATAATAAAAAAAAACCTTCATTTTTGTCTTTCATAGGCAGCGCAATAGCGCTGCCTAAGTGGAGAACGATGTATTATTTTTTTTTCTTGGTCTCACACCAGGGCGCTTTGCGTACAAGAATTTGGCGCAAAGATTTGGAAAAAGGCCATTTAATCAGAAATCGGAGGGCTTGTGCCCTTTTAATAGTCGAAAGTGATTGGAGGGCAACTAACCCCCCTCTCACGCCCAGCTTTTCCCTAAACACATCCAATCAAAATTTTTAGATAGCAACTTTGTTCAGCGTAGTTGCTTTCCAGATAGAAATTATGATTTTGAGGAGGAAACTCTCCCACAGCCCTCAGGGCAAGGGTTGTAAGTTTTGCCCTGGGGGCATATAAGGTTTTTATAGAAAGCGGTGTCGTAGAAACGTCAAAAAGGGCTCTTTTGATTGGAAATTCAAAGGGATAGTGCCCTATTTAATAGTTGAAAGTGATTGGAGGACAACTAACCCTCCTCTCACGCCCACCTTTTCCTCGAACATATCCAATCAATATATCAAGATAACCGTTTTTTAAATGTGGTTGAAATCTCTTGAAACTGGGTCCGTGAGGATGACAACCCCCCACAGCCCTCAAGGTCATGGTAATTATTTATTCTCTTGAGGCATATAAAGTTTTTATAGAACGCGTTGTTGTAGAAACTTCAAAGACGGCTCACTCGATTGGAAATTGAAATGGCTAGTGCCCTTTTTAATAGTCAAAAGTGATTAGAAGGTAACTAACACCCCTTCCACGCCCACCATTTCCCCAAAAACATCCAATCAAAATTTTGATATAGCTATTTTATTCCACCTAGTTTAAATCTCAGGAAATTATACCTTTGATTAGAACACTCCCCCCACAGTCTTCAGGGCAAGGGTTATAAGTTATTCCCTGGGGGCATATATGCTTTTATTGAAATCTTTGTCGTAAAAATCTGAAAAAGGGCTCATTCGATTGGAAATTCAAAGGGCTAGTGCCCTTTTTAACAGTCTCGAAAGTGATTTGAGGGCAACTAACCCCCCTCTCACGCCCACCTTTTCCCTAAACATATCCAATCAAAAATTTTAGATATCCGTTTTATTCAACGTAGTTGAAAAATTTGGAAATTAGGTCTTTAAGGATGACAACCCCTCCCCCCACAGCCCTCAGGGCAAGGGTCGTAAGTTATGCCCTGGGGGCATATAAGATTTTTTATAGAAAGCGATGTTGTAGAAACTTCAAAAAGGGCTCATTCAATTGGAAATGGAAATGGCTAGTACCCTTTTAATAGTCGAAAGTGAGGAGAGAGAAACTGACCCCCCTTTCATGCCCACCATTTCCCCAAACACACGTAATAAAAGTTTATAGAGAGGAATTTCGCTCAACATAGTCGAAAGTTCTGGAAATTATGTATTTAAAGATAACACACCCCCCAAAGCCCCCTGGGCAAAAGTTGTAAGTTATGCCCTGGGGGCATATAGAGTTCTTTTAGATAGAGTTGTCGTAAAAACTTCAAAAGGGGCTCATTCAACTGGAAATTGAGAGGGCTAGTGCCTTTTTTAATAGTTGAAAGTGATTGGAGAGCAACTAACGCTCCTCTCACGCCCACCATTTTCCCAGACACTCCCAATCAAAATTTTGAGATAGTCATTTTGTTTCAGGTAGTTGAAAGTTCTGGAAATTAGATATTAGAGGCTGACAAACACCCTCACAGCCCTTAGGGTATGGGTTGTAATTTATGCCCTGGGGGCATATAAGGTTCTTATAAATAGAGTTGTTGTAAAAACTCCAAAAGGGGCTCATTCAACTGGAAATTGAGAGGGCTAGTGCTTTTTTTAATAGTTGCAAGTGATTGGAGGGTAACTAACCCCTCTCTCACGCCCACCATTCCCTCAAACACATCCAATCAAAATTTTCAGATAGCAATTTTGTTCAACGTTCCAGAAATTTCTGGAAATTAGGTCTTTGAGGATGACATCCCCCCCAGCCCTCAGGGCAAGGGTTGTAAGTTATGCCCTGGGGGCATATAAAGCGTTGTCCTAGAAACTTCAAAAGGGCTCATTTGATTGGAAATTGAAAGGGCTAGTGCCTTTTTTAATAGTTGAAAGTGATTGGAGAGCAACTAATGCTCCTCTCACGCCCACCATTTTCCCAGACACTTCCAATCAAAATTTTGAGATAGCCATTTTGTTTAACGTAGTTGACAGTTCTGGAAATTAGGTATTAGAGGCTGACAAACACCCTCACAGCCCTTAGGGTAAGGGTTGTAATTTATGCCCTGGGGGGCATATAAGGTGTTTATATACAGTGTTGTCGTAGAAACTCAAAAAGGGCTCATTTGATTGGAAATCGAAAGGCCTAGTGCCCTTTTTAATAGTCAAAATTGATTGGAAGGCTTGACATTTTTATAGTAAAGATCGATGTGGGTATAATGTATAATTTTGTTGTTGTTGTTTAGACCAGGGCACTTTGTATTGAAGGAGTTGTCGCAGGAACTTCGAAAAGGGCTCATCTGATTGAAAATAGAAAGGGACGATGCCTTTTTTAATAGTCGAAAGTGATTGGAGGGAAACTAATATTCCTCCCACCCCCACCCTCCCAATTGCCATTATGTTTAAAAACTAAATATTGCCATAAGATTAAATCAAAATGCACTGTCTTAAGCTAATTACCAATAAGGCATCTCAGCAGTATCCCAAGAACGACTGAGGGTATTATGTTCAAACTTTCGGGGCTACTTCTGCTCTTAAAATTTATCAAAATAGCGTAAGTGTATCCAAGCTATCAAAGAAAGTAAACAGATTTTTTTGCAAATGGTATCAAGTTTTCCATTTCAGGTCAACTAGAGGAGGTATGAAACTAAATTAAACACTACTATTTGTGTCCAGATTTTTAAAAGGGTGTTAGTTGTTACAAATGGCTGAAAATTTTTCTCCAGTATATAAATAGTAGGCCAAACTATAAATTCTTAAAGAAACGAAAAGATTTAAAGTTTTATTTTCTTTTTCCCTGAAAAGACTATGTCAATATAAACCGAACAGAAATTAATTAAAAAAACTTTTTCCACAAAATAAGTTTTTCAAGAAAAATTAATAAACTCCAATTAACAAAAAAGAGAACAATTAAAATCAAATATTCTACGAAACATAACACTTCCACAAACCAGAATAGATAAACAAATAAAACCCAAAACGAACAGAAATTACAATAAATAACCGAGTCAAAATCAAAACGAGCAGAAATTAGCATAAGTTGGGCTCAAAACCTCTATGCCTTCCCAAGGCCAGAACATAATTTGCAGTTTACTGAAAAAAATACAAATGAATGAGCATTGTCAGTTTAATATACATATACTGATATTTAGTAATCAAAATGTTAATATTATTTGATTATTAAAGTTATTAAAGTAAAAACATTTATATTTTCTCAGTAAAGTCCAAATTTTATTTTCGGCTTGGGATAATACTCAGGTTTGGCGCTATACGCGCGATGATTTCTGCTTGTTCTAAGTCTAAAATAGTTAAAAGTCATAATTTCTCTATGTGTTTAATATCCCGTGGTTACGATGTGCATTAGTTTTAAGGTTGATAGATAATTCTATATCATTTTTGGAATATTTTTTTAATGGAGTTCTTTACTTTTCTTTAAAAAAATTATTTTGTGGAAAAAGTTTTTTTAATTAATTACAAAAAAAAAGATGACAGCACCAAGTTTTTTTAGTATGCCGATAATTGCAGCAATACTCACAGAAAACAGTAACTATGTTGGTTGTCGGAGACTACATCTTTTAATAATAATAATAATAATAAAAACAGAAAGAAGAAAAGATGGCTAAGTCAGTGTTTTCATGGTCAAGCCTCTTGTTTTCAAGAGTTACACTTTTGGAAGAAAGTGTAATATTGATTAAAAATAATGCTCATATTGGACTTGAAAAAAAAGTTCTAGATCTGATTGTCTAGTGGAGATGTCTGTTAAGTAGCATGAAATTATTTTTGAATTCCTTCTTTTTTCAGATGCCAACTTTTACAATACTGAAAAACAGATTTTTGACAAGTTTTTGCAAGAAGGCAAGTAAAGACCGTTTGTCATAGGCAGCACAACAGTGAAGCCTAAGTAAAGAGTGATATGCCTCCAAGGTAATATTTTTTTTCTTTCCCCAGACCACTTTGCATGGAAGAAGTTGTCGTATAAACTTTGGACGGGGCACACTCAATTGGAAATTTAAAGTTCTGCTGTCCCAAAATCCCCTAAACACACCCTTCAAGATATTTTTTTTTTCTCCAAATCACTTCTCGCGGAAGAAATTGTAGCGGAAACTTTGGAGGTGGGTCACACGATTTGAAATAAAAAGGTTTCCTGTGATGAAATGACCCCAGCAGGCACTGGGACAAAAGCAGTAAATTAGGCAAACTGTTCAATTTTTACATATTAGATTTTTTCATGAAGGCGGGGGGGGGGGGATAATTGATCTTGGGTAGATCCGAAAAGGCTAAGGATATTAAGGTGAAACCACAGGAAATGTCGAAGAGGATGTCGAACACAATCAAGTGACAATATGCGCAAAATTTGTTAAGCTGAAACTATTAGGGCACGTTAGGGGGAAGTTGGCATAAATCAAAAGACATTACGTGCATCCAGGTTGTCAACAGGGAGTATTTGCAATATCTCAGGAATGGCTAACAGAAAATAGTTAAAAATTTCAGGCAATAGTAAGGGGATGTTGATCAAAACCATAAGACAATATGTACATCCAGGTAGATAAAAGATCGGACCTACAATATATCAGGAATAGCCTATGAGACTTTCTCAGCATGATGTTAAGGGGATGTTGAATTAAATCAAAAGACACAAAGTTCATCTAGGTTGGTGTATTTGCAAACTCTCAGAAACTACTAAGGGTATTTAAATGAAAATTTCAGGGCATGTTAAGGGGGCTGAATTAAATCAACTGACACTATGTGCATCGATACTGTTTAAAGGGTGTGTCTGCAATATTTCAGGAACAGTTAAGGGTAATAAGTTAAATTTAAGGCCCCATTAAACTAAATCGAAAGACCCTACATGCATCTAGGTTGTCAAAAAACGCGTATCTGAAATATCTCAGGACAGGTAAGGGTATTTAGTTGAAACTTTTAGAGAATGTTTAGGGGAATGTGGGAGTAAACCAAAAAACACTATATGCATCCAGATTGTCAAATATGTACCATAAATATCTCAAGGACGGCTAAGGGATCAAGTTGAAAATTTTAGGAAATGTCGGACTAAAATGAAGACAGGGTGTGCATCCAGGTTGTTAAAAAAGGCATATCTGCAATATATCAGGAACTACCAGAGGAAATTAGTTAACACTTTCAGGTAATATTGAGGGGGGTGTTAAACTAAACCAAAATACACTATATTGATTGGAGTGGTGCAAAGGGAGCATCTGCAATATCTCAGGAACGGTTAAGGGTATTAAGTTGAAACTTTCAGGGCATTTTGAAGGGGACGTTAAATCAAAAGACACTATGTGCATCCATGTTGAAAAAAATAGATGCACATTGATTACATTGAAACTCCCAGGGCATGTTGAGAGAGATGTTGAAATACAAAATCAATAAGAGTTCCAAATAGGGATAGGTCCTTTTATTAGACAGTGAAACAAAAATATAAACAATGACTAAATATTTTGATGACACATATGGTCATCATCATCAGTAGAGTTACTAACATATCAAAATTAAAAAAAAACTGTATTTATACTAAACAAAATAATCACTTCAGGGCCAAAGCAAGTTACCGGTTCATTGACTTAAAAAGTTCACTGTTCTTGAGTTTTATAACACTGCATTGAATGAAGGTGGTACAATTTTCTTCAAAATTGTAGGTCAAGTCAGGTTACTGGTCCATTGACTTAGAAAGTTCACTAACTGTTCTTGAATTCTGTAATACTGCGTTGAACATTCTTCTAATTAAAAATGAAATAATGCTGAATTTCATTTTAAACAGCATTATTTCATTTTTAATTAGAAGAATGTTCAACTCAGTATTACAGAATTCAAGAACAGTTAGTGAACTTTTTAAGTCAATGAACCGGTAGCTTGCTTTGACCCTGAAGTGATTATTTTGTTTAGTATAAATACAGTTTGTTTTAATTTTGATATAGTAACTCTACTGATGATGATGACTGACAGTGGCATCAAAATATTTAGAGTCTTTGTTTATATTTTAGTTTCACTGTCTAATAAAAGGACTTATCCCTATTTGGAACTCTTTTTGATTTCGTCATAGAAAATGCAGTATGGTCATGTAAAAAAATACTAATGTTGAAATACATTAAAAGACACTGTATGCATTCAGGATTTCAAAGGGGCGTATCTGCAATATCTCAGGAATGGATAGAGGCATTAAGTTTAAGCTATCAAGGCATGTTGAGAAATAAATTATGACACTACATGCATCCAGGTTGTCAACAGAGAGTATTTACAACATCTCAGGAAGGGCTAAATGTAGTAAGTTGAAACTTATAAATCATGTTGAGGGAGTACTGAACTAAATCAACAGACACTACGTGCACCCATATTGTTAAAAAGAACATATCGATCATATTTTAGGAACACTAAGTGTATTAAGACGAAAGTTTCAAGGAATATTGAGGCGATAGTGAACTAAATCAAAAGGCACTCCAGGCATCCCAGTCGTCAAAAGGGCATACCTCCTGTATCTCACGAACAGCTAAGAGCATTAAGATGAATCTTCCAGGGTGTGTTGAGGGGGATGTTGAACTATGTCGAAACGAAGCATGTGAATCCAGCTAGTCAAAAAGGTATGTCTTCAATATCTAAGGGATGGCTAAGGGCATAAATTTGAAACTTCAAGGGGATGCTGAACTATAACAAAGACATTGTGCGCTTCCAGGTTGTCAAAAGGGCGGATCTACAATATCTAATGAATGACTAAAGGTTTCAAATTGAAACTTTCAGGGAATGTTGAACAAAACCAAAAGACTCTATGTGCATTCAGTTTGTCACAAGGGCGTACCTTCAATTTTTAAGGAACAGTTAAGGGCGTTTTAGTTGAAACTTTCAGGGAATGTTGATGGATGTTGAACTAAATTAAAAAACACTATATGCATACATGTTGTCAAAACGGCTTAGCTGCAACATCCCGGGAACAGCCCAGCATATTAAGTTAAAACTTTCAGGGCAAGTTAAACTAGATCAGAAGACATCATGTGCATTTAGATTGACAAAATGATGTATCAATAGTATTTCACAAGCAGTAAAGGGGATTAAGTTGAAACTTCCAGGGGATGTTGAACTGAATCAAATAACAATATGTGCTTCCCGGTTGTCAAAAGAGCGTACCAGCAATATCTCAGGCACAGCTAAGGGTATAAATATACAGCTTATGGGACCCAGCTGAAACTTTCAGGGAATATTAAGTGGGGGATCAAGTAGATTTTAAATTTTCATTTAGGGGAACGCCTTTATTTCAGTAATATACCCTCTACCCACCCTTTCAAAGTTATATAGTACAGCTGTTATTAGTATTTATTGCAAAATTTTGTCAAAAATAAAAATAGCAAGCCATAATCTTGATTTTTAAAATCCAAGCAGAAAAACTAAACAAGACTTTACAAATACCCATTTCATAAACCAGTCAAAACAACCATGTCTAGTTAAAATTAATTTAAAACAAAAAATTTTTCCCAAAAGAAGCTTTTCAAAGAAAAATAAAGAGCTACATTAAACCAAAGGCGATTAGAAATAAAGTCAAATAATAATTCAAACAATCAGAAATTAAAATTAACAAATAAAAAAAAAACAATAAATGAACAAAAATTATAATTAATAATCAAGTCAAGCTTAAAATAAAGAAAATTTATGACAAACAGGAGTACTAACACCCCTAAGTCCTCTAAAAACGAGAGTGTCATTGGAGCTTTATATATTTTAAACCCTTTCTCTTCTACAAGGTTAACAATCCAAAATTGTTGAGTCTTCAAGGAAAGAATTTCATTATATATTAAACAGTAGATCAAAATTTAATAGTTTTTTTTTAGTTTTAGTCATTTACTTTTATTTATTATTTATTTTTTTAGTTAATTATTTATTTTTATTTGGTTATTTATTTTTATATGCTTTTAGTTATTATTATTTATTTTTTAGTTTTTTTTGCATATCTCACGAAGCCATAAGTTTGTGTATTTAAACAAAGTCTTACTTTTAGAAATCCTACTACTATTACTAATAACTTACTGCAGCACCAAACCGCCTGAGGCCAGTACAGATATGCACTCTCCTTCTCCATTACAATCTATTCAAAGCCTCACTCTTTACAACCCCCCAAGAAGTTCCAATTTTCCTCAAATCCTTCCTTGTAACCCCCTTCCACTCGATTCCGGGACGACCAGGATTTATTTTGACCCTACATGTTTCAAACAGTTCGTGATACCAAGCTTTAAGTAAGGAGCAACAGGGCTCAATAGCTACCAAAACTCTAAAAAATGGAATTTTGATATTGATAGATATATCAAAAGATTCTAACTTATTATGCTGATTCTAAATATATAAATTTCATTAGGTTTAGTGTTACACATCAAACACTACAAGCCTGATAAAATTTGCCTGATTTTCCAAAAAGGAAGGGAACACCCCTTAAAAATAGAAGAATATTAATAAAAATCACACCATCAGATTCAGCATATCAGAGAACCTAATTTCAGAGCTTTCGACCTCCTGTCTGCAATCTTCAGCAACTTATTTCTAACCTCATAACCACCATATTTAAGAAAGTCATTTACCACACTATCAGCATCTGGGGTATTATTATTTTTTTAATCCTTTTAGTACTGTCACCAATCCTTCATCACAGAATAAATCTTCCTTTACATCTAAGGTATAAATACCCCTGAGATTGGCCCAGTAAACCCCTCCTAGAGAATGCTATGGCATAGAAATAATCTTTACTTTAGGATTTGAACCCCTCAACTGCCCCAATCTGGCACCTGGGTAGAACTGCAATAGATTTGATTATTTTTTGCCTGACTAGAATTCTTATGACCTTTTAGCGGTTAGAATAGAATCATGGTTACTTTTGTTTATGGCTTGACAGATATGTATAAATGTGGGTCAAAAAGGAGTCCAAAACATGGGGCTATTGCCCCATTTGGAGCAAAACATACTCCTTAATATGTGGTAGAAGCTGCAACCTAGACAATGGATGGGATCCCTACCTCTGAATCTACACAGAGGTAGATCCAGAGGTAGAACCAGAGGTTATATCCCCTAATTACAGGCCAAGGAGCCTTTGGGGGGACTAGTACAGTGTATTATTGTATGTATATTGATAATGAATAAAATCTTATCTTATCTTACCACAGTAATTTAATTGAAAACTATTCTAGAGCTATTCTATTTGTGCTTTTGCTATATACCAACAGCATTTTTTTTATTTATTTTTTTTTTGCATTGAATTATAACATATTTCTACCTTTTGTTAATTTTTCTGCTTTTAATTTCAGGACAAAAACAGCAACTAGCTCCAGTTGGCAATCAATGAGATTGCCAACTGGATGGCGATCAATGAGATTCAATGAATCAATGAGGGAGGAAGTCTCAAGAAATCTGAAGGGCATAGAAAGACTAATTTTACACATATATATATATTTTGAGAACATTTTTTAAAACATTTTACAGCACTTGTATGATATACCCACTACTTAATATTCTTTATCTAATTAGAACTTAAGATTTTCCACAATTTTGGGATCAAAATATGATGAACATATAGTACTTAATTAACAAAATTATGGGAAATACCAAAATCATGGAAAATCCAAGGTTCTAATCAGATGAAGAATATAGATGGTAGGGGGTATATCATACAAGTACCCATTTTACATTTCTTTTAACATGTTTGTATTTTAATAAACTTTCAAATTTTAATGTAAAGTAACAAATATTCAGTTGAGGAAATAAAAAGCAAATAAGAAATGATTTTGGAGAACATGAAAGTAGGCCTACTGTGGACGTGAAAGAGCATGAAAATACTATCCCATAACTTGTAAAATGACATTTGTTGGAATTAAGTTAAAACAGCACATTATAAAAAAAAGTTTCTTCTTAGGTATAATAATTAAGTCATATATAATATATACATTATACTTTATATACTTAAATATATACTTTATATACTTAAGCATTATTAATTTATATACTCAAGTACATAAATTAAGTCATAATAAATCACACTTGAAACAAACAGATATGACTCTAAATGAATAAACAAAAACTTAAAATGAACAGAAAATTATCTCACTAAACTAGAAAATAGCAGATACTACTGTACTATAGATGAATCCTAAAATGAACAAACTAAAAGGTATGATCAAATTGAATCAATGAACAAAGTTACCAAAAATAAAAGTGATGCATCTGCTTCCTTAAGACCAGAGCATCATTTACACTTCACTGAAAACAATTTGTGTTTCAAGTATTGGTAGTCTGTTTCTATTTGGCATAACATGAAGAAAAACAACACACAAAAAAAAAACACAATGATAATCAAGGTGTACAAATCAGCATTACAATAAATAACGGTGGGGTAAAATTGGGTAGTGTTGTTACAACACTAAAACAGTAGTTTTGTAACTCGTAAAATTGGTCATGGTAAAATTGGGTATTTTACCATAATTGTATGAATCCTTGTAAAATTGGTATTTTACCTATTTTACCTGTATTTTATTGGTATCTTAGATACTTTACTGAGATCTGTCAATGACAATTGTCAATAGAGCTTTCCTGGAAACAATATATATTCTGAACAGTGTTGTTTTATTTGCATAAACATAAACTACAACAAGAGCAATTATATAAGAAAGAAAATCATGATAGTAATCAAAATTAAAACATTTTAAAATGAGAAATTTTTAGTCAAAAGTTGACATATCTAGTTAGGAAAAAATTGCCATTTGACCCCCCCCCCCCAAATATTTGTCTGACTCGTAAAAAACGTACTAAAAATGAATATAAACAATTTTGTATGCGTTTTTGTAGTTTTTTTGTACCCCCCCCCCCCCAAAAAAAATATATTTTGTACCCCCCCCCCCCCCAAATAAAAAAAATCTGGATATGGCCCTAAATGTGTTTTCTTTTTATTCTTCTTTTTTTTCTTTGTTACTAACAGGGTCCTGGAACATCATAGAGTTTTTAAGGGCTCATTCAAAAGCTAATTTTTATACCTAATTGTTTCTCCTAAATTTAATTTGATTATGCCATCATAAACTGCCATACAACATCTAAAACATTCTTACATCTAGTCACTTTGTAAATTGGACTTGAAAATATCAAAAAGCGCCATATGGCAACCATAAAGTGCCCTTTGGGTACTATTTCCAGAATGGAAAGGCTGGGAAGAAGGAAAAGGGGACTATCATAATTTGTATAGTTGAAAATCTTAATTCAGTGGTTTAAAATCCCTCATCCCAGCCCCATTAATACTCTTCATAAATATCCTACTGACTACTGCAGAAGGCTACTATAACACAATAGAGAGCTGTTTAAGAGATCATTTAAAAGCTAAACTTTTATACCTAATTGCTTTTTATAAAGTCAACTTGTTGACACCATCATAAAGAGCCAAATGGCAACCAATAAAGTGCACTTTGGTCACCATTTCCACATTGGAAACACTGGGAAGAATGATAAGGGGACTACCATAAATTTCATGGTTGAAAACCATAATCCTAAGGTTTACAATCCACCCTCTTCTATAGTTCACCTCCCAGCCCCCTTGATATTCTTCATACTAACAGAACTCAAAGGCTACTGCGATGCTAAAAAGAGCTGTTTTAGGGCCAATTCAAAAGCTAATGTTTTGTATCTTAATGCTTTCTATAAAGTTGACTTGACAATGTTATGATAAAGTGCCATATGCCACTCAAAATTGCTCTTCGTTTTTTTCAATCTCTGTAAATAAAAATACCAAAAAAAGAGCCCTTTCCAATGAGAAAACTCCAAACAAAGATTTTTTTTATAAATCCAGGCTGGGACAATAACCAGGGGGCATGGGCACCCCCATCAATTGCTTCCAATAGAGCTAGCACACACAATATTGTGGATAGATGTTTAAAGGTCCAATTCAAAGCTATTAAATGCTTCAAATGCTTTTAAATGCTCTTTTCAACTACAAATCTACAAAAAGTATACTTAAATGACAAAAGGTTTTGAATTGAATCTTTGAAAATCTCTCTACAATGTCTCCTGCTTGCTAGTTCTAGTGGTGGCAATATAGGGGAGGGGTGTCACTGTCTCTGCCAAGAAATTGAAAAATGCCTTTTATGGAGTATTTTCACTGGAAAAAGCCAATTTTTGTATTTTTATTTGGGACCCAGAGTTTGAATTCAGCTGCATTAACACACTGCAGGGTCAACACAAGGACCTTAGTAATAAAAAAGCATTGTTAATCCAATGCAACTCAAAGTACATTATTTGGGTGTCATGATGGTGTTATCAAGCCAAATTTATAAAAAAAAACAAAAAACAATGAGGTATAAAAACTAGTTTTCAAATGAGCTCATTATCTGGCAACAATGTGGCATAGGTAAAAGTTCTAGTGGTGGCCCTTTAGGTGGGATACACCAGTTCTTTGACCCCTCTCCCCTAGTTTCTTATCCCTGCCTAGGCTATATCTTGAAAAACATCTTTTTTGGGGGGAGGGGGGTCTTTCCATGGAAAAGGCATTTTCATTGTGAATACAAAAATGGAAAAACAACCCAAGGTACACTTTTGAATGCAATATGGCACTTTACAATGATGTCAACTTTATAACAATCAATGAGGTAAAAAAAATAGCTTTTAGATGGGCCCTTAAACAGCTCTCTAGTGTGTTGCAGTAGCCTTCTTGTGCTGCTAGTCAGTAAATGATTTATGAATAAAATTAGGGGACTGCAAGGGAGGAATACAAAAGAGGGGGGGTATAAACATCAGAATTTGGGTTTTAAACCAAGGAGATTATGATAGTACCCTTTTCATTCTTCCCAGCCTTTCCATTCTGTAAATGGCACCCAAAATACAATTTTGGTTGCCATGCAACACTTTATGATGGTGTTGTCAAATTGAATGTATAAAACAATTATATATAAAAATTGGCTTTTAAGTAAACCTTTAAACAGCTCTCTATGATGTTCAATTAGCAGCAAAATCAAAGAATAAAACACTTAAGTGCTCTGTGTGCAATTATCCTGTTGTTCAAAGTTGGGAGTTCAAAGGGTCATGAATAGGAAAACAATTTTTCAACAATGGGAATTTTGATGGCTTACTTTTTGCTTTGACTCAGGGTAAATTTTCAAGGGTTTCTAGGTTCAATAAGCATAGCTTCCCCTTATTTCCAGATAACCTGCTTTTACCTTGCTAAAACAAAGTTGCAAAAAGCTTTTAAAGTGCTCTGAAAGTTCAATGGAATTCTCAGGTTGAACAACCTATTCAAACCCAATGCAATTTTAAATTTTTATTACTCTAGATGTCAGCACCAAGAATTGCTATTTGTGGTGCAATATGGCCATTTATGAAGGTTTTATTTTACATTATATGACAGTGTAGCCAATAAGATAGCCTGGACTTTAAAGTCATATCACCACAAGATGCAGCTTTCAAATGCTTACAAATCTACAAAAGGTATGGTTAAAAGATCAAAAGCTTTGAATTTGAGCCCTTTAAACAACTCTTAATTATGTTGCCTGTGTTTTGGTCCCAATGGTGGCAATTGAGATGGATGGGCATCCTTGCCTCCTTAGTTTTTTACCCCTGCCTAGACATTGAAAATTCCTTTTTTGGAGTTTTTTCATTGAAAAAAGCTCTTTTTGGTATTTTCATTAAAATAAACTGGAAATACTACCCAGAGTACACTGTTTGGGAGCCTTTTTGGGAGGGTAAGTTTAAACTTGCCTCTCATTTACATCAGAAATAAAATTTACCCTCACCCCCTAATGTGCAAATATATACCCTGAATTGGTAGCCTATATATAGGGGTTGGGGTAAGATTCATTTTTGACAAAAAAGATTATTATACTTGGAAAGAGCATAAAAAAAGGCATTGAGAGGTATGTTTACTTTATTTGTAAGTCAATAATATGAACTGCAAAAAATATATTTAAACAATAGTAGGCCTATGACAGTGAAAGAAGTAAGATAGCCTAAAGGTTTTCCCCCTGCATTATGGTTTTTCCCCCTAACTTGGATTATCATGTGTATTATGAAGTAAAATTGTTTTCTTAACATGTTTCTTTATGTATGGCTGGGGTCTTATGCTTATACCAAAGAGGGTTAACATTGGAGCTCACCTAACTTTCCCTGAGTAGCCTATGTGTTTGGCCCTGGATTCAATACTGAAAGTTTTGCTTTCCAAGACTAGCCTAACCCCTTTCCAAGATAGCAAAAAGAAGCTAAATGGTAAAGTTCTACCAAATCATATTATTGAGTTAGGAATAAAGTGAATACACCATTTGATGCCTTTTTTAAGGCTGATTATGAATATAATAATCATTTCTATCGGAAATGAATTTCAGCCCCCCCCCTATATATGCCAAGTCAGGGTTAGGTTAGGTTGTAGATATATATACCCTGAATTGGAATATATAGGGGGGGGGGGCTGAAATTCATTTCCAATAGAAATGATTAGCCTACTAGGCTAGCCTATATTTGTAATCAGCATAAAAAAGGCATTGAGTGGTATATTCACTTTATGCGTAAGTCAATAATATGATTTGGTCCTTTACCGCTAAACTAGAATTGGTAAAATTCTACTTTAGTTACTTTTGGCTATCTTGGAAAGGGGTTGGGTTAGGAAAATGAAACTTTCAGGGATAGATGTACAGGCTAAGGTTTGTCCCGGGAAGGTACTTTGAAGTACCTACCTCCACTCATCCCCCCCTCTATATACTGGTAAATTACTGCACATTACTAGTTTTTTTTAACTCATATTTCATCCTATATTACTATCATAAATATAAATCACTGCTTACCTTACACAACTTCTGCTTTTAACCTTGTTCATTAAAATATATTCCAAAATCCTATTTAAATCCTAAGCCATTTAATTTTCAACCCATGCCGACTTTCTTTATGGTATATGAAACCAGCTTTGTTGTGATGTCACGCTTGCCTTATCAGAAATCCTTACCCTTAAGGGTAGCAGGCACATGCCAAACAACTCTGTTGATAAGACCATTTAAACTGTATTAATTAAGGAAAGGATTTGACAAGAGAGACCAGTAAAAATAACCTAATCGTTTTTAGAGGACAAATTATGTCATGGGAAGATGTTTTTGAAATTCCCCTTCCACCCAAACTTAAAATTTTCTAAAATTCTACTTTAGAAGCTTTTAAAATATTTCTAAAGTACTAAAAGATAGAGTGCTAAAAACATCAGAATTGACTTCAGAGGACACATTATATCACGGGAAAAGGTTTTTGAAATCACGCTTCCCCAAACTCAAAATTTTCTAAAATTCTACTTAAGAAGCTTTTAAAATATTTCTAAAGTACTAAAAGATACAGTGCTAAAAACATCAGAATCGACTTCAGAGGACACATTATATCACGGGAAGATGTTTTTGAAATCCCCCCTCCCCCCAAACTCACAATTTTTCAAAATTCTACTTTAGAAGCTTTTAAAATATTTTAAATATTTCTAAAGCGCTACGACATAGAGCGCTACAGACATCAGAATCAACTTTAGAGGACAATTTATGTCATGGGAAGATGTTTTTTAAATCCCCCTTCCCCCCAAACTCAAAATTTTCAAAAATTCTATTTTAGAAGCTTTTTAAATATTTCTAAAGCACTAATAGATAGAGTGCTAAAAACATCATAATCGACTTCAGAGGACACGTTATATCACGTGAAGAGTTTTTTGAAATCACCCTTCCCCCCAAACTCAAAATTTTATAAAATTCTACTTTAGAAGCTTTTAAAATATTTCTAAAGTATTAATAGATACAGTGCTAAAAACATCATAATCGACTTCAGAGGACACGTTATTTCACGGGAAGATGTTTTTTAAATCCCCCTTCTCCCCAAACTCAAAATTTTCTAAAATTCTACTTTAGGAGCTTTTTAAATATTTCTAAAGCACTAATACATAGAGTGCTAGAAACATCATAATCGACTTAAGAGGACACGTTAAATCACGGGAAGAGGTTTTTAAAATCCCCCTTCCCCCAAACTCAAAGTTTTCAAAAATTTTACTTTCGAAGCTTTTTTACATATTTCTAAAGCTCTAAAAGAAACAGTGCTAAAAACATCAGAATCAACTTCAGAGGATACGTTATATCACGGGAAGAGGCTTTTAAAATCCCCTTCCCCCCAAACTCAAAATTTTCAAAAATTCTAGTTTAGGAGATTTTTAAATATTTCTAAAGCGCTAAAACATCGAGAGCTACAAATATCAGAATCGACTTCAGAGGACACGTTACCTCAAGGGACTATTTTTTTGAACTCCCCCGGCCCGCCACTCTCAAAATTTGGCGAAATTCTACTTTAGATGCTTTTTAAATATTTAAAATATTTGTAAAGCGCTACGACATCGAGCGCTACAGACATCAGAATACACTTGAGAGGACAATTTATGTCATGGGAAGATGTTTTTGAAATCCGCCTTCCCCCCAAACTCAAAATTTTCAAAAATTCTAGTTTAGAAGCTTTTTAAATATTTCTAAAGCACTAAGAGATAGAGAGCTAAAAACATCAAAATCGACTTCAGAGGACACGTTATAACACGGGAAGATGTTTTTGAAATCCCCCTTCACCCCAAACTCAAAATTTTCTAAAATTATACTTTAGAAGCTTTTAAAATATTTCTAAAGTATTAAAAGATACAGTGATAAAAACATCAGAATCGACTTCAGAGGACACGTTATATCACGGGAAGTTGTTTTTAAAATCCCCCTTCACCCAAAACTCAAAATTTTATAAAATTATACTTTAGGAGCTTTTTAAATATTTCTAAAGCACTAATAGATAGAGTGCTAAAAACATCAGAATCGACTAGGATATTTACATCTGTTAAGAAGTAACTATTTCAAATGCAGGAAAAACGCATACTAAGTTGACCTATCTTTCCAATATATTTATAACCTAATTCACTGTTATCTTTGTTCAACTATTCCCGCCGTTTAAGAATAAAACAATTAATTAATGCTTCAACAGATATTAGGAGTTACAGCTTCAGTCTGTAAATGACAATTATTGAGATATGTCTTGCAATTTTTGTGAAATAAATTTCTGTGGTGGTATCGTTCAATTTCCTACTGTTGAGGCAGTCTTAGGGTTGTATTATAACCATGGCATGTTATTGAGAAGCAGGAATTGCGATATTTGTTGGCAGATTTGCGTAAAATATATAAATTTGTTCCGTTGCCAGAAGTCTAGGCTTATACCTATCCGAGGTGGCCGTGAATATTCTCAGGTTAAGTGTAATTTTTCAAAATCGATCTATGACGAAACATGGATGGCTTGTTCACACCTTTCTGAGCTAGAAAATTTCCGTTTTTTTAGGATTTGGCTTCAAATACAGCCTCCAAGGAAGGATTTCATGATCAACAATGTTACTTGTTGTAAACAAACCTTTGTGGATTGGAGCCAGTTCTGAAGAGAGGTTTGTATGTACATATGTCATTCAAACTTCGCTCCTTTGGGAGGAGGAGTCATTGTTGAGATAGATGAAGCCCAATTTGGGAAGCGTAAATATAATAGTGGTCAGATTGTCAAGGGTAAATGGGTATTTGGTGGAATAGAGCGAGGAACTGGTAATTCATTCATGGTTTCTGTGCTGGATAGAAGTAGTGCCACGTTGTTGGGAATTATCCAAAACCGAATCCTGCCAGGGACAACAATTATCAGCGACTGTTGGAGGGCCTACGATTGCCTGGCTAGCCAGGGCTATCAGCATTTACGCGTCAACCACAGCATAAATTTTGTTGACCCTGCAACAGGTGCTCACACACAAAACATCGACAGAGACTGGCGTTACGTTCAAGACAATAGACCCAGATATGGCAGAAGAGAAGAACAGATGGAACGATATATGGCAGAGCACTATTTAAAAAAAAAAAATTCAATCTCCTTGAGAATGCAACATTTCATGAAACATATATTTGAGATTTATAACCACAACTAATTTGTTTTTTTATGGGTATTGTTTACTAATTAATTTTTAAAACATTGTAACAGAAAATTTGGCAATATACTGTATCTAACCCCATTTGTTCTTAAAGCAATTCAAATGTTTTTGTCCAAATAGTTTAGTGTAACAATCTTCAGTCTTGAAGCTACTAGACGTTATTAGAGTGTAAATAGGGAGGGGGAAAGAGTGGGCAGAAGTAAATATTGGACTATAGATTATTCGGTACTTGTGCATTATAAATAACCCACCACTATACACGAAAGAAGTTAAGTTTGGTTACTGGTAATGAAATAAAATAAAATAGGATGAAAATATAATAGATTAGAAACAAAGTTGGGCTATATATTTGCACATTAGGGGGTGGGGCGCAATTCAGAGCATATATTAAATATGTAACCTAACCTAGGTACCTTTGTCCCTCCCTAAACCCAAAAAACAACAGTTTAAATATTGTAAACGCAATAAGAAATCACGCTTTGCGATCCATTTGTCTAACAAATACCCGTTTGTCAGGTTTCCTTGTACAGTCTATAGCAGTGGGTTATTTATAATGCACAAGTACTGAATAATCTATATTCGTTTTGATTATTTTTTTTTGGAAACCCCTTAACATTTTGAGTTGGGTAACCACATAAAAAATATTCAAATAGCTTAATCCTATAATGTTGAAAAATTTTGCTTTTCTTTCTTACATCCGAGATTTAAAATATGTAAAAAATGTTGGAACTTATATAAAAATTTTCTTTCGAGGGTGCAAAGGTTAGTTGAAAGGAGATTTGATAGCGGGGGCGGGGGCGCCCCGCCCGCGGTGGTCACCAACCTGCTTGCAGTGCCCCTGCTTCTACTAATCTAAGCTGACCATTTCGTTGCAACGTGTTGCACCGGAATAATACTCTAAAATCTGGTTGATAAATTGCATGTCTAACAAATTTGTCTGAGTTTTGTAAAAGGGGGAAACAACCCCTAAAAGTAAAAGATTTTAATAAAACTCATACCATCAAATTTGTGGTTCTTGGCGAATACCCACCGGAAATTCCCCCCGGAAAATACCTCCCCGCAGAAAATATCCCCCCCCCCACGGGAAATACCCTCACGGAAAATCCCCCTCCCCCCCAAAAAATACCCCCGTGGAAAATAAGGCTTTTCAAATTACCAACCAGATTTTAGAGTATGAAGGGGGAATGGGATGAATGGTAAGGGGGATTTCTAAAACTTTGAATAACCTTTAAAAATTTTTGAGTTATAGCAATGGAACCTTACAAAATAGATCTTCTGTTTAAATGAAGTACAACAAAATTATTTTCAGATTCAAAAATTTGCTCAATCCCAACTTACAAGGTTTTAAATGTATGCAATTACATGTCCAGAATTTTGGAAATAAAACATTGATATGGCTCAAAATTCTGCTCATACAACTGGAATTGTATTTTCAGAGCTAAAGACAAAGAAAAAGCAACTGATAACTGAAAATTAAGTTAAAATGTTGTTTTGTCAAAATTTCAATGGGTATTTCAAAAACATCTTCCCATGACATAAAAAACATCTTCCCGTAACATAAATTGTCCTCTAAAGTTGATTCTGATGTTTGTAGCGCTCTATGTCTTAGCGCTTCATCTTCACAAACATCTTCCCATAACATAATTTATCCTCTACAGTTGATTATGATGTTTGTAGCACTCTATGTCTTAGCGCTTTAGAAATATTTAAAAAAACTTCAAAAGCAAAATTTTGGAAAATTTTGAGTTTGGGGGAAGGGGGATTTCAAAAACATCTTCCCATAACATAATTTGTCCTCTGAAGTCGATTCCGATAGTTGTAGCGCTCTATCTATTAGTGCTTTGGAAATATTTAAAAAGCTTCTAAAGTAGAATTTTGGAAAATTTTGAGTTTGGGGGGAAGGGGGATTTCAAAAACATCTTTCCATAATATAATTTGTCCTCTAAAGATGATTCTGATGTTTGTAGCGCTCTATGTCTTAGCGCTTTAGAAATATTTAAAAAGCTCCTAAAGTAGAATTTTAGAAAATTTTGAGTTTGGGGGGAAGGAGGATTTTAAAAACCTCTTCCCGTGATATAACGTGTCCTCTGAAGTCGATTCTGATGTTTTTAGCACTCTATCTATTAGAGCTTTAGAAATATTTTAAAAGATACTAAAGTAGAATTTTGGAAAATTTTGAGTTTGGGGGGAAGGAGGATTTTAAAAACCTCTTCCTGTGATATAACGTGTCCTCTGAAGTCGATTCTGATGTTTTAGCACTCTATGTTTTAGCGCTTTAGAAATATTTAAAAAGCTCCTAAAGTAGAATTTTAGAAAATTTTGAGTTTGGGGGGATGGGGTATTTTAAAAGCTGTTCCCGTGATATAACGTGTCCTCTGAAGTCGATTCTGATGTTTTTAGCACTGTATCTTTTAGCGCTTTAGAAATATGTAAAAAATCTTCGAAAGTAAAATTTTGGAAAATTTTGAGTTTGGGTGAAGGGGGATTTTAAAAACCTCTTCCCGTGATATAACGTGTCCTCTGAAGTCGATTCTGATGTTTTTAGCACTGTATGTGTTAGAGCTTTAGAAATATTTAAAAAGCTCCTAAAGTAGAATTTTAGAAAATTTTGAGTTTGGGGAGAAGGGGGATTTTAAAAACCTCTTCCCGTGATATAGCGTGCCCTCTGAAGTCGATTCTGATGTTTTTAGCACTGTATCTTTTAGTACTTTAGAAATGTTTTAAAAGCTTCTAAAGTAGAATTTTAGAAAATTTTGAGTTTGGGGGCAAGGGTGATTTTAAAAACCTCTTCCCGTGATATAACGTGTCCTCTGAAGTCGATTCTGATGTTTTTAGCACTGTATGTGTTAGAGCTTTAGAAATATTTAAAAAATCTTTGAAAGTTAAATTTTGGAAAATTTTGAGTTTGGGGAGAAGGGTGATTTTAAAAAACTCTTCCCGTGATATAACGTGTCCTCTGAAGTGGATTGTGATGTTTTTAGCTCTCTATCTTTTATTGCTTTATAAATATTTTAAAATCTCCTAAAGTAGAATTTTAGAAAATTTTGAGTTTGGTGAGAAGGGGGATTTTAAAAACTCTTCCCGTGATATAACGTGTCCTCTGAAGTCGATTCTGATGTTTTTAGCACTGTATCTTTTAGTACTTTAGAAATATTTTAAAATCTTCTAAAGTATAATTTTAGAAAATTTTGAGTTTGGGGGGAGGGGTGATTTCAAAAACCTCTTCCCGTGATATAAATTGTCCTCTGTAGTTGATTCTGATGTTTTTAGCACTCTATGTATTAGTGCTTTAGAAATATTTAAAAAGCTTCTAAAGTAGAATTTTAGAAAATTTTGAGTTTGGGGGGACGGGGGATTTCAAAAACATCTTCCCATGAAATAAATTGTCCTCTGAAGTTGATTCTGATGTCTGTAGCGCTGTATGACGTCGCGCTTTAGAAATATTTAAAATATTTTAAAAGCTTCTAAAGTAGAATTTTGAAAAATATTGAGTTTGGGGGGAGGGGGGATTTCAAAAAAATCGTCCCGTGATATAATGTGTCCTCTGACGTCGATTCTGATGTTTTTAGTACTCTATGTCTTAGTGCTTTAGAAATATTTAAAAAGCTCCTAAAGTAGAATTTTAGAAAATTTTGAGTTTGGGGGGAAGGGGATTTTAAAAGCCTCTTCCCGTGATATAACGTATCCTCTGAAGTAGATTCTGATGTTTTTAGCACTGTATCTTTTGGCGCATTATAAATATCTAAAAAAGCTTCGAAAGTAAAATTTTGGAAAATTTTGAGTTTGGGGGCCGGGGGATTTTAAAAACCTCTTCCAGTGATATACCGTGTCCTCTGAAGACGATTCTGATGTTTGTAGCGCTCTATGTCTTAGCGCTTTAAAAATATTTAAAAAGCTTCTAAAGTAAAATTTTGTAAAATTTTGAGTTTGGGGGGAAGGGGGATTTCAAAAACATCTTCCCATAACATACTTTATCCTCTAAAGTTGATTCTGATTTTTTTATCACTCTATTTATTAGCGAATTTGAAATTACTTAAAAAGCTTCTAAATTAAAATTTTTTAAAATTTTGAGTTTGGGGGGAAGGGGTATTTTCAAAACATCTTCACGTGATATAACTTGTCCTCTGAAGTTATTTCTGTTGTTTTTAGCGCTCTATGTCTTAGTACTTTAGAAATATTTAAAAAGCTCCTACAGTATAATTTTAGAAAATTTTGAGTTTGGGGGGAAGAGGGATTTCACAAACATCTTCCCATAACATAATTTATCCTCTACAGTTGATTCTGATGTTTGTAGCACTCTATGTCTTAGCGCTTTAGAAATATTTAAAAAAACTTCAAAAGCAAAATTTTGGAAAATTTTAGAGTTTGGGGGAAGGGGGATTTCAAAAACATCTTCCCATAACATAATTTGTCCTCTGAAGTCGATTCCGATTTTTGTAGCGCTCTATCTATTAGTGCTTTGGAAATATTTAAAAAGCTTATAAAGTAGAATTTTGGAAAATTTTGTGTTTGGGGGGAAGGGGGATTTCAAAAACATCTTTCCATAATATAATTTGTCCTCTAAAGATGATTCTGATGTTTGGAGCGCTCTATGTCTGAGTGCTTTAGAAATATTTTAAAACCTCCTAAAGTAGAATTTTGGAAAATTTTGAGTTTGGGGGAAAGGGGGATTTAAAAAACCTCTTCCCATGATATAATATGTCATCTGAACTCGAGTCTGATGTTTGTATTACTCTATGTATTAGTGATTTAGAAATATTTAAACAGCTACTAAAATAGAATTTTTGAAAATTTTGAGTTGGGGGGGTAGGGGGATTTTAAAAACCTCTTCCCGTGATATAACGTGTCCTCTGAAGTCGATTCTGATGTTTTTAGCACTGTATGTCTTAGTGCTTTATAAATATTTAAAAAGCTCCTAAAGTATAATTTTATAAAATTTTGAGTTTTGGGGGATGGGGTTTTTTAAAATCTTTTCCCGTGATATAACGTGTCCTCTGAAGTCGATTCTGATGTTTTTAGCACTCTATCTTTTAGCACTTTAGAAATATGTAAAAAATCTTCGAAAGTAAAATTTTGGAAAATTTTGAGTTTGGGGGAAGGGGGATTTTAAAAACCACTTACCGTGATATAACGTGTCCTCTGAAGTCGATTCTGATGTTTTTAGCACTCTATGTGTTAGTGCTTTAGAAATATTTAAAAAGCTACTAAAGTAGAATTTTAGAAAATTTTGAGTTTGGGGAGAAGGGTGATTTTAAAAACCTCTTCCCGTGATATAACGTGCCCTCTGAAGTCGATTCTGATGTTTTTAGCACTGTATCTTTTAATACTTTAGAAATATTTTAAAAGCTTCTAAAGTAGAATTTTAGAAAATTTTGAGTTTGGGGGAAGGGGGCTTTTAAAAACCTCTTCCCGTGATATAACGTGTCCTCTGAAGTCGATTCTGTTGTTTTTAGCACTCTATGTCTTAGTTCTTTAGAAATATTTAAAAAGCTCCTAAAGTAGAATTTTAGA
The DNA here is from genome assembly GCF_049724085.1 of Artemia sp. Qi Xiang Cuo. NCBI lineage: Eukaryota > Metazoa > Arthropoda > Branchiopoda > Anostraca > Artemiidae > Artemia > Artemia sp. Qi Xiang Cuo. The sequence goes on from NC_142811.1 coordinate 1,084,879, forward strand.
AAATTTTGAGTTTGGGGGGAAGGGGGATTTTAAAAACCTCTTCCCGTGATATAACGTGTCCTCTGAAGTAGATTCTGATGTTTTTAGCACTGTATCTATTAGTACTTTAGAAATATTTTAAAAGCTTCTAAATTAGAATTTTAGAAAATTTTGAGTTTGGGGGGAAGGGGGATTTCAAAAACCTCTTCCCGTGATATAACGTGTCCTCTGAAGTTGATTTTGATGTTTTTAGCACTCTATCTATTAGTGCTTTAGAAATATTTTAAAAGCTTCTAAAGTAGAATTTTGGAAAATTTTGAGTTTGGGGGGACGGGGGATTTCAAAAACATCTTCCCTTGACATAACGTGTCCTCTAAAGTTGATTCTGATGTCTGTAGCGCTCGATGTAGTAGCGCGTTAGAAATATTTAAAATATTTAAAAAGCTTCTAAACTAGAATTTTGGAAAATTTTGAGATTGGGGGGAGGGGGGATTTCAAAAAAATATTCACTTGATAAAACGTGTCCTCTGACGTCGATTCTGATGTTTTTAGCACTCTATGTTTTAGTGATGTAGAAATATTAAAAAAGCTCCTAAAGTAGAATTTGAGAAAATTTTGAGTTTGGGGGGAAGGGGATTTTAAAAGCCTCTTCCCGTGATATAACATATCCTCTGTAGTTGATTCTGATGTTTTTAGCACTGTTTCTTTTAGCGCTTTAGAAATATGTAAAAAGCTTCGAAAGTATAATTTTGGAAAATTTTGAGTTTGGGGGAAGGGGGATTTTAAAAACCTCTTCCTGTGATATAACGTGTCCTCTGAAGTCGATTCTGATGTTTTTAGCACTGTCTGTCATAGTGGTTTAGAAATATTTAAAAATCTCCTAAAGCAGAATTTTAGAAAATTTTGAGTTTGGGGTGTATGGGGATTTTAAAATCCTCTTCCCGTGATATAACGTGTCCTCTGAAGTCGATTCTGATGTTTTTAGCACTGTATCTTTTAATACTTTAGAAATATTTTAAAAGCTTCTAAAGTAGAATTTTAGAAAATTTTGAGTGTGGGGGGAAGGGTGATTTCAAAAACCTCTTCCCGTGATATAACGTGTCCTCTGAAGTCGATTCTGATGTTTTTAGCACTCTATCTATTAGTGCTTTAGAAATATTTAAAAAGCTTCTAAAGTAGAATTTTGGAAAATTTTGAGTTTGGGGGAAAGGAGGATTTCAAAAACATCTTCCCATGAAATAAATTGTCCTCTGAAGTTGATTCTGATGTATGTAGCGCTCTATGTCGTAGCGCTTTAGAAATATTTAAAATATTTTAAAAGCTTCTAAAGTAGAATTTTGAAAAATTTTGAGTTTGGGGGGAGGGGGATTTCAAAAACATTGTCCCGTGATATAATGTGTCCTCTGAAGTCAATTCTGATGTTTTTAGCACTCTATCTTTTAGTACTTTAGAAATATTTTAAAAGCTTCTAAAGTAGAATTTTAGAAAATTTTAAGTTTGGGTGGAAGGGGACTTTCAAAAACATCTTTCCATGACATAATTTGTCCTCTAAAAAAGATTAGGTTATTTTTACTGGTCTCTGTTGTCAAATCCTTTCCTTAATTAATAGGCTACAGTTTAAATGGTCTTATCAACAGAGTTGTTTGGCATGTGCCTGCTACCCTTAAGGGTAAGGATTTCTGATAAGGCAAGTGTGACATCACAACAAAGCTGGTTTCATATACCATAAAGAAAGTCAGCAGGGGTTGAAAATTAAATGGCTTAGGATTTAAATAGGATTTTGGAATATATTTTAATGAACAAGGTTAAAAGCAGAAGTTGTGTAAGGTAAGCAGTGATTTATATTTATGATAGTAATATAGGATGAAATATGAGTTAAAAACAACTAGTAATGTGCAGTAATTTACCATTATATAGAGGGGGGGGGGGGATGAGCGGAGGTAGGTACTTCAAAGTACCTTCCAGGGACAAACCTTAGCATGTACATCCATCCCTGAAAGTTTCATTTTCCTAACCCAACCCCTTTCCAAGATAGCCAAAAGTAACTAAAGTAGAATTTTACCCTAGAATTTTACTCGAAAGAGATTAAAACATGAAATTTAGCAGTACTACTTTTATTTTATAAGTGGTCAACCCCTGGTACAGACATGCTTTAGGTAACCCTTGTGCAGGCTAACTGGTAAGTTGGCCTATTCTCACACAATAAGATTCATTTTTTCATCCAAACATGATATATGAGCAAAATCTTTAAACCATAAACTTATTACAATTAATAACCTTAAACGGCTGATTTTCTTCAGTATATAGCACGCTATTCAAAATCAAATATTTTGCTGAACACCAGTTTTTGAGGGTTGCCAGCCACTCAGTTAAAAAAATCACTCTATTTTGGTGATTTGTTGATTGATTTTCTTCAATAACTACTACTACTAACAACTCACCGCAGCACCAAGCCGCCCGAGGCAAATACAGCTGCGCACGCTCCTCCTCCATCCCAATCTATTCAAAGCCTCCCTTTTTACACCCGCCCATGAAGTTCCCATTTCCTTTAAATCTTTCTTTATGACGTCCTCCCACCCCAGACGAGGACGACCTGCTTTCCGTTTAGCCCTAGACGGCTGGCCGAAAAGAACAATCTTCGGAAATCTTTAATCCTTCATCCGCACAACGCGCCCTAGCCACCTCAACCTTTCTTTCATTATAGCCCTAGAGAGCGGTATTGAACCACGTTTTTCGTATAGCCTATTGTTTGAAATACGGTCAGTCAGCCGGGTACCCAGAACAATTTCTGTCAGCCGGGTACCCTTAAGCAATTTTTCTGGAAAACATCTAGCAAATATTCATCCGCTTTTCTGCGCGCCCAAGCTTCAGAGCCATATTTGACCAATGTCATAACTGTAGCTTCTAATATTCTAATCTTGGTTAACAGACTTATCTTCCTATTCTTTCAAACTTTTTTTAACTGTGAAAAAACACCCTGAGCCTTGGCTATTCTACTTTCGACATCTTCAGTGCTCCCACCATCTCTACTAATAATACTACTAAGGTAAGTGAAGCTGTCCACCTGATCAATCTTTTCATTACACAACTTCACCTTTTCATCTTCACTTATTCCTAGCCTTAGTGACTTAGTCTTCTTAACATTAATTTTCAAACCTATTCTAGCACCCTGAACTCGCAAAACCTCTAAAACTTCAATCATTTTGCTCAAACTTTCATCTAGAATGCTTAAATCATCAGCATAGTCTAGGTCAAGGAGAATTTTTCATCCCCACTTGATTCCGTGGTTTCCCATTGCCTTTTATGTGCTCCTTAAGACGAAGTTCATCAAAATGATCCATATAAAGGGGGATAGAAAAAAACCCTGCTTAACTCTCGATTTAATACAAAACCAGCTGCTAACCTTATTTCCTACCTTAACCGCAGCAGTGTTATTCTCATACATAGCACTAATCACTTTAATGTATTTGTCTGGTATACCATACAAGGATAAAACCTTTACTTAAGATCTTCTATGAACAGAATCAAACACTTGCTCATAATCTATAAAACTGAGGACCAAAGGTGTTTGAAAACTTAGGCACTTCTCAATTATTAACCTAAGAGGGAAAATTTGCTCGACACATCCTCTACCTTTTCAAAAGCCGCACTGTTCTTCTCTTAAAGCTTTGTCTACGGCATGTCTCAGTCTAAAAAGCATCATATCACTAAGTAATTTACTATTTACAGAGACCAGACTAATGCCTCGATAATTACCACACTCACTTTTATCACCTTTCTTATAAAGTGGCTTAATTAAGGTTTTCCTAGAATCGTTAGGTACCTCCCCTATTTCAAAAATCATATTCATAATCTTCAGTAACTTATTTGTAAACTCAGAGCCACCATATTTAAGAAACTCATTTACCACCCTATCAGCACCTGGAGCCTTATTATTTTTTAGTCCTTTTAGTACTGTCACTAATTCCTCCTCACAGAACAAAGCTTCCTTGTCATCCAAGGTATCACAAACTGTTTCATTTTCCTTTATATCTCCTCCTGTAACCCTATCTTTGTTAAACAAATTCTCCATATCTTAGGCCAATCTTTCTCCAGTTCGTTCCTGATCATTAATTGCGGCCCCAGTTCTATCTTTAACTAGGCCAAGTCCACACCGACTCTTACCTGTCAATTGGCTAACTTATCAGCGCACAGTTTTACTATGTTGCTGCCTAGCTGCATCTTCCAGATCCTCGACAATTTTACCCATGGCCTCCATTTCACACAGTCAACATCGGAAGCAACCGAGTAGATGTGGTTGAAGACTTTACTTACCTGGGATTTATCCTGTCGAATGATGGCTTGATCACAAAAGAGCTTACATCCCGAATTACCAAAGTTTCAGCACTTGTTGGGAGGCTTAGCAGCATGTGGCGAAAGCCAAACATAAGCCGCAAGACCAAAATGCGCATTTACAATGTGTCAGTCAGCACCGTCCTGCTGTAAGGAGCGGAGACGTGGCCAGCTGCAAAATCTATCCTCAGCGCCGTCGATGTCGCTCAGACGAAACATCTCCGAAGAATCGAAAGACTTCACTGGACTGACTTCGTTAGCAACCAGACTCTCCTGTCACGTAGGGCTCAAACTCCTTTCTCGATGCAGCTCACCCAGTGTACTGTTCGGTGGTATGGCTACCTCCTTCGCATGCCATGCAAGCCCCAGCACGGGTCGCATTCGACTTCGACCCCACCCTACACGGATGGAAGCGATCCAGAGGACGCCCACCCACTAGGTGGAAAGACAAAGCCGATGAATTCCTCACCCAAGCCCACATCCCAGTTCAAGAAGCTGCGATCCTGGCAAGCGATAGGTCAACCTGGAGGTGCCTAGTCTCATCGTTCTCTACGCCGAACCCTCGGCAGGAGCCTTAAGCCAAGTAAGTCAAGTCAAGTCTCCATTTCACACCTCCTTAGTTTATATTTTAATGCTTTCTCCACTTTCTTTACATTCCTTTTGTTATCATATGATCTATCACTTAGGTAATACTTGTACAAGTCCTGTCTCCTTTCCATCAAACATAAAGCTTTTTCACTAATATTCTTAGCTGCAGTACTAGCTTTCTTCCTTAAGCCACCTTTAGCAACTTCACAAATTATTTTTCTAAAATTATTCCAACCATCTTCCACATTATCAAATTTTAAACTCTTAAGTTTAGTATTCAACTGTTCCTGGAAAGTGTCTCTCAGACTCTTATCCTGGAGTCTACCAACATCATAACTTCCGGGGAGGTAGGTACCCTTCCGATATTTCAGCTTTAAATTAACCCTTGACACTACTAGATGGTGACTTTCATGAACTTTCATGACCGATACCCACTCATGAGCAGCGCGCTAGCACTGCCTAAGTAAAGAAGGATGTGGGCACAATGTGTTTTTTCTCCACCCGGGCACTTCGCATCGAAGGAGTTGTCGTAGAAACATTGAAAAGAGCTTATGTGATTGGAAATTGAAGTTGCTAGTGCCTTTTTTAATTGTCTAAGGGGATTGGAGGGCACATCGGCCCCCCCCCCCCCCCCACGCCCATCATTCCCCAAAACACATCCAATCAAAATTTTGAGGAGGACACTCCCCCGCAACCTTCAGGGCAAGGGTTTTAAGTTATGCCCTAGGGGCATAAAGGTTTTTATAGAAGGCTTTGTCATAGAAACTTCAAAACAGGCTCATTCGATTGGAAATTCAAAGAGCTAGTACCCTTTTTAATAGTCGAAAGTGATTGGAGGGCAACTAGCCCCCCTCCCACGCCAATCATTTCCCCAAACACATCCAATAAAAATTTTGAGATAGCCATTTTGTTCAGCGTAGTTGATTTCCAGATAGAAAATATGTTTATGAGGAGGACACCCCCCCACAACCCTCAGGGCAAGGGTTGTAAGTTATGCCCTGGGGGCATATAAGGTTTTTATAGAAGGCGTTGTCGTAGAAACTTCAAAACAGGCTCATTCGATTGGAAATTCAAAGGGCTAGTACCCTTTTTAATAGTTGAAAGTGATAGGAGGGCAACTTTTCCCCCCCTCCCCACGCCCATCATTCTCCCAAACACATCCAATCAAAATTTTGAGATAGCCATTTTGTTCAGCGTAGTTGATTTCCAGATAGAAAATATGTTTTGAGGAGGACACGCCCCCACAACCCTCAGGGCAAGGGTTTTTAAGTTATGCGTTGGGGGCATATAAGGTTTTTATAGAAGGCTTTGTCGTAGAAACTTCAAAACAGGCTCATTCGATGGGAAATTCAAAGCGCTAGTACCTTTTTAACAGTCGAAAGTAATTGGACGGCAACTAGCCCCTCCCCACGCCCATCATTCCCCCAAACACATCCAATCAAAATTTTGAGATAGCCATTTTGTTCAGCGTAGTTGATTTCCCGATAGAAAATATATTTTTGAGGAAGACACGCCCCCGCCCCCACACCCCTCAGGGCAAGGGTTTTAAGTTATGCCCTGGGGGCATTTAAAGTTTTTATAGAAGGCGTAGTCGTAGAAACTTCAAAACAGGCTCATTCGATTGGAAATTCAAAGGGCTAGTACTCTTTTCAATAGTCGAAAATGATTGGAGGGCAACTAGCTACCCCCCCCCCCACGCCCGTTATTACCCCAAACACATAAAACCAAAATTTTGAGATGGCCATTTTGTTACGCGTAGTTGATTTCCAGATAGAAAATATATTTTTCAGGAGGACACTCCCCCACAACCCTCGGGGCAAGGATTATAAGTTATGCCCTCGTGGCATATAAGGTTTCTATTGAAATCTTTGTCGTAGAAACTTGAAAAAGGGCTCATTCGATTTGAAATTCAAAGGACTAGTACCCTTTTGAATAGTCGAAAGTGATTTGAGGGCAACTAACCCCCCTCTCACGCCCACCTTTTCCCCAAACACTTTAAATGAAAATTTCCAGATAGCCATTTTGTTTAACATAGTTGAAATTTCTGTAAATTATGTCTTTAAGGATGACAACCCCTCCCCCCACAGCCCTCAGAGCACGGGTTGTAGGTTATGCCCTGGGGGCATATAAAGCTTTATTGAAAGCGTTGTCGTAGAAACTTCAAACGGGTTCATTCAATCCGAAATTGAAAGGCCTAGTGCATTTTTTAATAGTTGGAAATGATTGGATAGCGACTAAAGCCTCTCTCACGCCCATCATTTTCCCAAACACATCGAATTAAAATTTCGAGACATCCATTTTATTCGACTCAGTTCAAAGTTCCGGATATTGTGTCTTATAGGATGATAACCCCCTCAGAGCCCTCAGTGCAAGGGTTGTCAGTTATGCCCTGGGAGCATATAAAGTTTTGATTGAAAGCGTTGTCGTAGAAACTTCAAAAGGGCTCATTCAATTGGAAATTGAAAGGGCTAGTGCCTTTTTTAATGATTGAAAGTGATTGGATAGCGACTAACGCCCCTCTCACGCCCACCATTTTCCCAAACACATCCAATCAAAATTTTGAGATATCCATTTTGTTCAACGTAGTTGAAAGTTCTGGAAATTAGGTCTTTTAGGACGATAACCCCCTCTGAACTCTCAATGCAAGGGTTTTAAGTTATGCCCTGGGGGCATATAAGGTTTATATAGAAAGTTGTTGTATAAGATTTATAGAATAGATTTTAGTTTTCCTCAAATCCAATTTTTATTTACAAGATATTCTACCTATTCATGAGCTAAAAACTTTGCGAGTCGCTGGCTGGACGCTGGCCTTATTCATTATTCATCAAGAGAAGTAGAAAGCTGGTAAAGCTGGTATTTTTATTCCTCGAAAATTACTGTATGCAAAACTTCGAATACCTTATCATAGAATTCATCATTTATCTTTGAATATTAGTGCGTCGAAAAAAAATTTCTTCAGGCAAACTTCAGAAGTATATTATAACTGCGGGATGTGGCTATAGTTATCGTGAATGAAAATTAACTAATCCACTCTGTGTGGACTGAGGCCATTTCTTTTCTAAGTCACTATCATAGTCACTATCAGGCCTACCCCCAAAAATAGTCTTTCTGCGGTCACACTAGTCGCAGGAATAAACAATAACTTGCTGGCAGGTGCGGCAACGTAGGAAATTTCATCGCGATTGTGTCTTTGGAACAGAAGAACGTTGCCGTCACCTTCGTCTCGGGTTTTTTCCAATGTCTTTAAAAGGATGAAGTATAGTGCAACTTGATTTCTGATTGGTTCCAGCTCTTCCCGATTCGCTTCTTTTTTTTATAAAACCTCCTTGTTCTCTTTTTAAGCCTTCTTTTTTTTTGCAATGTTTATTCAAGCTAAAAAAAATTTCAAAGAAAATCATTTTTTCAAACGACCTCCACACCACCCAGGAGGTAGAGGTCAAGGTGAGTTTTTTTTAAGTATCGCCATTAGCCACTAATCCTCTGATTAATTTTCATTAAAAACAATTTTCGAAAATTTCAAAAATTGTTTTTAATTGTTTTAAATAAAACAAGTTCTTATTAAGCCAAATTTTATGAATGTATATTTTTTAAAAAAATATTTAGTATAGCCCACTAAGCGTCCCTTAGAGCCTGTGGTTTGCATTTATAAAATTCACATATATTGTGTGATACATTTTAGTAGAAACCTCTTTTCCATACCAGCCAAGAGGTAGAGATCTAGGTATTTTTTTTTATAGGTTTCGGCAGTTTCTTTTACTCGTTGATTAGTCAAATATTACTTGTAAATAGTGCAAGCAAGTGTGAAACTAGTAGCCAACTTACTAGTTGTCTACTATAGACACTAATCCTCTCTTTGATTTTTATTAATTATATTTACTCAAATTTAATATATATACATTTTGAAAAAGTAATGAGTATCTTCCGCTAAGTTTCCCAGAGCCCAGGTTTTCCCATATCAAGTAACTTCAAGGGGCAAGTTTATTTCTAAAATAATCATAGGCAGCACGCTAGTGCTGCCTAACTAACGAACGATGTGGGCACAATGTGTTTTTTTTTTCTCCACCCGGGCACTTTGTATCGAAGGAGTTGCCGTAGAAACTTCGAAAAGGGCTCATTCGATTGGAAATGGGAGTGGCTAGTACCCTTTTTAATAGTCGAAAGTAATTGGAGGGCAACTAGCTCCCCCCAACGACCATCATTCCCCCAAACACATCCAATCAGAATTTTGAGATAGCCATTTTGTTCAGCGTAGTTGATTTCCAGATAGAAAATATGTTTTTGAGGAGTACACTCCCCCACAACATCTGGGGCAAGGCTTTTGAGTTATACCCCGGGGGCATATAAGGTTTTTATAGAAGGTGTTGTCGCAGAAACTTCAAAACAGGCTAATTCGATTGGAAATTCAAAGGGCTAGTGCCCTTTTTAATAGTCGAAAGTGATTGGAGGGCAAGTATCCGCCCCCCACGCCCATCACTCCCCCAAACACATCCAATCAAAGTTTTGAGACAGCCATTTTGTTCAGCGTAGTTGATTTCCAGATAGAAAATATGTTTTTGAGGAGAACACTCCCCCACAACCCTCAGAAAAAGGGTTTTAAGTTATACCCTGGGGGCATAAAAGGTTTTTATATGTCGTAGAAACTTCAAAACAGGCTCATTCGATTGGAAATTCAAAGGGCTAGTGCCCTTTTTAATAGTTAAAAGTGATTGGAGGGAAAATAGCCCCACCCCACGCCCATAATTCACCAACACACATTCAACCAAAAATTTTGAGACAACTCTTCTGCTTAGCGGACTTGTTTTCCAAATAGAAAATATTTTTTTGAGGAGAACAATCCCTCACAGCCCTGAGGGTAAGGGTTTTAGGTTATGGCCTGGGGGCATATAAGGTTTTTATAGAAGGCGTAGTTGTAGAAACTTCAAAACAGGCTCCTTCGATAGGAAATTCAAAGGGCTAGTACCCTTTTTAATAGTCGAAAGTGATTGGAGGGCAACTAGCCCCCCCCGCCCATCATTCCCTCGAACACATCAAATCAAATTTTGAGATAGCAATTTTGTTCAACGTAGTTTTAAGTTCTGGAAATTAGGTCTTTGAGGATGACAACCTCCTCACAGCCCTCAGGACAAGGGTTGTAAGTTATGCCCTGGGGGTATATAAAGTTTTTATAGAACGCGTTATCGTAGAAAGTTCAAAAAGGGATCATTTGATTAGAAATTGAAATGGATTGTGCCCTTTTTAATAGTCGAAAGTAATAGGAAGGCAACTAACAACCCTTCCACGCCCACCATTACCCCAAACACATCCAATCAAAATTTTGAGATAGCCATTTTGTTCCACGCCGTTAAAGTTCAGGAAATTATACCTTTGAGCAGGACACTCCCCCTATAGTCTTCAGAGCCAGGGTTATAAGTTATGCCCTGGGGGCATATAAGTTTTTATTCAAATCTTTGTCGTAGAAACTTGAAAAAGGGCTCATTCGATTGGAAATTCAAAGGTCTAGTGCCCTTTTTAATAGTCGAAAGTGATTTGAGGGCAACTAGCCCCCCTCTCTCGCCCACCTGTTCCCCAAACACATCCAATCCAAATTTTTAGATAGCCATTTTATTCAGTGTTTTGGATTGCAAGATAGAAATTATGTTGTTGAGGAGGACAATCCCCTACAGCCCTCAGGGCAAGGGTTATAAGTTCTGCCCTGGGGGCATATAAGGCTTTTACTTAACGCTTCGACGTGGAAACTTCAAAAATGACTCATTCTATTGGAAATTGAAATGGCTAGTGCCCTTTTTAATAGTTGGAAGTGATTGGAAGGCAACAAACACCCCTTCCACACCCACCATTTCCCCAAACATATCCGATGAAAATTTCTTGATAGCCATTTTGTTCCACGAAGTTTAAAGTTCAGGAAATTATACCTTTGAGCATGACACTCTCCCCATAGTCTTCAGGACAAGGGTTATAAGCTTTCCCTGGGGGCATATAAGGTTTTTATTGAAATGGGCAACTAACGCCCCTCTCACGCCCACCATTTCCCCAAACACATCCAATCAAAATTTTTAGACAGCCATTTTATTCAGTGTTTTGGATTTCCAGATAGAAATTATGTTCTTGAGGAAGAAACTCCCCCACAGCCCTCAAGGGTTAAAAGTTATGCCTGGGGACATATAAGGCTATTGCTGAACGTGTCGTCGTAGGAACTCCAAAAATAACTCATTCGATTGGAAATTGAAATGACTAGTGCCCTGTTTAATAGTTGAAAGTGATTGGAAGGCAACAAACCCCCCTTCCATGCCCAGCATCTCCCCAAACATATCCGATCAAAATTACTTGATAGCCATTTTGTTCCACGAAGTTTAAAGTTCAGGAAATTATACCTTTGAGCAGGACACTCTCCCCATAGTCTTCGGGGCAAGGGTTACAAGTTATGCCCTGGGGGCATATAAGGTTTTCATTGAAATGGGCAACTAACCCCCCTCTCACGCCCACCATTTCCCCAAACACATCCAATCCAAATTTTGAGATATCCTTTTTGTTCAATGTAGTCGAAAGTTCTGGTAATTAGATCTTTAGGATAAAAACCCCATCAGAGCTTTCAGTGCAAGAGTTGCAATTTGTGCCCTGGGGGCATATAGGGTTTATATAGAAAGTTGTTGTAGAAATTTCAAAAGGGGCTCATTTGATTGGAAATTGAAATTACCCTTTTTAATAGTCGAAAGTGAGTGGAGAGTAATTAACCCCCTCTCACTCCCTCCATTTCCCCAAACACATTCAATCAAAGCTTAGAGATAGGCATTTTGTTCAACGTAGTTAAAAGTTCTGGTAATTATGTATTTAAGAATGACAAACCCCCGAGAGTCCCCAGGGCAAAGGTTTTAAGTTATGCCCAGGGGCCATATAAGGTTTTTAATGATAGAGTTGTCGTAAAAACTTCAAAAGGGGCTCATTCAATTGGAAATTGAGAGAATAGTACCCTTTTTAATAGTTGAAAGTGGTTGGACGGTAACTAATCCCTCTCTCACGTCCACCATTCCCCCAACACATCCAATCAAAATTTTCAGATAGCCATTTTGTTCAACGTAGTAGAAAGTCCTTTATAAGGTTATATAAGTTTATATAAGGTTATATAAGGGCATATAAGGTTTTTGTTCAAAGCGTTGTCGTAGAAACTTCAAAAGGGCTCATTTGAGTGGAAATTGAAAGGGCTAGTGCCTTTTTTAATAGTTGAAACTGATTGGAGAAAGACTAACGCCCCTCTCACGCCCGCCATTTTCCCAGACACATGCAATCAAAATTTTGAGATAGCCATTTTGTATAACGTAGTTGACAGTTCTTGAAATTAGGTCTTAGAGGATGACAACCACCCTCACAGCCCTTAGGGTAAGAGTTGTAATTTATGCTCTGGGGCCATATAATGTGTTTATAGGAAGTGTTGTCGTAGAAACTCGAAAAAGGCTCATTCAAATTGAATTCGAAAGGCCAAGTGCCATTTTTAATAGTCGAAAGTAATTGGAAGGCTTGACATTTTTATAGTAAGATCGATGTGGATATAATGTTTTTTTTGTTATTGTTGTTGTTTAGACCAGGGCACTTTGTATCAAAGGAGTTGTCGTAGGAACTTTGAAACGGGCTCATTCGATTGAAAATAGAAAGGGCTGAGGCCCTTTTTAATAGTCGAAAGTGATTGGAGGGAGACTAATCCCCCTCCCACGCTTACCCTCCCATTTGAATTTATTTTTAAAAACTAAATGTTGCCATAAGATTAAATCATAATGCACTGTGTTAATGCTAATTCCCAATAATGCATCTCAACAGTATCCCAAGAACGACTGAGGGTATTATGTTCAAACTTTTGGGGCTGCTTCTGCTTTTGAGAATTAACCAAATCATAATAGCTAAGTGTATCCAAGCTATCAAAGAAAGTAAACAGATTTTTTTGCGAATGGTATCAATTTTTCCATTTCAGGTCAGCTAGAAAAGGTATGAAACTAAATTAAACAGTAATATTTTTTTCCAGATTTTTAAGAGGGGGTATGTTGTCAAAAATTGCTGAAAATTTTTCTCCAGCATACAAATAGCAGGCCAAACTATAAATTCTTAAAAAACGAAAAGATTTAAAGTATTATTTTCTTTTTCTCTGAAAAGACTATGTCAATATAAAACGAAAATAAATAATTTTAAAAAAAATTTCCACACAATAGGTTTTTGAAAGAAAAGTAAAGAACTCCATTAAACAAAAAATGAGCAAAAATAAAATCAAATAATCTACCAAGCGTGAAACTGCCACAAATCAGCATCGATAAATACATGAAACCCAAAACGAGCAGAAATTACAATAAATAACCGATTAAAACTCAAAACGAGCAGAAATTAACATAATTTGGACTCAAAACACCTATGCCTTCCCAAGGCCAGAACATAATTTGCACTTTACTGAAAAAAATAATAAATGAACGTGCATTGCCAGTTTAATATACATATACTGATATTTAGTAATCAAAATCTTAATATTATTTGATTTATTAAAGTTATAAATGTAAAAAAAATTATATTTTTTTCAGTAAAGTGCAAATTATGTTCTTGCCTTGGGAAGGCATAGGGGTTTTGATCCCTACTCATGTTATTTCTGCTAGTTTTGAGTTTGACTCGCTTATTTATAGTAATTTCTGTTCGTTTTGGGTTTCATTTATTTATCGATGCTGATTTGTGGTAGTTTCACGCTTGGTAGATTATTTGATTTTATTTTTGCTCATTTTTGTTTAATAGAGTTCTTTACTTTTCTTTGAAAAACTTATTTTGTGGAAAAAGTTTTTTTTTAATTAATTGACATGTAAGAGCCTCCAAAAACTGACAAAAGGAATTGCATGCTTCTTATAACTGGTTTTAATGGCTCCTCATATGTTGGAAGAAAAGAGTTTTTCAAGACCATTAAAGGTTAGAGCCTTTTAAAAGGGGTAGAGACGGAGCTTGGTTCTTAGGTACATATTCCAAGGGCAGCATTGAAGTCTTAGAACAATTCCTAAGGTTTCGTTTAGTTAGCTCAACGACTTTCAAAGAAAGAAAAAAGCCCCTCGTGTAAAACCCTGCCAAAAGAATTTTGAAAACTCGTATGTAAGTAACTTGCAACTAGTTTAGAAGTCGAATGAAAATTAAAATTGGAATGGTAGTACCTATAATATTTCTAATAAATTTTTGATTCACTGCCTAAGTGATTGATACCCTTGCATTAGTTATACATATTGTATTATGATAATATGACAGCTTCTTATAATTTAGTCTAAATCATTTCTGGACTGATCTTAGCAATCTTTCCCCCAAAGCTTCTGTTGTAAAAGATTACTATTATATTACTGTAATCTTTTAATTCGAGCCTCAAAATTTTTGTATACGCTCCACCATAATGTTAGAATATAGCTTGGTTCTATCTCGCGTAGAGTTCTATTTTACTGGGAATGCTCTGCGTTGTGCCGTCGCAAGTGTGACAGAGAATGTGTGTATAAGAAAAGTCGGCTGCCCGAGACTCTAGGTGGGCGTGTCTCTCTAAAAGCAAATACACAAGTATTTGAATTGCTCCCGCCAAGAGTCTTAGTTACTCCCGTCTCCTCAAAATTTATTTTAATTCAAAATTATTCATATAATAATGCAATCCTTTAATTAAAACATTGATTCACTTCAACAATTCTTCCCGTGGGATTGGGAAAGACGCTATTATGTCGCTAAGTTCTGTTTAGTCACGCCAAAAAGAGACTTTTGAAATAGCAAAGCTTTTAAAATCCTTTGACGTGCTCAGCTATGGACATAGAATCACTTGAAGTTTCTATTAAAGAGAATGAGCTTCAGGTCTGAAAAAAAATCTTAGAAATTTAAAATAAAAAGCCCTGACAAATTTGGGGTTCTTTATTAGTTTCTGGCTAAAAGATGAACATAGCTTAGCCAATTGATCCACCTTTTAATGTTCAATCCCAATAGGCTGTCTTAGGCACATTGATACCCTTGCAAACACGTCTCATCTATCCCCCAGTGTAGCAGGTATAGCCCTGGGCTGCATACACAGGTTTACTGATCTGTCTTTTTAATATCTGGCTTCAGGTCTATTTGGCACTGTAAACAGCTGTTGATGGACATTAGCTAATAGGCTACAAGCCAACAAAATCAGCAAAGTTTAATAGGCCTATTGGTAAATATTTGGCAGTCCATATTATTGACTTACAAATAAATTAAAAATAGCCTACTACTTGATGCCTCTTTTATGCTCTTTCCAAATATAACAATCATTTTTGTTGAATGAATTTTACCCCCACCCCTATATATACCAATTCAGGGTATTTAGGCTTATTTGATCATTAAGAGGGTGGGGTGAACTTTATTTCTGATTCAAATGAGAGGTAAGTTTAAACTTTACCCCCCCCCCCCCTTAATGTGCAAATATATAGGCTAGGCTACCCTGAATTGGTATAAATAGGCTATAAGGGTTGGGCTAAAATTCATTTCCGACAAAAATGATTATTTTATTTGTAAAGAGCATAAAAGATGCATCAAATAGTATGTTCTCTTTATTTGTAAGTCAATAATATGAACTGCCAAAAATTTACCTTAATATTTAGTCTAGGGCTCTAGCCTATCTTTTGACGTTAAGGGTGTATTTGTTAGGATAGTGATTATTAGCCTATATTTAGAATTAATGTTAAACTGTGGATTGAATGGTCCTATCTTCATCTTTTAGCTAATGATTTAGGCTAGCTGAATTGATCAAGAAAACTTCAAATATGTTAAACCTGCTCATTTATTATGCAACTAGTAGCCTAAGGTCCAGGTTATCCAATGAAAAGACTTAGGCCTAGGCTGCTTTTCTGATTTGATTTTGTTTAGTCAGGCATGACTGTTAAAAAGAATTTCCCTGGGAATTAGGGAGCTAGTTCCATATTATAAGGCTTTCATTACATTTTACATATAAATAGAAAACATAATTCTGTGCCAAGACTAAAGGAAATGCTTTAGCCTAATAATAAAGGCAAATTTGCAGGTTGCACTATCATCCTAGCTAAATTATAGTGCCACCTGCAAATTTACCATAATAAATAGGTAGGCTAGCCTTAATTTTATTAATTATCTGCTCACACTCTTTCCAAATGTGGCCCTATTATTTGCTTTCTTAGCATTTGCACCCCACTTTCCTTTAAGGGGTACAGATACAGCCCTAGCTTTTGTACAACATTTACTGATTTTGTTCCTTTTTTTAAACAAGCATTATTGTACCTGAGCCAAATACTGATGAGAATTAAATTCACAGTTATTGTAAATCTACTGAATCACCTACATTTTGAAACATATATAGCCTATATTGTGTCATTGGTAGGAGCTGGGACACAATTTTCATTATAGCAACCATAATATTTAAAAAGAATATAGAATACCCATAATTAACAAGAAATAAAATGAAAAATCAAGTCAAACTTAGAATGAGCAGAAGTTACCACAAATAGAGGAACTATATACCCCTAAGTCTTTGAAAGACCAGAGTATCATTTGTGCTTTACTGAGAACAATCATAATAACCAAAACTGGACTACATATAGAATTAATTAATGTAGATTGAAAGTTTAATAGGCTATGTATTGATATTTAGCCCTGGGAGTAATGGTAATTTTGAATACACAAAAGTAATATTTGCTATAGAGAGAAAACATTTGAAATATATCTTGTATTCAATAAAGCATAAATGACACTCTGATTTTAGAAGATGTAGGGGCATTAGCTGTCTCTCAGTTTATAGTAGTTTTGGTTGTTTAAGTTTGACTTGATTATTCATTGTAATTGTATCTTGTTTTGGGTTTCATTTATTTTTTGATGACAATTTTTTTTTGTTTAAGGCTTGACTAATTATTTGGCTTTATTTCTGTAAAACAAAGCCAATGCCAATAAAGCAAAATGAAAGTCTGAGCAAAATGAATGAACTCTTAAAAGTTTTGCAAATTCAGGGTGCTAGAATAGGTTTAAAAATTTAATGTTAAGACGACTAAGTCCCTAAGGCTAGGAATAAGTGAAGATGAAAAATATGACATTGGGTAACAAAAATATTGATCAGGTGAACAACTTCACTTACTTTGGTAGTGTTATTAGTAAAGATAGTGGGAGCAGTAATGATGTTAAAAGTAGGATAACAACAGCTCAGTTTTTTTTTTCACAGATAAAATAAAGTTTGAAAGAATAGGAAGATAAGTCTGCAAACCAAGATTAGAATATTAGAGGCAACAGCAGCAACATTTTAAGAAATTTACAAATCAATTTCTTGTGAATTATTACCTTGATTTATCAGTAGTTGTACCAAACCAATCATGCTGAGAATCCTCCTCAGGGCCATACTGTGGTGTTTCTTTTGTGGATGGTGAAGATTTTCCCCACAGTAGCATGCAGACAGTCTGTTATCATAGTATTATCCTTTCTTGTTTTAGTTTAAAGCTTATTCCAATAGGCAATGCATAGAACTCTTCCAAAAAAAGTCCCCCAGATCCCACTCCAAATACCAGTGAAATTGATACCCATCTTGGCTGATCAAGATCATTATCATAAAGTTCACATGATAGCTCCAATTCTGAGAATAGGACAATGATCAGTGTAGGGGCTAATGTCACTATAATTGATGATAATGGGTTCCAAGAGGTCCTTTCTAGAAGCTCTAAAAAAAGGAAAAAAATCTCCCCAATCAAAAGTATTGCCCCTCTCCCCGCCCAAGATCCGCCCTCCCAAAACTTAGGAATTTACCTTAAAATTTCTCCTAATACCCCCTTTGAAATAAAAAAGATTACTGCAATAAGAGTTGCAATTTTCAAATTGCTAAAATCAATGTTCTCTCTTAATATTCACCGTGATGGATCTCTGCTAATAGCTATTCAAGATCAGAAATCAGCAGACACAATAATTAATCTAAAATCCCTTCTGAATATCCCAATTAGTGCATCTAAATGGAACCCAAAACAATCCCCAACAAAAATTGTAGTTTATAATGTTCCCCCAGAAATACCCTTCTTTTAACTCCAGGAGTTAAAAGAAGGGCTCTCAGATAGGGCTGGCAATGCAATCCCAGTTGAAGATGTTACCCAACTTGGTAAACCTAACTCTAATGGCCTAAAAACAAGTAGATCTTTCTTATTTACACTGAAGGAAAAAATTAATATCCCAGAAAAGTTATTCCTATTTGGGCAAATCAAACCGCACAAGGAATACAAACCAAAGCCCATCCACTGTCAGAAGTGTCTCAAACTGGGACACACAACTAACAAATGCAATGAAATTCTCCTAGCATGTAGTAATTGTAAAGCATCCCATCCTAAAGAGTTGACAACTTGCAACAACACTCAGCCTACATGTATCAATTGCAAAATCCCACATTAATCTACCAATAAATCACTATGCCCTGCATATAAGAAAAGAGCACTGACACTCCAAATAGCAACTGAGAGGCCATTCCATACCCCTTTGCAGCTATGGAAGCAAATGCTGCCCAACCATACCAAATAAAGCCCATAATGAAACCAACGCAAACCCCCAAGTCAAATGAACCCAATGCATCAAGTACCCTGTATAAAATACCATCCTCTAAGCCCCCTAGCTCACATCCCTATCAGATAGAATCACCAAGTCAACAACCCTCTGTGCCCAGTGAGATGAAGTCAGCCTGGCCCCCCCCTCCCAAGAAGAAACAAACCAGAAACACTACCAGGAATTAATCCCTTAACTGACAAACAGGATGCACAACTAAACATGCAATCCCCAAATATATGCTTATTCATTCTAAACTGTAATGCAGTTCAGGCCATGAATATACATCAACTACAGAAAACAAAAATCATTGCAGAATTTGAAAAAATCTACATCCCTGATGATATGCTCATTCAAGCAAAAAAAAGATCTTGCTTTACCATTAACAAAGCTGAACATTGATACACAGTCATATGAAAAATAAATCAGCAGCACAACACATATCAATACTCCAGTGGAACGTAAGATCACTCACAGAAAATAAGCTAAATGAACTAATATCTTTTATGAATAATAATTCCATCAATATTACTTGCCTCCAAGAAACTCATTTAACCCAAAATCAACAAATTAATTCTCTGGTATATACTATCCTGAGAAAGGATAGATCATCAGAGAGAAAAGGAGGTGGAGTAGCTTTAATAGTTAAAAATAATATAAAATTCTGTGGCATCAACTTTCCAGATTTTGTAAATGGTGTTGATGCAATTGGTATCAGTGTTTAGCTGAATAATACAAAAACTTACATAATAAGTTTTTATAACCCTAATGGCCAAACTACAGATGCCATGGATTTCTTTAGCTATATAAATAATTCTAATATGTTAAAAAGTATCATTATTTGTGGAGACTTCAATGCCCACAGCCTTTTGTGGGGGAATAAACCAGCAAATAAAGCTGGTAAGTTCACTGAGCTTATGACTTCAAATAATATTGAATTAACTGTTGCTACCCCTCCAAACCTGAATTCATATTTCAACCCCAAAAGTGGCAGCTTCTCTACAATTGACCTACAAATTGTATCATTAAATATTTTGAATAAAATTTATATAAATAAAATTGATAGTCTATGTACTGACCACTTTGCTATAGTTTGCTCCCTAAACAAACCTGCTGAAACCCTATCACACACCTCCAAATATATCACCACTAAAGCAAATTGGCCTATGTTCCAAAATAAGCTAAATGATGAAATTACAAGTTTCACCCAAAATTCATGCATTTCAAACACAACTGTTGACACACATGCTAAAGTTTTGGCATCTTTACTAACAAATACAGCTAATCACACTATCCCCAGGACAACATCCAAGAAAACCTTCCCTAAACACATTCCCAAAGCTTGGTGGACAAATGATTGCCAAAATAAATGGAGAACAAAAAAGGCAGCTAGGAGAACATTCATAAAAAAACCCATCCCCTACTTCATATTTAAAAAAATTACAAGCAGAATCTAATCTAAAAAGGACTATAATAAATGCTAAATACAACTACTGGAATAATTTTGCAAATAATCTCCAGAGAAACACATGAGCCAATTATACATAAAGTCATAAGCCACATCTGTGGGAAAAAAGACTTCCCCCAACCCACTCCTGTATGAGCTTATACATGATAATACCCATTGTGACAATGGTAATGAAAAAGCTAAGCTATTTGCCACTCTTTTTGTTAATAAGCTAACATCAAATAATTGCAGCAAAATTCCCCAAATTTCTATGAACCCAAGTTACCAACCACGCCCAGGATCCGAGAATATAACCAGCCCATTCTGAATCTATGAAATGAATAATGCAATACATCATATTAGGACCAAGACTAGCGGCAGCTATGACAATATACACCCTACATGGATAAAGAATCTCACCCCTTCATACAAACATGAACTTATAAATTGTTATAATCACGCTTGAGCATCTTCTATGTTTCCCAATATCTGGAATTGTTCCTCGCTCTTACCAATCCTAAGGAAAAATAAACCCAAAGATAACCCTGAGTCTTAGAGGCCCATAATGATTACTCCTGTGATGGAGAAAATGATCTATTACCGACTCCTCTGGTTTGTTGAAAAAAAATAATATGATCCCTCATACTCAAACTGGTTTCAGGAAACACCACTCCTCAACAGATGCTTTCATATTGTTAACAAATGCAATAAATGAATCATTCTCAAAAAATAATGTCCTAGTTGCAGCTTTCCTAGATTTTGAAGGGGCATATGACAATGTGAACCACCAAATCCTTTTAAACAAACTTGCAAACCTTGGATTACCCCCCAAGCTAGTATCTTTCATAAAATCTTTCATAGAATTGCAAAGTTTCATTTTTTGTGTAGGTTGAGCCTCTTCACCCCAAAAGACAATAACCAAAGGCCTTCCTCAGGGAGCAGTCCTCAGCTGCCTCCTCCTTGCCCTATATCTCTGGGACATGAACCTCCCCCACACAAATCTACAATATGCTGACGATCTGGTGCTATGGTCATCTGGCAACACCTTTGAGATAGCACAGTCATAGCTTCAAAAGTCACTTTTCGAATTTGAAAAATTCTCTCAACATTTAGATTTACCCATTGCACCTACCAAGTTAAAAATAATCCAATTTCACTGAAAGCAAAATCATGTTAATGCAAGACTAACCCTAAATGGAACTACTATTTCAGAAGATAATCATATTAATTACCTAGGTCTTATGCTCAACCAAAAACTTAATTTCCACCTCCACATTTCAAACACAATAAAAAAATGCTATAGAAAAACAAATATACTAAAAACACTTCTTTCCACACCCTGGGGAAGTAAGGAGAAAACCTTACTCCAGATTTGTAAATCACATATAAGACCCCATATTGGCTATGGGCTCATCGTCTATGGTGCATGTGCAAAGACCCAGATGCAAAAAATTGAAACAATACAAAATGATATAATATGTCTCATATTTGGTCTTAGGAAACCCACAAGCACCAAGTTTCTGCTTATGGAAAGTGGATTAACAACAATAAGGGATAGACATAGCTTTTTCTTGACAAAACATCTTACAAAAATTGAATCAAACAGCTCACACACCCTACGTAATTGGTTAAGAAATCCAGTCATGTATAGAGGCATTGCAGATGAGTATGCCAATATTCAGAAGAATTTCCCTGTACCGGCAAAGCCTATTGCATCTACTTTCCCCCAATCTCCTTCATGGAATTGGTCAATTCCCCTAATAAATACTGATTTCTCAAAGTGGAATAAAGATTTAACCCCCAATGCTTTTGTCCAGAAAAAAATTGCTGAAATTAATACAATTACTTATAAAAACCACTTCCAAATATTTGTTGATGGGTCAAAAATGAATGAGAAGGTAGCAAGTGCTGCTTTTCTTCCTCACCTGAAAATTGCAATGGGTGAGAGATTGTATAATAATGTATCTATAATGTCTGCTGAGTTAAATGCCATAATCATAGCATTAGAACACCTTATAGAAAACCAACCTTTGATTGCTAATTCAAAAAATATTATAGTCTATTCCAACTCTTTATCAAGCCTTGAGTTGCTGGCCTCAGCCCCTCAGTATAAGTTGGACATTGACACTTATCATTGTCTTAGTATTATAGATAATCTTGCTTCAAGTGGCATAAGAACTTATCTTCAGTATATTCATAGCCACTCTAGTATAAGTGGTAATCATCAGGTTGATGAAATAGTAAAAAATGCTATAAATATTGACCAGCCAAGTGGGAGACCAATCCCCATTAGAGATATTTACCAATGGAGACTATCAGATATTACATTTAATAAGAATAATCCTATCCTTTCCCCAATTCCCAATAAGTATTTTTCAAAAATTTATCATAGAATTCGTTCTGGAACAAATGGACTAAACTTTCTTGCATTCTCGTACCAGTTTCCTAATTCAAGTGGTTCAGTTCCCCTGTCCCCTCTTTGCAGGTATTGTAATATGAATAAAACAATTGACCACTGCCTATTTGAATGTAATACGCTGACGTCTGCACAACATACCTTGCTTTGTAAACTGTTAAAATGCTTCAAACACCACAAAATCTCACTATCAGCCAAGAGCCTAGCCAACTATACCTGCACACAGAGCATATAAATCGACATCTATCATCTTATATTTGAACTCCTTGAGTCGAAAGATCTACTGAAAGATATCTGAAAATATCTAATAAATGAGGGGCAATTAAGCCAGTAGCTCTGTAGCCCACAGACTGAAGCAAAAGGAAAAGGGCTAAATAGTATTACTGAAAATCCCGCCTGCTGTGAAACAGAAGAAGAAGAATATTGGAAGCTTCAGTGATGACGGTGGTCAACTATGGCTCTGGAGCATGGGTGCTCCAAAAAGCAGATGAAGATTTGCTAGGTGTTTTCCAGAGGTATTGCCTATGGATTGTTCTGTGTCCACAGCTGACTGACAGTATTTCAAAAAGTAGGCTTTTCAAAAAGTATGGTTCAATGCTGCTTTCTAGGGCTATAATGAAGTAAAATTTGAGATGGCTAGGGCAATTTCTGTGGATGAAGGGTGACAGATTGCCTAAGATTGTCCTTTTCAGCCAACTGTCTATGGTTAAATGGAAAGCAGGTTGTCTGCAGTTGGGGTGGGAGGATGACATAAAGAAAGGTTTAAAGGAAACGGGAACTTCCTGGGAGGTTGTAAAGAGGGAGGCTCTGAATGGATTGGGATGGATGAGTGTGCATAGCTGTGTTGTCCTCAAGCAGCTTGGTGTTGTGGTACTTCTTTACTAGTAGTAGTTTATTTCTGCTTATCTTTGCCTTAATCTAGTTCTTTTCTTTTCTTTGAAGCACTTCTTTTGCAGAAAAAGTATTTCAAATTAATTTCTCTCCATTTTTAATTGACACTGTTTTTTGTTATAGGTTAATACAAGGAATACCTATAAAGTTGTTTTTGAAGTTTCTTGATAATAATCAAGATTTTGCCTTGCTACTTATATTTTAGACCAAATTTCAATAACCGGTTTAGTATAGTTGAGCAAAAGAAGTCTGGACAGATAGGGGAAAATTATTCAAATAAATGCACTGAAGATCTGTATAATTTATGGCCCTACATTAGGCTGAAGCTATAGTGATCCCCATCATGCTACAAACTTGAGCATAAATTAATACTGATTGACTACTTCATTATAACAATCAAATTATGTGAATTTTTCAAAGTATTTTATTTTAAAAATAAATGCATTTGAGCTGATTTATGAAAAAAGGCTCTGATTTGTTGTTTTAGAAGTGAAAATAAGATATCAAGAATCAATGCAACCAGATTTTGCCTAAAGGTTTGATTCCCTTGGTGCTGGTATTTTAATCGAGGTGTCTTCATTGCTTGAGATTTTAAGCAGATTAACACACAAAAACAAATATTTAACAATAAAAATCAATACTACAACATTTGGTTTCAAACACTTCCTTAATATGCTTCTCTTTTTCCCGAATGTCAAAGTTTAAAATCTACTTTTATATTCCTATCCAATATTCCCTCAAAGTTTTGGCTGGATTTTAGGCTAATAATTCATACCACTAGCCATAACAGAGTTGCTGCAAATACGCCCTTTTTACAACCTGAATCCATATAGTGTCTTTTGATTTTATTCAACATCCCCTTCAATTTTTCCTGATAGTTTCATGTTAATGCCCTTAGCTGCACCTCAGGTGCAGGAAAGAGACATGTTTGACTACCTGGATATACATAGTAAATTTAGATTTATTTCAACATTCTTGAAAGTTTAAACTTGAAACCTTGGCCATCCCTCAGATCTTGCAGAAGCACAATTTTGACAAACAGGATGCACATATTTCTGTGGAAGTAGTTCAACATTTCCTGAAAGCTTCAACATAATACCCTAAGCTGCTTCTGAGACATGCAAATAGTGTCTTTTAGTTTAGCTCCACATCCCCTGCAACCTCCCCTAAAATTTTCAACTTAGTACCCTTAGCCACTCCTGGGATATTGCTGATAGCCTATGCCATTTTCACCCTTAGCTGCTCTTGAGATATTGCACATATGCATTATTTTTTGGCATAGCTGTGCTAGGAGATAGTGAACTATTATTGCATAGCTATGCAAGGAGTGAACCAAGTAGCTAATCTCTCATCAGGTCACTCAGCTTCAAGAATGTTGTTGATTTGTGGTACTTCTCTGGGTATTATAATGAATCTTTACAATTTGTAATTATTCTCAAAACCATAGTAAAATTGCTCCAGTTGCTGGTAGCTATCATTTTATATTGCAGTGGAACCTGTTTAAGAAAGTTAAAATTAGTTAATCAGCAACTCAATAACTCCTAGGCCAATCCTTCATCCACAGAATGTGACCTAGCTGTCTCAAACTTTCTCTCATTATATCCCTAGAAAGCAGTACTTTTTGTACAGACTATTGTTTGAAATACAGTGAGTCAGCTGGGTACCCAGCACAATCTGTAGGCAATTTCTCTGGAAAACATCTAGCAAATCTTTGTCTGCTTTTTGGAGTATCCATGCCTCAGGTCTATATTTGACCACTGTCATGTAGCTTCCAATATTCTAATCTTGGTTTGCGTTGGTAAGGTTATAAACCTAGAAGAGGCCCAGAGACAGTTAATTTCATAAAGGCAGAACCAACAGAAAACACAAAAACAGCTTTAACTTTCATTTTGCTTCTATTGTACAGTTGTATCCACCACTACCTTCTGAAAATGCACCTTCATTTTCAACTGAAGCACTGTTCCCAAATTCACATGAAGATTCAAATTTAAATTCAATGCCTAAAGTCTCAATTTCAGAAATTAGAAAGAAAGTTGCCTTGTTAAAGATAACACCAGTGGCATATTTTGATATTCCAGCAGTATTTTTAAAAGAATTGTTGATCCTCTTTCATAGTATTATACAATAATATCACTAAAACTGGATATTTCCCAAATAAAGATGAAAATTAAATTCATCAGTCCTATTCCAGAATCAGAAAAACACTTTTTTTAAGTGAAAGTAAGGAGCAACATTTAAATTTAAACCAAACAAAAATTACTCAGTATCAATCAATTACTCAGTATCAGTATCAATCTAGCTTTCATTGAGTGAACACTGGATAAACATTTTGACTATTAACTAACCAGTGTGACAAGTTTATTTTATGAACAGGATATCATTGCAAGTTTACCTGGACTTTTTTGGACTATTTACAAACCTGTATGGCAAGTTTTTCTTCATAATAGGATATTCATTATAAGCTTTCAAGATTAGCTGTCGGACTGAAATTCCCCGCGTATTTAAGATTGGATTTCGTAGTGAATTTTCTTCTCCAGTTATGCAAGCGGGTGATCGTGTATTTGCGCAGTTTAAATATTACAAACTTTGGCCGTGCAAAATTAAGAGAGTGATTACTGTTTGTGACGGTCGATCCAACTATGAAGTTTGCTATTATGGAACGGACGAAACCAAGATTGTGACGTCTGATAATATTTTGCGCTACTCAATAAAGTATTCTCAAGCGGTAAAAGATGGGAGAAGAAGAAATTTACAAAGAGCGATTAAGCTTTGTATCAAAGATTCAGATGGATTGCCAGATGAATTATCTGAATCCGTGCTATCTCTACAGACTGATCTGTAGGAATTGCGAAGCGGTGTAGAAGACAAGATCCGGAAAAAGTGGACAAAGAGTTTTCCAAGTTAGATATATCTCCATTGCAGTTTACAAAGGAATTTTTAGACACGATTACACAAGCGGTTTATAAAGCAATTGAGATGCAGTTTCAGTTGAAGTTTGAGCAGGTTGAAAAGGCTCTCAAGGGTTTACGAGTGAAACTTGTTCAAAATGAGTCCAAACTTGAAAAACTTGAGTCGAAGTTGGACAACTTAGGTCAGTCTGCCCTTCTAAATAAAGTGATTGTTGCTGGGGTCGAGACAACTGCCCGTGATCTCCCGGTACTAGGTGAGAAAGTTCTTGATCATTTAAATTTGCAAATGGGACGTCAGCTTGAAAAATCAATGATTAAGGGGGCTAAACATCTAGGAGCTAATGATCAAGCTCTAGCCCCTATCAAACTTACATTGATCTCAGAAGCTGCAGCAGTCGAAATACTTCGCAATCGAAAAATAGACTCATAGACTCATAGACTCATTTATTTATAAACAACTATCGTAGCCGTGGCCGAAGCCCCGACTAAATGGCGCTGTTTAGTACATTACATAAAACTGGTCACTGGCGGTTTAAATAACTGACAAAAAAAGGCACGAAAGAATTGCTGTGACGGGTTGTTCGACACTTTGGCGGCACTAGTTGATTTTTATGGCGGGTGTTGGCGGTGATAGGTGCAGGTGGGGGAAGCAACGAACGGTGTTTCTGGGACGAAAGAAGGGACTGCCCAAAATTGCACATTAACTGTAAGCGCCTATCACGCAACGTTGGCAGTCGTAAGGTACTAAGGGCAGCCTCATAAGAGTTGTATTTCGGGCCTAGTATCACTTTCACTGCCCGTTTTTGAATGGCTTCCAGATCTTCACTTAGGTATTCAATATTATGAGCCTGAGGGCCCCACACAGGACACGCATATTCAAGGATTGGGCGCACATACGTGACGTAAACCGTCTTCAGCTGACTTTGTGAGAAACCCAGTCGGCGCAAGGTAATTAGCGACTGTAATGCGTAACTACCTTTTTTCACCAGACCGGCGATGTGCGCGCTAAATGAACAGTCGTCACTGAAAGTAACCCCGAGAATCACTGAGGTTGAGGTAGTAGGGTACCAAGGAACCGGGCATGAGAGGTCACGCTTAAGCGGATTAAACCTCATGACTTTTGTTTTATTCATATTAAGCTGGAGGTCATTAATGCTACACGCCTCGAGAAAGGAGTTCCTGATCTCACTGCTGAACTGGGGATACACGTCTGACTTTTCAGCAAGATATTTCAGAAGTAGGGAGAGATCGTCCACGTATTTGAATCTGTCTTCAAACTCGAGGATAATGTAGTTAATTACCGCTAAAAACAAAAGAGCTGCCAGCTTAGTGCCTTGTGGTGCGCCACACGTTAGTTCAGCCCACTCAGAGTTTAAGTCACTAGGGAAGAGAGCATAGACACACTGACAGCGGTTACGCAGGAAGTCAACAACTAAGAGCAAAATATGCTTCCTAGCGCCCATCTTTTTGAGGTTATTTGCTGCTGTATAGTGGCGGATCAAGTCAAAAGCCTTACGATAGTCGACTAAAAGCAGGTCAACGAGGCTACTGCCTTTGTCCAACCACTCGGTAATCAGGTGGTAGAGACGTACTAGATAATGCGTCGTACTACTCCCTTTCAAGCAGCCGTACTGAAACGGATCTAGGGCTGGCTGAACTTGGGCTAGGAGCTCTCTATAAATAAAAGATTCAGTCACTTTAGCCATATTAGGCGTAATAGAAATCGGACGAAGCTGATTGCAGGACTTCGGGTCTTTGACTTTAGGTAAGACGCGGACGTAGGCTTTTTTCCAAGCACTCGGGAAATGCTCAAGGGTTCCCGCGTCTTTGTTAATGAAGCGTTAACTAGGGAGAGGCAGGAGGTTTTCAAGCTTGCTTGCAACAGATTTGAAAATAAGAATGTGTGGACGATGTGAAAAATGGCTTCATTTTTGTGAAAAATGGCTCGCAAATTATACCATGCAAAACAATAGCCAATGTGGCTTAGATCCTCAATCTGGCTAATGAACCTTCACTGTGAATAATTGAAGTTTGATTTAGTTTTCCTTTGTTTATTTGTGATATGGATGGATTTCAGTCGTTTTCGGAGTCCCGTTTAAACTTAGATGCGATACTTAATGATTTGACTGGGAGTGATAAAGATGTACAGTATGTCAGAAATCTACCGGATTGTAACTTTTTGGATGAGCCTTTAACTAATGAAATTGAGCAATGTGAATTCCTGATAAGGGTATTACATGTTAATGCGCAAGGATTACAGGGTGCATGTAATGAACTTAAGTTCTTATTAAATTCTAGTCCTAAAGATATTGTAGCTGTATGTGAAACTTTTTTGTCGCAAAAGTCTCCAATGTCTATGCTGTCCCTTTCAGGTATGAAATCTGTTTCAAGGTGTAGGTCTGAGAGTGCGAAAGGTGGTCAATTAATTTATGTTTGACAGGATTGGTCTGTTAATATACTTGACGATTTTTCAGGTTGGGAAGAAGGTTTATGTGAGACTCTATTTATTGAATTACATCCCATTGGCTGCGAACCTTTTAGTTTTGGGTCAGTATATAGACCGCCATCAAGTAACCCCAAAGAGTTTTTAGATTTTTGAGCCCCTAGTTGTAAAACATGGTGGATGTAAAAAAACAGCAATAATTTCAGGTGATTTCAATTTTGATTTGTTGAATTTAGATGTGGCTTTTCATAAAAAGTTTCTGAACATTATGCTGTGTTCAGGACTTTTTCCAAGTATTTTGCTACCTACAAGAGTAACAAAGACTACTGCAACTTTGCTGGATAACATTTTCTTTTCTGGTGTTTCTTTTAAAGTGATAAAGTCTTCTGTTAGTATATGTGACATGTCTGATCATTTTCCAGTTAGTGTTGTTTTAGATGTAGCCCAAAAATTATTTCAACCTGCATTTAAAAAACATAGAAATAAAAATTTTTACCGACAAAAAAATTGATTGATTTTTAAGCTTTTGCGTGAATTGATAGATAATCAAGACTGGCCCCCCCATTTTTGATTCAAATGATGTTAATGATGCTTTTTGGAAATTTATCCATGATATGATGCAGCTCCGAGATCCAGTAGCATCGACAAGATTTTTGCACGGAAAGTTTTCAAAAAAATTTGACCCGTGGATTAGGGATGGTATTTTGACGTCACTTAAGATGAAAAGGAAAAAACATCGTCAGTATCTGGCTGTCCAATCTGATGTATTTTATGAGGAATATAGAACTTATAGAAATAAACTGAATTCTATTATAAGATATGCTAAAAGAAAATATTTTTCCGATAAATTTTTACAGTATAAGTCAAATATGAAACAGACATGGCAGCTAATCAATGATAAAATCGTACCAATCATCGTTCGAGTTCGGGAGTTAATTGTCTTGAACTTGATGGTTCAAAAGTGACGGATCCAAAAGAAATTTTGGATATTTTTGGCAAGCATTTAAGTACTATTGGGTACTATTGATTGTATTGAGTACAAATAGGCAAGAGAGTCAGTCAAATGATTTTGTTGTTGAAGATGAAGCACCAAACTCATTTGATTTATCTGAAATTGCACCTCAGGAAGTTAAAGGACATATAATGAAACTAAAGCAAAGTTTTTCATTGCATGATTTTGGGTTTTCTACACAAATTGTGAAACAAATAGCTCCTAATGTTGCCCCATTGTTGGTGCATATTTTTAATTTGTCTTTACTAAAAGGAGTTTTTCCGGATCTTTTAAAAATTCCCTGTGTATTAGCTTTGTATAAAGGTGGTGCTTCTATGGATCCTTCAAATTATAGGGGAATTTCACTGTTATCTGTTTTTAGTAAAATTTTGGAAAAAAATTGCTCATAAACAACTTCAAAATTATTGATGTAATAATAAAATATTGCATCCTTTGCAGTATGGATTCATTAAAGGAAACTCAGCAGAACTAGCAATACATCAGCTTTTAATTGAATTAAATAATGCGCTGGACGCTGGTCAGGGTGCCTTGGCTATATTCTTGGATGTGGCCAAGGCGTTTGACTCGTTGGATCACCATCTTTTACTAAATAAATGAAAAAAATATGGGTTTTCTTCAAAATCTTTAAATTTTTTTACATCTTACCTTGCTGAAAGAAAAATTGAATCCCATGATAGTAAAAATGGAATCCGATCTAAGTCATTTTTCGTAAATTGTGGGGTTCCTCAGGGCTCTGTTTTGGATCCTACCCTATTTCTTCTTTTTATTAATGATTTGCCTGTGTTTCTTCCAATCTGCAAAATTGTTATGTTTGCGGATGATGTTTTGATTTTTTCTTCCCTTTCAGATTTAACACAGCTTTTCTTGAACATCCAAAGTACTCTATCAACTACTTCAGAGTGGTATTGTCAAAACCTTCTTCTATTAAATGAAAGGAAATGCCAGTATATGCTATTTTTACAAGTTGGTTCAGTCAATTCTGATGTTTTTTCTCTTTATTTGAATAATATGGAACTGAAACGGGTACAACAGTTTAGATATCTTGGGATAATTATTGATGAAAATTTGTCATCTCATGAACATGTTAAAACTCTATCGGTAAAAGTTTGTAGGTTTGTTGGGATTATGTTCCGTCTCCGCCATGTTTTTCCGGTTAATATACTTAAATCAATTTACTTTTCTTTGGTCCATCATTTTTTTCTATATTGTGTTTCAGTGTGGGCTTTAAATTTTCCTTCAGTTTATAAACCCCTTCAAATTTTACAAAATAAAGCGATAAGGATACTTTTTGAGATTGATAATAGGTCTTCTATTACTCATCTTTTTGGATCAGCTGGAATTGTTTCTTTACATCAACTTCATTTCATTGCAATATCCCAGATATGTCACAATTACGTTTTTTGCCAGT
The DNA here is from genome assembly GCF_049724085.1 of Artemia sp. Qi Xiang Cuo. Taxonomy (NCBI): domain Eukaryota; kingdom Metazoa; phylum Arthropoda; class Branchiopoda; order Anostraca; family Artemiidae; genus Artemia; species Artemia sp. Qi Xiang Cuo. The sequence goes on from NC_142811.1 coordinate 1,115,837, forward strand.
TAGCATCATATTTCCATGGAATTTTCCCTTTTAACTCGCAGCGTCATTCATATCCGACATCACTCAGGTTCAATTTCTCACTCGAGTTTAGGCGAACAGCTAGAGCAAGATTTAGTTTGAGGCATATTGGTCTGAAGGTGTGGAATTTTATTCCCCTGGATATTAGAGAGTGCGCTGATTACCAGCAGTTTCACAGAATTCAATTTATTATTAAATTTATTATTAAATACTACAATAAATACATAAATACACTTAAGCGCTAGAGGTCCCAAGAACCATAGCTTGTAGAGGATCTCGTATCAATCACAAACTGTACACTAAACAAATCAGGGAAGCAAAAAAAAAAATACAACAATATCTCAAAAATATAAACACAATGCGAGAAAAAACAACAAAAAACAAACAACTGCTAAACAATAACCTCTTAATTAATTTTATCCAAAATTAAAATGGCTTTTAATTTATGAAAATTTCAAACCATTGTAGATATTATTAAATGACAGGGTTTGAACCTAATTAAAAATAACAAGAGAGGGGAAAAGAAAAAAAACTATATACATAAAAGCGGAAAAAAAAGATAAAGCAAAATGAATAAAGAAAAAAAACGAAATTACTTCAAGCCTTAGAGAATATTTTTCTGCAAAGGGAAGAAGAGTTTTTGATAAGAGAAAATTCACTGGGAATAGAGTTCCAAAGAGCAATTGCTCTATAAATTGGTGACCTCTGAGCTGCTGAGGATACCCTTTTAGGCAACCGAAATTGGTGAACAGAGCTCCGAAGCAAAGGCTGGCACTTACGTGTTGATGCTCGATCAAAGTAGGATATGATGTTTGGAGGAAGCAAGAAATTGAAGGCTCGATGAGCTAGTTTTGGGTTCTGCTTCTTTATAACCACATCTAAGGCATCTAGACCAGTGTCACTGCAAAGATCAGTTGTAGGATAGAGTCGGGGAAGGCGAAAAGTTGCCTTCACCGTTCTATTCTCTACTGTTTGGAGTTGCCGAAGGGAAGAATGGTTAGTATTGCCCCATACAGTGTAGCAATAAGAAAGATAAGGAAGGACAAATACAAAATAAAGAGAAAGCATTACATCAGGAGGAAGAAATTGATTGGCACGATGAAGCAAAGACACTTGACGAGAAATTATAGAATGTGTATAGGAAATATGAGTTTTGAAAGAATGAAAACAATCAACATGCACACCATGAAGTTTAACAAAAGAGCACTGGGGAATTATATCAGTACCATAAAAAACAAAGATTGTTGGAGAAGGTTCAGACATGTGGTATGGGGTTCGAAAATGAATAATGCTACTCTCAGAGCTATTCAACAGCATCCTGTTCTGCTCACACCAATCACGCACATGGTTGAGCAGAAGCTGAGCCTTAGACACAGCAGAGGGCAGATCATTAGAAACCACAAAAAATTACTATCGTCTGCAAACAAAACAGTGTGAGTATCAAGGTTGGGAGATGGAGGAAGGTCATTAATATAAATAAGAAAGAGGAGTGGTCCCAAAACTGAGCCTTGAGGAACCCCTTTGGAAACAGAAGCTAGATCAGAATATTTCCCATCGTAACACACAAACTGAGATCTATTAGACAGGTAAGATTTAAACCATTCAAAGGCAATTCCCCGAACTCCAAGTAGAGACAGTTTTCCCAGAAAGACAAAATGATCTACCACGTCGAAAGCTTTATAAAAATCAAGAAATAGTCCTAGAACACAACGACCCTTGTCTATATTAACACGCACGAATTCTGTAACGTCAACTAGAGCACATGCAGTAGAGAGTTTAGGTCGTAAGCCATACTGGTGATCAGACAGAACAGAACCGCTTCCAATTGAAGCACCAGTAGACAGGAATGAAAAAAGCCTCTTATGCACAACTTTTTCAAGTAGCTTTGAGAAAATTGGAAGAATTGATATAGGTCTATAATTTGACACTAAGATGGGGTCACCCTTCTTAAAAAGAGGGAGTACTTTTGCAATTTTAAACGAATCAGGGTATACACCTTTTGAAATAGATAGAATAAAGATATGGGTAAGAGGTTCAACAACATAAGAAGAAACAGACTTAAGCACATGGTTTGTTAGTTCAAGCGCATCAGCTGTGTTACTGCTACTTAAAGAAGAAATAAAATCACAGATCTCTATGCTTATACAAGGAGTTAGAAAAATACTTCTCTCAGCTGGTGAAGATTTACCTAGTTTAGGAAAGGAGGGGGTCTTAACAGTTGGTAGGGTGGTAAAGTAAGAGTTGAAGGCACTAGGTACAACTGCTGTTTCAATAGTTGAACTATATGCATTCTTGAAGGCAGTAGGCTGTTTCTTTGATTGTTTACTACGAGATAAAGCTTCATTAACTACACTCCAAACTTTCTGTAGATTACCTTTGCATTACCTTTGCATAAATCATCAGGATCAAGGCTTTTGCAAGCCAGCTTAAAAAGCTCTGACTTCTGCATTGTTGATCTCACAAGACTAGGAATGGTGAGGAAGTTTATCTCTGAGAGTTGACTTTGGTTTTATTTACCTTGTTTGTATTTGGGCAGTTGTCCAAGAGGCTTGTTTCTGTTTTTTTTTGTTGTTTTTTTTTCTTTGTTTTTTCTTTTTTTCGTTTTCATTGAAATTGCTACCAGTGTTTAATAGTTTGTTGTAATTTTAATGCGCTCAATTATGCCACTAGGCATGTGCGCAGGTGTATTTTGTAGCGTTATGTATATTTCATAACTAAATATCTATCTATCTATCTACTCTGTACATGAAAGGGCTGCCCATTCCCCAATCTTTGCTCTTTATGCTGAAGTCTTAAAAGTTCTTTTAAAATATATCTCATTCAAATTCAGTAGTTCTTATGTTTTAGGAGCCGTATTAAAGAATTGTGACAAAAGTCAAACTTTAGAATAAAGAGAAAGGGGAAGACCCACTCATTTACAGAATAATTTCTGCTCTTTTGATGTTTTAATGCTGTTCCTGACTTTTAGTTGAAAGAGTTTTTTTTTTAATTTCTGACTATTTTAAATTAAAGCTAGAAAATCCTCTTTCCTTTCCTCTATGTAAAGTATTCCCTGGAAAATTTCAACCCCACATAAAATCCTACCCGTGGAAAATCCCTTTGCAGAAAATACACCCCCAAAATTTCTATGTATTTCCTAATAAAAAATATGCGAACAACAGGCTAGTTATATGACCTACAGCCTTTTCCCCAGGGTCTGTGGGGGGTCATGTCATTCTCAGATGCAACTTATTGGACTTTTCAACTATGCTGTATCAAATGGCTGTTTTAAAGTTTTAATTGGATTTGTTCAGGGAAAAATGGGTATGGAAAGTAGGCTAGGTGCCCTCCAATCTTTTTGATCACTTAAAGAGGGCACTACAACTTTTGATTTCTGATCAAGTGAGCTATCTCATGGTCTTCTAGGATCACTGGTTTGATATGATCACCTCTGGAAAAAATAAACAACAACAAATAATTTTGCAACTGTCATCTTTCTTGTGTCAAAAAAATGCTAAATTCTTTTATTTTTGTATATAGGAGCCTGTAATCTCTATAGTAGAATTATCTAATGTGCTGAATCTGATGGTGTGATTTTCATTAAGATTGCTTGACTATTTGGAGGGGTTTCCCCCTTTTTCAAAAATTGGTAAATTTCTGCAGCCTTTTGGCTTTACACAAACTGTTTGAAAAGATGCAGTTAATGATTTTGCTGATATGAGGCTGATTGCTGTTACACCAATCTTCTGGCAAGTTTATGAGAGTTGTGTTGCTTTTTGGATAAACAAAAATATCTTTGAGAAGTAATTAATAAGGAGACTGCATTAATAAGGTAGACTTCAATAAAACAATAAAAAATTTATAATAAGAAAATAAATGAATAGATAAAAATGACTTCTTTCACCACTCTATTAATGTAACTCCTATATGAACTTCTATTTTCGGCCAGGCGGAGAAGGTAGAGCACGTTCAGTGACGTGAAATTGTCTTTCCATCTCTTTGGGGGGCATCATCAAGGGCAAGAACCATATACACGCCCTTCAAGGGCTATCTTTGGGAGGTGAGTTCTTTCCATAGGCTTGGTGTGTTCTAGCCATCTAAGTTGTTACAGTTTTTGGAGTACAATTTTTAAATTTGTTTTCCAAATTTTTCAGGTTGTTTCAATTTCAGTTAAATTGAGCCTGCTGATATTTTGTATCTGCTGCTTCTCAATAATTTGTAGATAATGTTGTTGACTGAAATTTTAAGGTAACCAATAATTGAATTGTATTAATTAGAAGGTTTAGTTGCTGAATTGATCGATTCAAGTAACCCCTCCATTGTGGATTACTTTTAAAAGCAACTGTTCCAAAGGATCATAATCATCTTCTAAAAGATCTTCTTCTAAAGATCATCTTCTAAAAGACTCGCTTTATATTTTAATTCTATTGAGAATTTTAGTTTTCTCTCCAAATATGAAGAAGTAGCAAATAACAATTATGATCAGGTTAATGTACACTGTTATAAAGGGTTCATTAATGCTATTTTTAGTTTTCACTTTATTATGATTGAGACGGTATAGTATCCATTTCAACAAGGACCTTAGGCAAGATTTAAGTTAAGGGTCTTAATTTTTTTTTTGTAACCATTGTAATAAATTTCAAGGTACTTGTATAATATAGCCCCTGCCTAATATTCTTCTAGTATGTTTCTCTGACGCTCAGTCCTAATGAAATATACCTAGGTATAATAAAAATAGAATACTTTAGAAACAAATTTGAGCTATATATTTGCATTAGGGGGGGTGGGGGTGGGGTAAAGTATAGCGGGTATGTATGCCTAATGTGATAGGTACAAGTTTTCTGCATATTATGAAGTAAGAATTGTTTTCTAACTTCACACTGCCCAAATAATCCCCCCGCCCCTAATGTGCAAATATATAGCCCAAATTATATATTTTCCATCTATTCTGTCACTTCTCTTTGTCTTGTCTTGCGCTAATCTGAAAGAAACTAACGAAAAAAGCTGATTCTATAATGCGTCAATGAATGAACAACTTGGGCGGTAGAGGCTATATTATACAAGGCCATATCATATATCATACCAATTTCAGATATGTATTGTATTTAAAGAATTGTCCTTTAAACAGGAAAAATATTAAAACGAAACAATAGTAAAAAAAGAGAAAAACGAGGATTATACAAGCCAGTGAAACATATGAACTAAAATGCAAATATTTCGGTCAAGACCTCCGCTTGACCGTCCTCAGTGCAGGATAATAACATCAAAATTACTAATAAAACTCCATGGATACTATAAATTTTTTTTTTTTTTTTTTCCAACCTTGAAACGAAACGCAACTAAAATTTGAAGACCCTCTCCATGTAACGGTGAAATTATTTAGGAAAAATATTGTTTTTGAAATTTTGGAACTTGTACATTTTGATAATAATAATCAGGCTTTCTTATATTATTAATTCTATAGCTTCAAAATGTTGAACTTCTGGGCCAAACAGCCTCTGGAGAAGATCTTGATAATTTAGGGAAACTAGCTGCTGATCTAAGAGAGGTCATTTCACTATCAAAACAGAGCCTTGATCTCCTGAAAAATCCGGCAAAGGGAAATGAGAATGTCATTGAAGACCCATTTGAGCTTGAATATGCCAGACTGAAGGTTGGTTTTATTTTTATTATATAAATCAATTTATATAATTTATTTATTCAGATAAATTTATTCAGAAACTCATTATCATAACCATGAAGCGATGGTAAAAGAGAGGGGCCCAAGACACACGCTACATTTTTCACCGAGCATTCATTTTGCTGTTGCTACTCTAGTATGTAGACAGTAAACATTCCGTCCTCTCCGTTCCCAGGAAATGAAATTCATTTATGAATTCCAATTTGGTTTTCGATTATGATGTACCTGTAATACGTTTTTATTATGATATGTGATATACCTATATGTGTATATAGCTATATTTATATAAAAAAAAAACTTCCGAAAAATAACTTTTTCAAAGAAAATTAAATGTCATTTTAAACTTAAGCTCAAAAAATACAAATACCTTTAAAAATTCAAAATCAAAACGACCAGAAATTACTATCAAAGAATAAATGAAACCCAAAACGAACAGAAATTAAATTAACAATCATAGCAAAAACATACAACAAGTAATAATATAAATGAATAAATAGATCTTAAAGAGAGTAACGCTTAAATTGAATATGAAAATCAAGTGTAAAACTAAAAAAAATATTTTCCTATTGAAGTATAAATGAAACTTAAAACGAACAGAAATTAAATAAACAATCAATTCAAACAAATATAAAATAGATATTAATTTAAATTAATAAATAAATCTTAAAATGAATGAAACTTAAATTAAATATGCAAATCAAGCTTGAAACGAACAATAATCACCACAAACAAGAGTTTGGGTATGACCTTCTCTCACTGTAAAAGTCTAAAACCTACTGCGTCATTGGCGCTTTACTGAAAATCAATTTTATGATAAATATGTTCTTTTGTACTTAATATTGAAAATAAACATTGAAATTATAGTAACATTTTGAACTGATAAGCTTTCAGCAATTAATATCATTATACATCAAATATTCAGTTTAATTTATTAGCTCTTTTTAAAGTTGTTTAAGATGAATATAGTTTCACTACAAACAAGTGTTTGGATACTGCCTCCTTTCCTAACTGTAAATAAAAACCACAAGCCTACTGTGTCATTGGCGCTTAACTGAAAATGAATTATATTACAAATATTTTCTTTTCCAGTTGTTACAGCATTGAAAGTAAAAATAAAATTACAGTGAAATAAATTCTTGAACTGATGGATCTTTCAACAATTAATATCATTATAGGCTACATCAAACATTCAATTTGATGTTGTTTGTACTTTCCAAGACTGTTCAAGACGCATATAGTTTTCAGTGAAGCGCCAATGACGCAGTAGGTCTTAGGCTTTTACAGTCAGAGAAGGAGGTCATACCCAAACTCTTGTTTGTAGTGATTTTTGTTCGTTTCAAGCTTTATTTGCATATTCAATTTAAGTTTCACTCGTTTTAAGATTTATTTATTGATTTACATTAATATCTATTGTATGTTTGTTTGCATTGATGGTTTATTTAGTTTCTGTTCGTTTTAAGTTTCAATTATACTTCAATAGGAAAATATTTTTTTTCGTTTTACACTTGATTTTCATATTCAATTTAAGCGTTACTCTCTTTAAGATCTATTTATTCATTTATATTATTACTTTTTGTATGTTTTTGCTATGATTGTTTATTTAATTTCTGTTCGTTTTGGGTTTCATTTATTCCTTAATAGTAATTTCTGTCATTTTGAGTTTGAATTTTAAAAGGTATTTGTATCTGCTGAGCTTAAGTTATAAATGGCCTTTACATTTTTTTGAAAAATTTATTTTTTTGAATGTTTTTTTTTTAATTAATTTTTGTTCGTTTCTGATTGCAAAAAGTTTCAAGTTTTTAAAAATTCCTTATTTCAAAATCAAACTTTAAAAAGAAAAAAACAAATATTCATTAAAGTATCAAAACTGGTATCAAAGTAACAATATCAAAGTGAAATAATGGGTTTGTGTTAACCTCGGAGTTTTTATTATCTGATGTTTGAATTATTTTTAACAAAATTGCTATCTCAAAATTTTTGTACGTTTTTATTATATGTGATATACCTATATATGTAAATAGCTATATTTATATAATAGATAGATAGATAGATAGATCGTGTATTTCAAAAGCCCAAGAGCCATATACACACAAAAATTATTAAAAATAGAAAAATTACAACAGAGGAAATTACGAAAGACACATTAACATGATACATAGCGAAAAATACCTTCTGGTAAATTACCAAAAAAATAACTTTAATTCCATATAATTAATAATAATTAATTTTAAAACATTTCCTTCTTTCTAATACCTACACTGTATACACACCAATACAAAATTTTATTGTTGGATTTCTACTTTGTAAAATTTTTTGAAGCAGCAAAACAATCACTTGTAAGTAATTTTCCTTTAAATCAGAGAACACCGAGCACTTCGGAGAAAATCGTCCAAATCTTCGTCCTCATCCCTACAAAGAGGCCACACATACCGACCATCAGGATGTACTATCCCCCTGTCGAACACCATTTGTCTGCTCTGGATTGGAAGGCAATTCGCCCTAAGCTGAATCCATCGACATGAAATCATAGCCGGTAAATTGAATTTAAAATTAATTTTCTCTCCAAAACTAGGTTTAACCTGATTATAATGATTCAATGTAGCAGAATTTAAAACCGGCCCTTGCCAATACTGAATTTCATAACCCTCTAAGATAAATCGTACATGGCTTACTAAATTTGTTGGTAGATCAGGGGAACCAAGACCGTCAATCTATGAGCAAGCCATTCCCACTTTTTCTTAGTAATGACCTAATTTAGGATGGCCGTGATGTCTTTGAACAAAAACTCAACCTCTGATAATTAGTGGCACTTTCTAGTCTATCTTCATTACACCTAATGATCTTCAACCAAAATCTAAGCATCAAAATAGACCTACGTAGTTCTAACGAAAACAGGCCCATATCACCTTTCAGAACCTGTGAATGAGTTGTCTGATGTAATCTAAACAGTCTTTTATAATACTGGAGCTGGAGGGACTCCAACTTCTGTGCCGCTTCTCAGCTCCATATTCTAATACTGGTAAAATTTTTGTATTAAATATTCTTTTATGCATTTTTAGGTTTTTAATTCCCATTATCGTCAGATATCTAAAAATTGCAGACATGGCCACTTTACCTCTATTAATTAGTTCATCAACATGACTCTTTAAACTTCCATTTTCCGATAAAACAAATCCTAAATATTTTATTCTTTTACTTACTTTCAGTTCCTTATTATTAAATTTAAATTTATAATTATCTTCGCCACTTGTTTTCCTTTTTTTAAAAATAACAACTTCACTCTTTTCAACATTCAGCCTTAGTTTTTTCATCTGCAAATATTCTTCTATAAGACTCAAAAGCGTCTGCAGATCTTGCGGTGTGCTAGCCACCAAAGCAATGCAATCATCTGCAAATAATAGTAGTGATAGTTTATGGGTCCCTAGACTAACATTCGGAGCCCATCTATTCTCTAGATAATCAACAATATCATTTATAAAAATGTTAAACAATTTAGGAGAAAGAGTGCTGCCTTGTTTTACACCCAGCTTAATATTAAAAAACCTAGAAAACCTGTTACCAACTAACACGATTCCACTCTCACAAATATACATACTCACTATCAACGTCACAAACAAATGAGGGAGGCCAATTCTAAACAGGGCATCCTTTAATAGCTCTCTGTCGACACTGTCGAACGCCTTGTGGAGGTCCAGAAATCCCACATAAAGACAAGTTTTTCCCTTTCCGTATTTATCAATTAATGCCTTTAAAATAAATATTGTATCTACTGTCCCGTACCCTGTCCTAAAACCTCCTTGTTCTTCATGTATTATATTATTTTTATTTAACCATTTAGAAGGCCTTGTATCTAGTATTTTCTCCATTATCTTACTTAAAGCAGAGACTAGCGCTATTAAACGGTAATTTATGTGCAACTTAGAGTTACCTCTCTTAAAAAGCGGCATAAGCAATGATCTCTTCCACTCATTTGGCCATTGTCCTGAAGTTAACACCTTATTACAAAGAAAAACGATTATCGACATAAAAATTGAAAGAACATTCTTAAATAACGTTATTGGTACACCATCAACACCCGCAGCCGAACCTCCTTTTAAATTCTTGAATACAAACCTCATCATTACTCACTTCCCCTACTAAATCATAATCATGTTCCTTCATGGGATAAACAACCATCTCTGTGGTATGTGTTACCTCTTGTAATTCTGCGCAATCACCTTCCAAGCTTTTTAGGTAATCAGGCCATGAATTGGCGTCTGGAGCCACCTGTGTCTTTCCTTTTTCATTTCCAGTATCATTCCTTATATAAACCCAAAACTTCTTAAAATCTTTGTTTCTAAAATGATCTGCAATGTCCAGTTTCTTCTTAATTTCAAGCTCTTTTTTTTCCTTTAAATTAACCTTTTATAATATCTCCTTTTATGTTTATGTTCGGCTAATCTTAAACTTTGCTCTTCAGTTTTATCACAATCTTTTAAAATACTCAATCAATATCTTACCTTTTCTTTCATTAACTTACTGTCCAAATCAAAATATCTCTCGTTTTTATTCTCGTTTTTATTCAGATTACACGATGCTGCACAACTGCAAATTATTTCATTTAACTCCATAATTATACCATGTATATCTTTTCCATCTTATTTTAACGCTTTCAACTTATTTGTTATATGCAACTTCATAAGCTCCCTTTAAAATTTTTCAAAATCATTATCATTTAAATCATATCTAATTCTTTTTCCTAAGGCCTCTAATTTAAGCTCCCCATTAGATAAATTTCTAACTCGAGGAACAACATCCTGAAGCTTCCCAGTCTTAAGCTCAGGCTTAATAGCTCTTTGATCAGATCCAACTAAATCTAGTACATCAATATCAGTTAATCCAGGTACAAATTTTGTATTAATCAGCACATAATCTACAACACTTGGAGTTTGGCCTGAAAGGAAATTAAACTCGCCCAGACCCTTATCATTTCCAAGCCTTCCATTCGCAATGATCAGACCATGTTCCCCGCAAAGCGCCAGGAGCTTTCTTCCCCAAACATTTATTTTTCTTTTTTCATCCTTATTACTTCGCGGTAATCTACAACGAATTGGGACCAAATCCCCTAAATCTGGGATTAATAAATCTGGAACCTCAACCTCAACGCCGGTATAAGCGTCGAAATCCCCCATCAAAACGCACTCAAAATCACTATAACTTTCTTGTATTAGCGACAATTCATCATCTGAAATTTCCCAAGTATTTTCTCGATTATAAGAACTATTTTGTGCAGGGATATACACAACGCCCCAAATTAATCTCTTCCTACATTTAAAAAAATACTCAGCCAAAGTAAATTTTCAGATCTACTATTAACTCTTTCATAACCAAAATACCACCATAATGTCTATTATTTCTTGCTGGTTTACGCACAACCTGTTCAACCAAATACCCTGGGCAAGGTGATATAGGAGAATGATCGTTCCATGTTTCAATAAACGAAATCACATCAAACGAAAGTAATTCATCATATAAATAAGGCAACTTATCACGTAGTCCTTGTATGTTCCATGACACTAAACTCAGTATATGGCTCTTTATTTCCTATGCGTCTATGCTTTCTGTCAGTGCATTAATATCACTAGCTATTTCTTGGAGTTTCTCGTTCCTGGCCTCTGTCGAAGAAAAGGCTAAATGGTAATACTCACGACTGCGACTATTAATATCTGTTAGCACTCGCTGTCTATTATCAATAAAATCACGGAAAAATACACTAGAAGGTTTTCTATTAAACTCTTTTCTTGAATAATGGTTTTCTCTGGATGCCGCATTACGAGTAACTGTTAAATGTAGCTCATTAGGGCTAATAAAACCACTAGCAGGTCTTTTAGTTGCCGATAATGCCTGAGAATAGGCTATTGATGGTATAACTGTCTCGGCATCGCTATTACTGGCATCACTATTTAGCCCCCTCGGGATAACAGCAGGGTAATTTGGGAGTCTAGCACTAGGGGGTGGACGAAGATTTTTATCTGGCGCCAAGTTATAATTAGCCTCAATCACAGACTATCCATCGTACCTGAATAGTCGGCCTTGGATAAACAGCTTGTCACCTCGTAGCATTGCATCACGGGCGTCGTTATGTGCAAGATTCATAATTTCCTTTAAGTGTTTACGGGCTTCTCTTTGTTTAGCTGTGTATTCTGGGGCCACCGATAGACCTGCCTTTCTCAATAAGGAACAATTTCTTAAGATGTAGTCTCTGATTTTGACCGAGTTTAGCTTCACTACTACTGGCCCTGATTTCAATCTAAAAATGTCACGTACATCACATCGACTTATTTTGAGAGAAGGCATAGCACGGTTTAATAAATCCATTATTTCTTGCTTCACAGTATACTCGCCATGCTGTTGCGGAGTATAATTATAAATAATCAAATTTGTTCTTTTCTGCTCTGTTTCGAGCTGGTTGGCTCGTTCAGATATGATTACTAGGTCTGATTTCACATTTTCCAGCTCTTTTTTAATTTCTTCATTTGTCTCAGCATTGCTTGATAGCTGTGTACTTTCTCGCAAAAACTGGGCATTTTGCATTTTCTCGGCCTCTAATGTTTGGTTTGTCATTTTCACACTTTGGATCTTATCGATACACAAATGTAGTCCTTAATTTGATCTAGTATTGTAACAAAGCAATAAGTTATTTTTCTTGTTTTCGAAAAAGATATTCACAATTTTGGCACAAAGCCACACACAGGTAAAAATTGGTTACGCAAGCTGTCCAGATTTAATCCTTTATTTTATCCGATTGAATTGCTCTTAACTCTCTGAACTCTGAATCAATACTGTACCAATAATATAGGTACATACATAATATGTATTTACCTATATTATGTGTACAATATACCTGTGTGCATATAATGTATGCATGTACCTTATGCGATATACCAATATACCTAAACTCATATATATATATATATATATATATTTATATATATATATATATATATATATATATATATATATATATATATATATATATATATATATATATATATATATATATATATATATATATATATATATATATATATATATATATATATATATATATATATATATATATATATATATATATATATATATAGTGGCGTATCCAGGATTTTGTTTCGGGGGGGGGGGCTGTCAGTCTACCTTTTTATAGCAGTCATGTGAGCAAGAAAATTATCTATCATAGTGCAAGATTTCAGGCGGGGGGTAGCTAGGTAAAGAAATGAAAAGTACACACTTGTCATGAGTATTTCTAGTTGTAGACTTTTTTTGTTTGAGAATGGATGACAAAATTTTGCCAACAAAGTCATGGAACTGCCACGAAGCAGCAGAACTTAGAAGATATAAAAAAACAGGTGCATTATTCCTCATATTTGCCTATAGGAACCTTGTTTTAGAGAACCAAATAAATAAAAATAATATTATATCAAAAACAATTGCCCAGAATTTGGTTTCGGAGGGGTGGGGGCCTCAGTCTACCTTATATAGCAGCCATGAAGGCAAGAAATGTATTGATATTAACATTGTTTACAGAGGATGAAGCACAATTAAAGTTTAAAAAACAAAATCAACTGCACTTAGAGAAACGAGGAACGAAAGACGACCTAACATCTCACAGTAACAGCCGCCGATCTTTTTTGGCTGCAAATCGATCAAAAACTTGGTCAGCATCGACCTGGATATCGTGGTTCAGGGTCATGTGAGCTAGTCCGTTCAGACGCTCCTCGCCCATTGAGCTCTGCAGATAAGTTTTTAATCGCTTTAGACATCTAAAGCTCCTCTCAGCAGAAGCGGTAGTCACTGGTAATGTCTGAAAAATCATCAAAAGCCTTCGAATGCATGGGAAAAATTTTGCATCGCATAACGCAAGAGTCGAAATTACAGTTGATGGTTTCTCAGACATTCCGAGCCACTTCTGTTTCCAAAGGACTAACTCACATTCGAGCGCACGTCTACCCCCGTGAAATCTCTCGTAAACAGCAACAGCGTTCACAAATTCATTAATATTTAATGACTCGCTGTTAGCTGGCAAAAGCCTTCCAATTTTGAAAGATGCCTCCTGATGGCGCAAAAATCTTTGATCAAGTTCTTCAATAAGTGAAGCAAAGTAAGTTTCGGACAATGACTCGCGATAAAAACCATGATGGACTCATTATCGTTGACGGACTTTCAGCGGATAGACCTTGGAACAGCCGGAGCCACATTTAACTCTTGTGCAAGCTCATAGACTTTCTGAAAAATTGTTTCAAAATTATTTTATTTTGACTGCAGTAAAGTATCAGAACATAGCTTAATATGCTGACAGCACTCAACTAAGTCTAAATCTTTGGCTTGCAGCGCCTTAGAGACAGAGAGCATTATGGCACTTACAAACTCTAGCATAGCCATCGTGAACATAAAGCTAAATTCGGTTGCTGCTGAAACCAACGCATTCGCTTTTGAAATAGCTTCCGTATCGCACCGTATGCTACCAACTATTTCCTCAAGTACGGAAATAATCGTACAATACAAAGACATAAAAACTAAAATGCAATCGTGACGCTCCACCCATCTTGTTTCCCACAACTTCAGAAGCTCTCTCACAGAACTATCGGGACAAACGACAGCGACCGCTTTTACAAACATATTCGTTCTTTTTGGTGAGGATGATAAAAATGATATAATCTGCTGTATAGTAGCAGAGGTTGACCTAACAAGTCCTACCCTACTAGTTTTACATAAAGCCAAATTTAAGCTGTGCGATGCACAGTGGGTGTAGATCACATGCGGATAAATTTTTCCTAATTTCTGCCTGTGCACCAGAATAGCAGCCTGACAAGTTGCTGGCCCCATCAAAACCAACCCCCACAAATTTCTTCATTTTTAAGCCAAACGCAATGCATTGGCCGATGATTTGTTCTGCTACTGCAGAGCCGGTGAGATTTCCACAAAAAGAAAACCCGAGAAACCGCTCTTCAAGTAAAGCACGAGTTTCATATTAGTATCTGACACCAAGAACTAACTAGAACTAATTAGGCTTGTCAGCATGTATACCAATAACTGTACAACGAACCTGAAGAATACTTTGACGCTATATGCTGATGACTGCAAGCTCCTAGGACTGGCCCAGAACGACCTAAATCTGTCAACTATGCAAGAAGATCTGGACAGACTATATAGATGGTCGTTGGATTGGTGTCTACAGTTCAATGCCTTAAAATGTAAAGTTCTACAACTTGGACGTAATAATCCAAAACTTGCGTATCACATAGGAGACTCCTATCTTGAGGCAGTCAGTGAGGAGAAGGACATGGGGGCTATTGTTGACAATGAGCTGAAGTTTCACTGCCACACACGAGCTCAAGTTGCAAAAGCAAACCAAGCCCTTGGCCTCATAAAGCGAACATTTACCACCAGGAAGTCAGGAGTTATTAAGAAACTGTATAAAGTCATGGTCCATCCTCACCTGAAATTTGGCATGACCCTAGCCTCTCCGTACTACAAGATAGATTTGAAAGTACTTGAGAGTGTCCAAAGAAGAGCAATTAAGCTTATCTCTGCATTCCAAGACAAATCTTACGAGGAACGTCTCACCTTACTCAAACTCCCTACCTTAGTATACCGTAGGAAAAGAGGAGACGTAATAGCAACTCGTAAGTTGCTAGGAAATGACCTATTAAGTCATGTCTTTTCCCCGTCCTTCTCAACTACCACAAGAGGACACACCAAGAAGTTGCAGGCCCCCGTTGCATCAAGCGAGAGCGCAAACAGTTCTTCTCAATCTGTTCTGTCCCACTCTGGACAGCCTATCCGAAGCCACCGTCCAATCTAAAACTCTAGATGCCTTCAAGAAAGGAGTTGATCAAGACTGGGCCAACGCCGGATGGAGACTGAACTGGGATGTCAAATCATAACCTTGGAACACCCCCAGCAAGATTTCTACAGGAGGCTCAACACCACCTTATATTACTGAACATGTGATTTACTGTAATTTAAGGTAATTTTCTTTGTTTTCTCTCATATGACCTGTCCTTTTCAGTGCTTAGTTTACATTGGAATTATAACAGCGTTTGAAACTTTGAATGAACCATCGCCTCTTAGTCCAATTCCTTATCGCAATTCATTCATTGCAGAGAAGCTAGTGCTTATAGCTGCGGGGGTTGAATAGTGAGAAATTTTTTCTGACATCTTGTTTGATTACAGGAGGCGATTGAACGTTTGATGATAAAATAATGATATAAGCTTGCTGGAGAAATGGATAGCCATTTAACAAGAAATGAAAAAAAAGAACGGGTGTTGCAAATAACTTAAAAGCGTGAATATTTCGGGACTTATTATATTGGCACTTAAAAAAAATAAGAAAAGAAATTTTTTTTTTTTGGGGGGGGGCCGCTCCGGCCCCTCCCTGGATACGCTACTGATATATATATATATATATATATATATATATGCGCGCATGTATGTATATATATATATATATATATATATATATATATATATATATATATATATATATATATATATATATATATATGTATATATATATATATATATATATATATATATATATATATATATATATATATATATATATATATATATATATATATATATATATATATATATATATATATATTATGATATACCTGTAATTTAGTTTTTTTTTATAATATATGAATCCTTACGTAAAAGTTTCACATTTATCGCTATTCTTTATGAGAGACTGCTCAAACCCAAGGGCCATTAGATTTGAATGAGAAGTATTTTTAAGCGGCTTTTAGTGTGAAGACCAAAAGTTGAGAAAAAGCCAGACCCCCTCATATACAGATTAATTTCCGTTATGCTTAATTTTTTAATATCTGAAAAACTTTTTTAATTTTTTTTTATTAGACAAACACAATGGTACAAAAAAATGTTAGTGAATACAAATATTCATTTTTGGTTTCGGGTAAATTGTTAATCCTGTATTCTCGGTTTTTTTCTATGAACTAAAATTTCTAAAGTTGAAGCTCTCTATTTTTTTTTCCATCGCAAAACTAAACTTCACTTCTAAAACATGTAAATCCCTTGTCTGAATGGATTTTGTACAAAATGTGAATTTTTTTACTAAAACGCCTTCTATATACCTTTCTCAAAATTATTTTCTCAAAAGGCTTGAAAAAGCATCAATTACCTCCAATGGTATTATCCTTACATAGTCTGGCTAAAAGTGATCTTTCAAACCTTGTAAGCCTCTCAGTTTTTTAAATTGTTTTTTTTTTTAAACTGAAAGGAATTTGTCAGTTAATATTTAGTAAGTTCTAGATAAAAAATATTTTAAATTTACCTACTCTTAGCTACATCACCAGCTTTTTAATTCACAAAGGGTCTTCAAACCTATTTTTAATTTCTTCAACTAATTATCAAGAAAGCAGGAAGGGTATGTGAAAGCACAGGATGGCTGGCCCCCAACTCCTCATTGCACTTCCTAGTTGAAGGGCCACGAAATGGAGATCAGCACTGCCGGTTCGGACCTTGAGGGTCTAGTGCCGTCATACTTATTTTCTTACTTACTTACTCACTGTACTTCTTTGCTGAAGGGCCACGAAACAGTGATCAGCACTGCCGGTTCGGACCTTGAGGGTCTAGTGCCGTTATACTTACTTACTCATTGTAATTCCTGGCTGAAGGGCCACGAAAAAGAGATCAGCACTGCCGGTTCGGACCTCGAGGGTGTAGTGTCGTCATACTTACTTACTTACTTACTTACTATCAAGCAATTGAAATTGTAAGAATTAGGACCCTCAGAAAATCAGCTTCTCAGTGTGAATGTTTTGGCTGTATATACCTGAAGTGTCTATTTTGTGACATGAAGGCTCGTTTAATGGCGTTCTTTTCTCGTTTGTTTTTATTTAGTTGGATTTCCACTACTACTCCTACTAATAACTCACCATAGAACCAAGCCGCCTGAGGCCAACACAGCTACGCACTCTCCTCCTCAATTGTAATCTATTTAAAACCTCCCTTTTTACACCCTCCCAGGTAGTTCCCATTTCCCTTAAATCTTTCTTTACGACATCCTCCCATCCCACACGCAGATGACCTGCTTTCCGTTTAACCCTAGACGGTTAGCCGAAAAGGACAATCTTTGGCAATCTATCATCCTTCATACGCAGAACGTGCTCTAGCCATCTCCACCTTTCTCAGATTATAGCCCTAGAAAGCAGGATTGAACTACACTTAAGTCCAGCGTGCTGTTTGAGATAAGGTCAGTCAGCCGGGTACGATTGATTTTGTGGTTTTCATTTAATTTTTTCTTGTTGCTGATGATGGCTGTTGCATATTTAATGAAAAATTTTCCACGTAAGTCGACCGTCTTGTTAATGGCAAGTCGAAAATCCTGAGGACTTTATTGGTTTATCTGCTAGCTGAAAATCCAAGTCTACAGTTTTGGGTAAATGCTAAAACATGACTTGACGTCTCAACGCTCCCCAAATGTTCCATTGTACCATCAAATTTTAAATCGAAACAAACTAAAAATGTTCACAACTATCAGTTTCATAATATTTTTGAAAGTTTGAAGGCTCAAATTGTAGAATTGGTGGTCGTGACGTCGTTGTTATATATCTATATCAATATATATATATGTATATTTATGCTGTGTGGAGATTTCTTAAACTGTGTGGAGATTTCTTAAGCTGTGTGGAGATTTCTTAAACGTAATGGTGATCAGAATAGTGTCGAACCTGTGATCTCTGAGCAAGATTGGGTGTCCCACTTTACTTCTGAGTTCTCTCCACCCGAACAAGATCTTGAAGATAAATATGAAGTCGAACTTGATAAGTTCATGGAATTGCCTAGTTCTGGTGTTGGCTACATAGTAACTGTTCCTAATCTGATTCGTGCAATTTCAAAATTAAAAAGAAACAATCGAAAGGTGTCGACAAGTTGTGTGGGTTGCATCTTGTACATGGTACTGCTGGTCTCCTGAGTCATTTAGAGCTTCTATTCCAAATTATCTTTAATTCTGGTCTCGTTCCCGACGTTTTTGGTACTGGAGTAATTACACCTATTTTGAAAAAAGGGAAAAATCCGTTTGAATGCGTATCTTACCGCCCTATAACTGTTTCGCCGGTTTTATGTAAGCTTATGGAATTGCTAGTTATAGATCATATTGCTTTTCAATGTTCTACCCCCGATAATCAGTTCTGATTTAAAAAAGGTGTTGGTCGCGAGCACGTCCATTATATTCTTGCTAATATATTAATAGAAGCTGATGAACTGAATGAATCCCTTATTCTAGCGAGTCATGATGTTAGACGTGCTTTTGATTCTGGGATACATCCCCAGTTATTAGTGTCTGCTCATAAACGTGGTGTGGACCGATCGGTTATTTTGCCTTTTCGGGATATGTATAAGAAGCTTCGAGTCCAAGTTAAAGTCCCGTCTCCTAACGGGCCGATTGTATTACCAAAAGCTATTCCGGTTAGAAAGGGCATTAGGCAGGGTGCAATTTCGTCACCCCGGTTGTATAATAATAGTGTTCTCGAGGCCCAAAAGTTAGTGCAAATGAGCTGCATTTTCCGAGGTTTGGATGTAACATTACTTAATTACGCAGATGATATTTTTAATTTAAGTAGATGTTTGTCTCGTATTGAAGAAAATTTTCAGATTCTAGATGATGCTTATAGAGAGATAGGCCTATCTTTTAATGCAAGTAAAAGCGAGATTGTTGCTTTCAATAGGAGAAATGCAGATTGTATAGATCTTGCTGTCAAATTTGGTGCTCAAGAGGTTCCACTGTCTGACTCCATAATGTACTTAGGAATGCCTATAGGTCATAACATGGCATCTACACGTGCTCGCCAAATAAGTAATTTCGCAGAAAAGGCACGTAAGGCTTACGGGGCGCTATCTTCAACTAAAGCGAAATATAATCGACAAATTCGAGCTAGGCTATATAATGCACTGGTGATCCCACACTTTCTGGCTTTATCACCGTTTTGGCATATATTTAGTGTTAGTGATAAAAGAAACCTTCGATCACTTTTTTACAAATATGCAAAATTTCTTTTAAATACCCCACCGTGGGTTAAAAATTCCAAGATGTCTGCAAGGTTCGGTATCACAGATCCGATTGCTGCTGTGACGAAACGTCGTTCTGAATTTTTGGGGTCGCTTGGGCCTAGTAGTCTGGCAATTGCAAGTCGTCCTTCGTGAGTTTTTGTAATAATGTCTTTATTTTTTGGCGGTTTATCGTAACGTTTTTTTTTTTTTTTGCAGTTAAGTGTTTTTTTTGTTTTTTTTTTCTTCTTCTTTATACTCCATTCGTGCCATTTGTGGTTTTGTATAGAGTGGGTGAATAAAATTATCTATCTATCTATCTATCTATATATATATATATATATATATATATATATATATATATATATATATATATATATATATATATATATATATATATATATATATATATATATATATATATATATATATATATATATATATATATATATATATATATATATATATATATATACAAATATATAATATAATATATATCTAAATTTAATTAATTGTATTAGAATATATTATATTAATTAGATAGACATATATATTAATATATCTATATACAAGATATAATATAATTAAGATATAAATATATCTATATTTTTAAATTACTTTTTTTATTTATGTTTATCAAATCTGCATTTTCTGTTCTAGGCGGAACTAGGTGACTCAGAACCTGAAGACACAAATAATACTGGAAAGCTTAACGGAAGCCAGTCATTGAGTCTTACAGAAATATCAGAAAATATTCAATTAACAGACGAGGTTAGTACTCTTGTTTTATATCCTGTAAAGGTGAATCTAGTTAGCGTGGCCTCATAATGCTGTCGGGGTGGATATTTTTGACGGGTTAGCTGACCCAGACCCATGACAACGAATGTCCTTGTGGGGTAACATAAACATTTTACATTATGTTTGACATTAATGACATTAATGTCTGAAAGTCATGATCTTCTAAGATGTCTAATGAATGTCTAAAATGTCTTGCAAATTCTAATACTTGAACAAAAAACCGTTTTAGGGTGTGCTCTTTAGGGCGTATGTTTTTCCTGGCGTATAGACAGATGTATTTATTGAAAAGCGATGAATAAAGAACTTTATAAAAAATTTTTATATTTTAAAGAAGAAGCTGAAAATACATTCAACGATGGTAACGATAAAATGCTTATTTCAAGAACAACTCACACAACTGTCAACACAGCGGAACTTTTGTTTTCCTCATTGAGCTAGAATAAACAAAGAACGAAAAGAAATACAAAGTAGAAACCCATAAAGTTAATTCGATGTTACATTTACCCAAGTTAAGAAATTACATGACATAATTATCAAGGCCATATCCAGGGGGTAGGTTGTTTGCCTTCCCCCCTGAAATGTTTGTCCAACTACAAGGAATGTAAACGAATTTTTGATGCGTTTAAAAAAAAATTTCTACTCCCCTCCTCCCCCCAAACAAAAATCCTGGATATGACCCTGGTAATTACACAGATTCTTTAGGATACAATATTTAAAAAAAAGTAGAAACGAAATTTTGTTCTCATGTCGCAAGACGTTCGACTCTTGTTTGGGAATAGGTGCTGCCGCTTGGCAGTAGGTTCTCATGGGGAATTTTGACGGCTCAGCTTCTGGCGGTATATTTACAGTTCCAGAATAATAAAACACCTACAATTTTGGAAATAAACTTTTTTTTAAAACAACGGTTCGCATTCTCATTTCTTTTTTTTTGTGATTGTAGATTGTTATTTTTCTTCATGTATTATTTTTTTCTTTAGTTTTTTCTATTTTTTGTTTTCTATCCTTTAGTTACTAAACTTGGCAAATCTGATTAGGCAAAACAAGCATAAATTTTGGAATTGTTTTGCGATGCTACCGGGTGTGACGCTTGATTTTAAATAAAGGTCAATATTCTAACTCTCTTTTTCATTCAGATTTATTACCATTCTTCTTCATTTTATTTTTCTTTACTATTTCCCTTCATTTTGTGAGTTTAATTTTCATCATCCTTTACTTTCCGAAATTAAAAAAAAATTGAAGGACAAAAATCTTTTGTGCCCTTTTCATGAAGTTGTTTATGGTTCATATTTATTTTCTTACGGCTTATTTACGTTTATTTAATGTTAAAACCTTGAACATTTTTAAAACTCACTGTTTTTGAATTACAGCACTATTCCGGGGTAAAGGTGCAGATCACGGGACAATTTGTTTAACCCCCAAAATTATGAAAACTGCGTTTAAATAATCATGAATATTTACTTAACTCCTTCCCAAAGAAGCAATGATTTATTTTATCAACCCCCCTCCCCCGGAAGGAAAATATATAGCCCATTTTATGTATTTCGATTATATTTTACAACATTGAACTGTGGACGCTAAAAGAGTATTGCTATTGTAGAAATATAATGGGAATATATAAAGTTGGCTATATATTTATCTATCACGGAGGGGGTGTTTGCAAAAGTAATGCCCCTTTATTAGTGAGAAATGTAAGTATTTATGAATGTTTTCAGAATTAGTGAGTTTCCTTCAATGGAGTCCCCTTTACCTATTCTTGGATGCTCCTGTTTTGGGACTTTAGATCAGTTCTTGTTCATCTTGGTTTTTCTTATTGTTTGTGTATTTTTTTCCTTCATTCAGTTTCCAGAATTAGCAAATCTCGAAGGACAAAAATGTCGTGCGCCTTTTAGTCACTCATGGGGACCTATTGAATATCACAATGCTATGATTGTCGGCTTGGAAGGCATTGAAGTCTTGAATGGGGAACCTAGTATAAAGGTTAGTTTCAATAATCTTATATTGATTAGACTACATCAGTCTTAACGATTGATTAGACTACATCAGTCTTAACGAGATGATGTCGATTTCTTTGGGCAGATTATACATTCGCTTGATTATGTTGAGACGTTACTAAGTAAACTTAATATTTGAAAAATCTGTCAGATCAAAACACAACATGACGGGGTACTTACGAAAAAAAGGATAAAAGAAACAAATTAAAATAACCGAACTGACTGAGAAAACAAAAAAGGGATCCAAAATTACGAAAAAAGAGGAAGAAAATAAGTTAAAAATTGCTGCTTGCATCGAAATTGAGCCTCTGTGACTAGCCAGAGCTTCCACCCCTGTAACAAGAGATACATCTTCTCATTGTAGACTTACGAGTCTATACAAAACAAAGAACTTGGAATAACAAAACATTATTATGTTATTATATATATTTATTCATTTAACGTATGTAAATAGACCGTGTTTACGCATTATTTCAAGGTAGTTGATTTCTATCCTGGGATCCCCAGGAAGTAAAAACGTTCCGTTTATTTGAGCTTTGTCTTTCAAAGCGTATGCACACTACCTCAGTGCCACAAGATAAAGCCAAGTGAATAGTTGGGCTTCATTAGTGGTGGCACTGTACCAAAAATGGTCTAGATTTCCCCGGGAAAATACACCCTCTCGGGTACTTTTGACGGCCAATGAGAATCCGGGAAATGACGACATGCCACTCATTGAGGCTTTTTCATTATGGGTGTCTGGTTTCCGCCAAAATTGATTATAAAATTTTCTGAGCTTACTGAATCTGACTTTCAGGCCAATAATAAAATACAGACGTTCACAATGAAAACATGTCAAAGCTTTTTATGAATAGGAAAGGACAAAATGTAAATTTAAATCTAAAAATATGAAATCATTGTATGAAACGTTAAACCTGTAACATGAAGAAATGAAGTAAAAAAAACAAACATAGATTACAATTAACAAAGAAGCCAAACTTTAGATTAGCATAATTTACCGCAAATAATGGAGATGTTGTCATTGTCTTAACCCCTTAATAGACTAGAGCGTCATTTAAATTTTTACTGAAAACAAAATATATTTTACGTACCATTTATCTTCTTCATCATATAAAAATGAAATACCGCCCCAACTTCCAAGAATTTTCGTTTTTTCGATATCAATACATCACAGACAATTTCGTTTTATTAGTCTTACATGTGATTATTTGAAAAAAACTACCGTTTTCTAAAGAGTTAAAGAGGCTGAGTCACAAGTTCGAACCTTAAAACGTACAGGGATTAGGAGGTGCAGTTGGGGGGCTGCCGCCCCCAAACCCCGCTTCCGTATATGAAAGGGGCTGTGCCCTCCTCAACACCTCGCTCTTTAAGCTAAAGTTTGACTTTCTCACAACTCTTTTTTAATCAATAAAAACTTTAGCGTAAAGAGCGAGGCGTTGAGGAAGGCACAGCCCCTTTCATATACGGAAGCTGGGGGGTAGGGGGCGGCCGCCCCCCAACTGCATCTCCTAATCCCGGTACGTTTTAAGGTTCGAACTTGTGACTCAGCCTCTTTAACTCTTTAGAAAACGTAGTTTTTTTCAAATAATTTCTGCACGTTTTTGTACAGTTTATAACTTATTATTGCTTGAGTAACTGTTAGCTGATCTTTTCAGGAGTTAAAGATGGGGGGCTGCCGCCCCCCAAACCCCCTGCTTTTGAAGATTCTTGTGTTAAGGCATTTAATTCCTGAATACTCAAATCAAATGCACAGTAAGATTTTTATCAGCCGCCCCAGGCCCCATGTTATCAAAGCAGTGGAGACTTACCTGTAACCTGAAGGCCGACTGTGATATTCTTCTGGAGACGCCTGTTGAGCCGAAGGGTTTAATAGATTGGATTTAAAAAAGAAACAGAGTTTCTTTTTTAAATTTTGAATTCAATATATAAAATAATCTCTCTGACGGGGAATCGAACTTTGATCTTCCTCCTGTCCGTCAAGAATAGCGACCACTGTACCACAGAGACATTACATTATTTTTATTCTGTGCGATGTATTTTTGACGCAAGCAAATCCCCTCAAAACTTGATATTTGTTTTTTGGAAAACAGGGAAGGAGTGATCGGATTGAGCTGAAATTTAAGGATAAGCTCCCAGGCCCCAGGAAAGCTTATCCTCTAGATTTCAGCCCGATCAGACAACGTTAAAGGGGGGCTGTGGTGGGAAAAATTAACATGGGCTCTTATAGGAAAACGAGGTTTTTCGTAAATGTAAATTCGGGGGATAATTTTTTCGGTCTGAAAATATCAAAGGCCCTAACAGGTCAATTTCCGGTTCGAATGAGTCCTCATTCACCCGGATCCGTTGCCAGCTGTGGCCTGTAGGCGTGTCTGATAAAAAAAAATGAGAAATGAACTTTAAATGGCTATATTTGGTTTTCGGAAAACAGGGAAGGAGTGATCGGATTTAGCTTAAATTTCGAGGATAAGCTCCCAGGCCCTAGAAATGCTTATCTACTAGATTTCAGCCCAATCGGATAACGCTAAAGGGGGGCTGTTGTCGGAGGGTCGAAACATCCGGCCCACTTTTACCCATGAAGATAAAGTCGGAGGGGGTGAAATTTTGCACGTTTCTTAGTTAGAGCTTGGGCTACAAAATGCGATCACCGCTGTCTCTCTGCGACCGCTAGGACCGGAAATCGCTTAACATTGTGGTGGGTCGCCTCTTTATAGAGGCACAGGTGTGCCTCCTTGATTATTAAATTCATCCCTTTCAAAAGCATAGAAAATCCCCGGGGAAAATGCACATGCTCTTCGGTACTTGTGACAGCCAATGAGAACCCGGAAAATGATGACGTGCCACTCATTGAGGCTTTCTCTTTCAAAGCCTATGCATCTTGGAATAGTGGATTAAAGTGACTTTTCTTGCAAAGAAAAGACACATAGAGATCGCCAAGTGATTTTTTATTTGGTTTCGAAAGTATGCAAAAGTCTTTGGTTGATTGAAAGTATTTTAATTGATTTTTCTTTTGTTTCAAAGAGGTCTAAATTTATTTTTTCAGTATGGCGGTGAAGTTTAGGGAAAGTAAAAGAATTGTTTCCTTTTAAAGCAAATTATTGAGCATAATTGTAAATCAGGCACACGCCGAGGGGGAGGGTGGGGGCTTGTGATTATTATGATTCTTCTCATGCAATAGATCCTGTATGGGCTTTGCATATAATTGCTTACCCCCTCCTAGTAGAAACAGCTGCATGTTGACTAGAAAAGAAAATATTGTTTTCCCTGAAAAAGGGCCAACAAACTCTTTTCGTTTTCTGAACACGTTGAAATTTAATGTTGTAACTTCTTGAACTAAGTGGACTCTAATGTACCAAAAAAATTGAAGTTTTGAGGGCTGGATTTTGCCACTGGAAATGGGGACCAAAAAGGGCAAAAATGTTTTTTTTTTCCGAATGACTTGAAACTTTCAAGGATTGTTGTCTAGGCTTAGAGGGCCACATCTTTTTGATTGAACGGGGAAGGTTGTTGGGGGCCTGGAAAAGGACATAAAAACTTATTGTTGTTGGTGTGTATGAAACTTCCAGCTATAAGTCCCAGGATCAAAGAGAATGATCGTTAAATCGATTTAAAAAAAGTTGTCAAGTTAAATGGGGCCAGAGGCAAATGGGGCGAAAGAGGGCTAGAAACTTTTGAAAAACCCCTGACAGGTACTTCCCGATCGGATTTGTAGTTACATGTATGTAGGGCCAAGAAGAAAAACCTTACCGAAGACGAAAAATTCTGAAAGAACGGATTGTATCGATTCGTGAGGTTAGAAACTATGCGTAATGTTTCTCGGCCTTTTTTTGAAATTAAATAAGAAAAACATGTTTTTTCAACTGAAAGTAAGGAGCAACATTAAAACTTAAAACGAACAGAAATTATTACGTATATGACGCGTGTTACTCCTCCACAACCCCTCGCTCTTTACGCTAAAGTTTTTAGTACTTTAAAAAAAAACGTCTTATTGTATCAATTAAACAGACATAGTGTTTCAGGAGTTGTTCTTAAAGAATTGGGACAGAATTCAAACTTAATCTTTTTTATAGCTTTTCTTCAGTTTTGAATCATCCCTGAAACAGAGCACCCTTATTAAAATTTGTTTGTGGAGGATGTTAAAGTAATTGCAGTGGTGTTAACACAAAATTCATGAAAAAAGTCTATTGACTAAAGACAATTCTATATATAAAAACATATGTAGATAGCGCTTTGTTTCAGAAAAATGGCCAAAATAAAGGTTAGCCGCATGCAAAAT